>NW_024347790.1:3566494-3920930 GCF_902729225.1 Pteropus medius | reverse complement strand
GGGTGTGAGTGGTTATACTGGGGGTGTTGAGTTGGGGCGGGGGAACCAAGGCTGGCAACCTGGTCTCATCTCTTTGTAACTGCACCTCTGGGTCATAGACTAATGACATTTGCTAGGAGGAAGAGATCTTATCCACTGAAAGCCCCTTGCAGGCTCTTCCTGGCTCAGGTATTACTAATAGTAAATGGAACCATGGCTGTGTGAGACAGGTGTCCCTGGAGAGTGGCACCCAAGCCATCCAACTCTCTGGGTGTAAAAATGCTCCTGCTGTGGGAAGAACCCCATGGACCTCACTTCAAGACCTCACCTTCTCTTCTGGGCCACAGGTGCTGTCCAGTACAGGAAGACAGGACCAGAGAGGCCACAGTTAATGTCCCAGGTACTCTCTGCTTTGTCTGAGCCCCTTGACTGATTGTGTCCTTGAAATTATTAGGAAAGCCTGATACTAGGTGAGATCTCTGTTTTGAGTTAATCTGGGGCGATGGTCCAGCCCTGTATGTCTGCTCAGTTTATTCCAAAAGGATAGTTCTAACATAATTTTTGTTTTCTTTAAATTCCAACTGACAGTCCTTGGCTCCCTAGAGAAATCTACTGTGACGAGGACCTTCCATTTGCCACACCCGATCCATATGTCTCTTCACTATAGTTTAATCTGTCTTTCTTGGCTCCAGGATGCCAAACTATGAAGACTTCATCTGTAGGCTGCTTGCTCCTTTGTCATCTGGTTTTCTTTGGACTTGACCCAGAGGAGAGCCCTAGATATTGATCGGAAAGAGGGAGGAAGGAAGAGAAGCTTCTTGTGGTGTTGCTGCAGGTTAATTACATCCTCGACCGCAGGAAAGCATTTCATCCTGAATGAAGGCCTTGACTTTTGTTATGACTCTTCCCTCCCCTCCCCTCAGCTTTATCTCTAAGCTGAAGAGTCCAAGTCCCCTCCCTTGGACTCTTCAGCTTAGAGATAAACTGTCATTAGTCCCCTGATATTGTACTTGGATTTCCTTACATTTGGCCTAGGACTTTGGGACAAGTCTCTTCTTTAAGGTTTTCTTAAATGACAGAGTTTGGGAGGGCCACCATTCCTGCCAGGACCTTCGCACACCACAGATTGGCTAGAATGAACACCTGCAAATGCTTCTCTTCTTGAGTGAGAAATTCATTGAATTTGGGGGTAAACCTGAAGTAGCTCAAGCATTATAGATGGCACCACACGGACCTTTTGATGGCGTTGGAGCCATTGTTTGGTATATTTGCTGAATTCTTTCTGAAACTTTTCTCAAGAGACTCGAGTTCCAAACCTCTTGCATACCCCTCCATGCCTCAGATAGATGGCACTACACCTCGTGAAAAGTAGAACTTGAGAAAACTGGTCTTTGCTTCACTGTCCCCTGCGATGAGGTAGTTGTATTCCTTGCCCGACTTGTGAATCAGTGTGTGGAAGTTGCTGTGGCTGTGCCTTTTTCTTCCTCGCCTTTGACTCTCCTCAACGCTCTTCCTGACATAAACTAGTTTTGCTCCCCAAAGTGACAAAAGTCCTCACCAGAAGGATGATCATTGGCCATGCATCGGAACAAAGCACTTGAGTCAGCATGGGGGGAAATTCTTTCATGATGGAAGGTATTCTTTTTCAAGGCAGAGAATTTCACAACTCTTTTGTGGGCATCAGCAAAATGGTTAACTGCGGTATGCTAATGAGAATGCCTGTGCACATGCTCACGTGTTCACGTTCTCACTTTTTTCCTGTTGTTTTGTATTTGGGGCTGAGACCTTTTCTCAGCTCTTCTTTAGGGGGATGCCTTTCCATTACGTGCACGATTTTCAGCTAGCTTATGTAATTAGCCTGCACTGCTATTCTGTTCTGCAAAGGTCCAGAGAGAGCAGGTGGGAATTGCCCACCATTGTGAAAGTGTTCTTTTGCACACAGACTAATTTTTTCAGTCGTATTGTCTGTTGTCAGGAATTGGGTGTTCTGCAGCTAGTGCCATTGCAGATTTACGGGGGACAATCAGGAGAGCTATGCAGCGTGTGGTGATAAAAAGTCATTTCATTTTCTTAGGAATAATTATTTAGCTCTATTTTTGTCATGGTCTGTTGCAGTCTTAGAAATTTCTCTTTGTTCAGCCAATTTGTCCCTTTCAGGTTTCTAAAATCGAATTTAGGAAGACGAAATTGTAGTGGGAGGGTAACCAGTGCTCTTTTTCTCCACTGGTCTTGACTATATTTTTGAATAAAAGAAAATTAAACAGTTGCCTTTCCGAGAATGGGTGGGATAAGATACTGTCCATCACAAGTCTTTATTCTCTGTTTAAAACCATGAACTCCAAAGAGCTTATTCAGGATTTTCTCCCTGGTGCCTAAAACAGGCTCAGTGAATAGTAGTTGCTCAGAAAAATTTGTCGACTAAACTTATGAATGAATAAATATCCTTCTTAAGTCTTCGAAGCATTTCTTCTACCACCTCTAATTTCTAACTCTTAAAAAAATTATCTTGAATTCCATAAACGTCAACTCCTTTTTGAAATCAATTTTTAACTTCTCTGACTCTTTTTCTTCCTTTGAATCTTCAGGGTTTTTTTTCCTCTACCTTATGTTCTTTTCTCCCTGAATGTTCTTCTGGATTTCTTCAGCCCAGCCCTTTTCACCAGGTTATCTCCCAGTTAAAATATTATACTGTACTAAAAATGCTACATAGCCACCTTAGTACTACTAGTTTGCTTATTTCTCAGTATTGCAAAGATCATTTGTAATCTTTTCTGCTTATATTTTTAGAAAAATGATAGTCGTATAGATAACCAAGCTGTCCACCTTAGTCCACATTGCTTTTGACCAATGAACTGATTTTTCTAAGAGCATATGCTTCCTGGGGGCTGGCCTAGGAAATCAACTCATTTCTCTCTCACCTGTTTTTTTCTGCTTCTGTGGCTGTGCCTTTTTCTTCCTTGTATTTCTCTTTCATTTTTCCCAGATGATCCTGGATCCTCCCCAAATTTGTATTTATACTTGTTCAGTTTCTGCCATTTGGTCAGGGTAGATGAACCGCTCTAGCAAAATCTCCCAGAATGCAATGTTATAACACAAAATTTTACGCTCTCTCATACAACATTCAATATAGATATTCATTCTTGATTAGGCAACTCTCCCCTGAGTATTGACTTACGGATTCTGGCTCCTACCATCTTCCTGTGTAGCCACGTTCAACAGATGATCACAGGCTTGCTGCCGAAGGTAAAGATGCTATGGAGAAAGTATATACAGCTTGAAGGGGACACACATTACCTCCATTGTCTGGGACTGGCGCATCTCGATGTTTAGGGCCGTGTGACTGGTTTTGGTGAACAGAATGTTGCCATGTGATTGGCACTGGGGAATGTAGTGTGTGGCTGAGAGGCTGCTTGCAGCAGCAATTGCATGCTCTGAAAGGAAGCATCAATCAGTGGTGGTTAACCAGATACTTCTGCCATGTATATATCGAGTAACTCTACCAATCTGATCATTCTATTGACTGTAGGCCCCTGAGGTGTTTCTTAAAGGTGGGAAAAATGTTTGTTTGTTTGTTTGTTTGTTTGTTTTTTAAACAACAGCAATCTTATATCATTTAAACACTAGAGTAATTACAAAAGTGTCTCTAGTGAAAGGAAATTATTTAGAGATCTTCTCAAGAATGGAGTGTAAGCCATTGTAGTATAAACTTCCTTAGTGCAACCACTAAGACATCAAAGAGTCACTTGCATCGAGATAACTTTTTTTGGTAAGATTCAAATTCTCATAATTAAGATTTGGAAAATTGCTTTCGTGTAGACTTGAACTGTGTACTACTTGGTGAGTGTGTATGTTCAATGAGCTGCTTTGCGTAGTGCCATAATAGACTTTTTTTGAAAGGTAATATCTTAATGGGGTACCATAAAGATGCCAGTTAGAAGGCACCCTTTTTCAGGTTAAAAGGCAAAGGAAATAGAAAACTGGCCCTATATGTTCTTCGCTACTTATTATCTTGGAGAGTGCAACGTGGCCTGAATTGCAGCTTGAAAAGAAAAGATAAAAATTAGATCAAACTTCAGAAAACCCAAATGTGAGCATATCACTTGACAGCCTGCGAACTAAGCAGGTATTCCTAAGTTTCAACTTGTCTGTCAGGAAAAACAATTTTTGGTCATATATAAGATTTTCTTGACATCTAATGATGTATGAGTTGTTTCTACTCAGCTCTATATCTATAGTACTTTTATTGCTTCTGAGAGTGATATCCATATTTTTGTCTGTCTTCTCACCTCAGACCTCTTAACTTGCCTTTCCCAATCAGCTTTTAAGGGCTCCAAAATCTGGCTTTCCTTCCTTTCCTTGGTATAGAGCTCAGAAAGAAGCTAACACAAAATAGCCACCCATAGCAGCATGGTACATTCTTAATATCCTGGGCAATTTCTCCTGGTACCCAGAGCAGTTGGCCGTGTTTGCTGACATAACATTTTAAGTTGGGGCAGATGAGTTAATATCAAGGCTGTGACTGAATATCTCTCTCTCCTCCCCCCATTTATGCTAAACAAAAATAAGCCCAAATCTATTAAAAGGTGGTTTGACCATCATTCTGTATCTCAAAGAATACATTTAAAAAATAATCATAGAATCTAAGAACTTGAAAGAATAATCTCTTAAATTCTTTTAATCCATATCCTTTTTTCTGTTCTTCTCATGAACATGTATGACTTTCATTTTTCTTAAAAAAATTTAATTCCCTCAGTTAAAAGATAAAAAAAGGGATTATGACTTGTTCAAAGTCAGACAACCAGTTAGTGGGAAGGTGAGAAATAATGTTTTTGTGTGTATGGTTGTTGATGTTGCAAAATAACCAGCATAATCCTAATCTGAATTTCTTAATTAACACTTGGTAAGAGTTGCTTAGTATCATTTTTTACTATGCTGCAAGGCTGAGGTAGTGTATTAGATTGTGACTGTTTGTCAGTGGAAATGAAACTGCATTTTCCCTCAGGAAAACTGAAACATTGACTTTCTAGTTATGCTACAATGTCTATTATATATTCACGTCAGAAAGCTTTCTCACACTTGCTCAAATAACTAGTTATATGAAAGACACCTTTAATAGAAAGACAATGACAATATAAATAATCACACATATTTAAAGTCATTAAGAAATAATTGGAATTATTTGCTATTTTAGAAGTGGTACACAGAAAGAAAGTAGATCTGTTACTTTTGTTCAACATTTCCAAATATAACAGGTAATGTTAAAAGTCTCTAATTTAATTATTACTTGTGGTAGCCAGACGTCCAAGATGGCACCCAGTGATCCTCTCCTGTTAACCACGTGCTCCCTGCTACCTCACTGAAGGGGCCTGCTCTGTGTAACCAGTACGATAGTGCAGAAATAAGCAAGTGTGACTTCGAAGGCCAGGTCGTAAAAGTGTTTGATAGTTCTGCCTTGCTGTAGTTTGGATTTCTCGCTCTGGGATAAGCTGGTTACCATGCCATGAGGACATGGAGAGTTCCACATGACAAGGATCTAAGGTCTCCCTTCAGTAGTTAGTACCAACTTGTCAGCCTCATAAGTGACTCTCCTCGGAGGTAGATTTTTCTTGATTTTGCATTCTAATGAGAGCTGCTAGATAAAAACCACCCAGCTAAGCTGCTTGTAAATTCCTGACCAACAGAAATTATATAATAGTAAATGTTTTTTGTTGTTTTAAGCCACTAAATTTTGCAGTAAATTTATTATATAGACATAGATAACTAATTGACTATTCAATTCCTAATCCTTTACATTATAATAATTATTATTACCAAAAGTATCAATAGTGATAATAACAACCGTTTTTGTGAGCCTAGTGTATCTGAGATCATTTAGATGCATCTATAATCCTCACAATATTTTTTCAGAGTAGGTTTCATTATTCTAATTCCACAAGTGAACTAAATGAGCTCAGAAGGTTTAAATGGCTTGCAGCACACCAGACAGTTACAAATGGCAGAGCCAGAATTTGGACGAAATTCTGACTGTTTTCTTTTCACTCTGTGGTACCATTCTTAACAGGAGCAGAATTACAAGTCACAAATAGAAGAAGAGAAAGACATTGACTTTATAATGTGAAGCTACTCAAAAGTGATCCACCTCCAAAACATTATATACTTTCTTCACTTTTTTGTTATTTATTTCACTTAAGTTTTGCTAATGTAAATATACCTAGGTAGCGTTAGCTTGCACTGCAGTTACCCTGCTTGCAACTTGGGGATCAGTTGGCTTCTCTTGATAAGTTCATAGCTGATGGCTAATTATTGTCGTAGTTCAAAAGTAATATTTGAAACCTTTGGATGTTTTTATGTGCTAATTGCATGTTAAATTTTAGCTTCAGAAACACACAGTAACTTTATGTGCCCAGCACTATGACAGTCACAGGAACAGTTATTCTCATCTTGAAGGTGTGCCTCAGACTCACTGAGAGCATTTTCAAAGTATGTGTGGTTGGGAACAGGTTGAGTACTCTTGCACAAGATAAAAAAATGATAAAAAAATTATTTCTACCTTTTTAGCAGCTGGCAGTGTGTAGAGTCTAATGTTCACAACACATCCACTTCTCCTTCTCACTCTTCTCTGCAAATTCTTCATCTTCCCCTACCTTCGATACCACGGTGTCCTAGAACTCAGTCCTTGGGCCTCATTTCTCTTCATTCTCAGTCCTCAAGGACCTTGTTTAGTCTCATGAATTTAAATACCCCTACATACATGATTCCCAAATTTGTATTTTCTGCCTGAACCTCTTCCCAGATTTTTATGCACCTCGGCCCAGTCAGCACTTCCTGGGATGTCTGTAAGGAATCTCCAACTTAACACATGTCCCAGGATCTCCTGGACTTCCCCTTAAACTTTGTCCTCTAGTGCTTTTCCCTGCCCAGTTAATAGCCAGTCTGTCCTTCTCATGATCAGGCCTAAATACTTAGAGTTGTCCTTGACTCCTCTCTTTTTAGCCATTTCATCATCCGTCATTAAAGCTCACTTTTTTCATATCCGGAAGCTGATCATTTCTTATGAACTCTACACTTCCATCCTGGTCCAAGCCATCTTTTTCCACTTCTAGATTGTGGCAGACATCTTTAATCGATCTCTTGGCTTCTGCCCTGCTCTCTTAGAAACTATTCTCAATAAAGCAGACAGAGGGAACCTTTTTTAAATGTAAGTCAAATCAAGTCAGTTCTCTGGTTCAGTGTCTTCTCACTTCACTCAAAATAAAAGACAAAATTCTTTTAGGAGCCCACAAGGCCATTATAGGCACTTCTTAAATATACATGTAATATATTGCCAATAACAGCACAAAGGGGGTAGGTGTGAGCAAAGCTGTATCAGGCTAAAGAAATGACAGATGGTAAAGTAATATGACAATATGTAGTTGGGTTTCTATCATTAATAGGTATAATATTGTATAACAAAAATTCCACAAAAAGGGGGAAAAGGGATAAAGCTATATAAGAGTAATATTTCTATATATCAGTTCAATTAAACTAGTCTAAATTAGAAGTTGATTCTGATAAATTTAGATGTATATGGTAGATCTTAGAGCAATCACTAAAAAGTGTAGTTAACATTATTAAAGTCATTAAAATGCTACATTAGAAAACATTCACTTAAGGCAAAAGAAAGGTGTAAAAGAGGGATAGAGGAACGAAAATACATGCTACATGTAAAAAAGAAGTAAAATGACAGAGGTGAATCTAACTATAGTAATAGTAACATTAAATATGAATAGATTAAATCATGTAATCAAAAGGCAGAGATTGTCAGACTGGATTTAAAAACATGATCTGACTATATGCTATCTACAGAAGACACACTTTGTATTCAAATGTACAAATAGATTGGAAGTAAAAGGATCAAAAAGTTACATCATGCAAACAGCAACCACAAGTAAGCAGGTGTGGCTATACCAATATCAGACAAAATAGACTTTTAAAACAAAAAAAAATGTTAACAAGCCTAGAGAAGGAGATAATCGTTAAAGGTTCAATCCAACAGAAAGACATAACAATGCACCCAATAACACACATGCACCCAATAACAGAGCATCAAAATACACAAAGCAAAAACTGACAGAAATAAAGGGAGAGATAAACAATTTAGAAATAATTGGAGACTTCAATATCCTGTTTTCAGTAGTGGGTAGAACCAACAGAAGATCAGCATGGATGTAAAAGACTTGAACAACACTATAAACCAACTAGACATAACAGACACCTGTAGGATATACCCAACAACAACACAATATACGTTCTTCTCAAGTGCACACAAAAATTCTCCAGGATAAATCATTTGCTGGGCTATAAAACAAACCTCAAAAATTTTTAAAGGATGGAAATAATACAAAGTATGTTATCTGACCACATTGTAATAAAATTTGAAATCAGTATTTAGAAAAATTTTTTGAGAAACTCAAAACATGTGGACATACTCCTAACTCTACAGTGGGTTCAAGAAGCAATAAAGGGGGAAATCAAAAAATATTTAGAGATGATTGAAAATGAAGACACACATACCAAAATTTATGGAATATAGGGGATGATAGCTAAAGTGTACAGATTTCTTTTTGAGGTAACAAGAATGTTCCAAAATTGATTATAGTGGTGGTTGTACACATCTGTGAATACTTCAAAAATCATTGATTTGTACACTTGAAATGCATGAATTGTAGATAGATGAATTATACCCAATAAAGATGTTGGGAACTTTAATGTGCCTACGCATCACTTGGGGATTTTATTTTGGTACAGATTCTGATTCTGTAGGTCTGCAGCAGGGCCTGAGATCCTGTTTTGCTAACAAACTTATTACATGATGCCAGTAGTGCTAGTATGAGGTCCACACTTTGAGTAGCAAGACCTATACCATCCACTTCCTCGTTACGTTTCTGACCTCATCTCCTGCCACCTTCATGAGTGGATTCATGAATGATTTACGGGTGGTTCCCAGTCACCTTAACCATCTTGTTCCTCAAACGTACCATGTCTGCCTCTACCTCAGGCCTTTGCACTTGTCATTCCCTTTGCCTAGAATGCTCTTCCTGTTCCCAAGCCCTGTTTGTGCATTGCTTGCTTAATCACCTTCAAGTCTTTGTCCAACTAAGACTTCCTAATGAGGTCTCCTCTGAGCACTCCACCTAAATTACAACTCTGTTTCACACTCTGTCTTTCCCTGTTTTCCTGCTTTGTTTTCTTGGCAGTACTTAGTGCATAGTTCTTCGACGTGCTCTTAGTTTACCTATTATTTGGTATATTACTTTGCCAGGACTGTTATAACAAATTACTACAGACCAGATGGCTTAAACAACAGAAATTTACTTTTCACAGTTCTGGAGCTTAAAAGTCCGAGATCTTGGTGTCAGCAGGATTGATTTCTCCTGAGGTCTCTCTCCTTGACTTGTGGGTGGCTGCCTTCTTGCTGTGTCCTCACGTGCTCTTTTCTTTATATGTGCCACGCTCTTGGTTCTCTCCGTATACACAAATTTCCTTTTCTTATAAGAAGGATTAAGGCCTTCTTAATGGCCTCATTTTGACATAATTTCCTCTTCTTATCTTCAAATACAGCCATAGTCTTAGGTCTTAGGGATTCAACATAGGGATTTTGGGGAGCCCATACATTTGGTTTGTTGTCAGTCATCTCCTATTGCAATATAATTGTTATGAGAACATGGATTGTTAAAAAAAAAAGATCTATTTTTACTGTTGTATTATTGGTACCCAAGACAGCACATCACACATAGTGGATGCCCAACAAGTTATTTATTGAGTACGTGAAAACAAAAAGGTCAGTGCTGTAGAGATATATAGGGCAGTGCAAAGGACACGGAAGAGGGAGAGAACAACTCTGCTTAGGTGAGTCAGAAGAATTTAAAAGGCAAGAGTCAACAGCCACTCATACATGGCTTAAAAATCTTACCAGGTGTACTGCCCATGTTAGCTCCTTCACAATTGTAACTGCTCTATCATATGTTACTCTTCAAGAGATGGAGAACCCCTAAACTTGTTGGTCCTGTCTGATTCCTTTCAATACAGAAGATCCTATTTCTAAAAATTGATAGTATAGATACTGAATTGTCAGCATTTTCATCTCTGGATATCCTCTTATATGTCTGGAGATTTATTTCTATAAACTTGAAAAGTAGGTCGTCATTTTTCCATCTTCAGAAATCTTATAATGATTGTATTATAAAAGGAAATGTAAAAATCTTAAGTGGCAGCTTTATTCATCGTTTATTCATTCTTTCTATCCCGGTGATGTATTTACATGTGGCAGATATTTGTGAAGGAGATACTTAAAACTATAAGTTTTTTTGTTTTGCCATGAGGGACTGCTTGATTTTGGCATTTCATCAAACTAGTCCAGTGAAGTATTTTCGATTACCCCCAAATAATTCTGATAAGTAGCATATTAATAGACTTCCATTTGTGCTATATATTCCTTTTTAACCTTCCAGATCTACTCTCTTGCCTTTCTGTTCTTGCTACGTGCTCCAAAAGGCAGTCTTCCTTGGGCTAAATTAGTTAGATTCATAACCGTTAGTTTCCGGTTAAAGTCAGCCTATGGGAGTCATTGGCAAGGGGTAGGAAATGGGAAGAGGATGAGTTTGGAGTGTTCATTCCCCTGGATCCCTGTCTATGGGCTTGGCTGAGGGATGACTCCATCCTCTACCAAAGGCCACCATTCCTACCAGCGACCCTCTTCTACACCTACAGCTATAGCTCTTTCTGGGTAACCTGTAGACTTAGGCAGTAACAGCTTTCTCACTCTATTCCTGTTGCCAGCCCTACTGTGCTTCACCAGTCTGTGCAGCCTTGTCTCTACCATGTCCCACCCCTCTGTAAGCAGACACCTCATTCCTTCTTGGTTGGCTAAGGCTAGTCACTACTTATAGTATTTCATAGCACATGTCTTAAACATATAATTAATATCAAAACCTTAAAAGTTCATTGTTTAGGACAGAGATAGTGTTCTTGTCTTTTTTTTTTTTTTTTAAATCATTATCTGTCTTTTTCAAATATGGCAATTTAGAGATTCCACTGGGGCTCTGAAGAAGAGTGTTGGCATCTTTCGAAGTTAATTCCCAAAGCTGTTTTGGAATATTTAACTTGTCTGAGGGACACTAAAAGGTATGGGGGGAATAAAAGTTTGAGATTTCTGTCTCCTATGCCAGTTGACAATAAGCACAGCATTCTAATTAGAGGTTACCCTCCTGCAGAGTTGAAAACAATGTAAATTGAAATTTTCTACCCTCAGTGGATGAAATGTCAGTACGTCAGCACTATTCACAGCTCCACCCAGTCTGTCTGTATTTTTCTTTGTTAGCTGTCATACACTCAACAACTATTCCTTTAAAATGTATTGCCCAGTGGAAGTGATTGGCTATATTGATCGAAAATCTTACAGCGTTGTATTGATTTGAAGAATTTCTTTTCATGTAGACCTCAGTTCTTCAGGGATTTTGTAGGAACTAGCTACAAAAGACTATTTGATCTACATAGGCCACTTAGAAATCTACTGACTTCTACTGTTTGTGGTATCCCTACCCATTTCAGTAGACAAAGAGTTGGCTTTCGCCATGAAGAAATATTATAGGAAACTAAACAAGTATCTCAGCTCCTTAAATGAGGCTAATAAATGAATATCCTCAAGATAACTTCTAGGCATCTAATAAGTACCCAATAAATATTTATTGATTAAATCAATTAACCATATACTATAGCTTTTTAAAAACCGTATCTATATCTTAATTGAGATAAAACTAGTCATAGCATGTGAATCTTCACCTCCAAAGAGAAGTTTCTAGAAAAATATTTTAAATTTTAATATAATACTTAGTGTAATTTAGTACATTGTTTATAATTTGTATCTCATTTTGATTATTATTAATAATGATTTAGATACATTATTTATTCTTTTGGAAATAACTTGCTGCATTATTTAGTATGATTTATTGTATGTCTTAGGACTAGAAAATGTTTCTGATAGGATTAATTTTCAGTTTCATTATGAAAATAGATGAGATGCAGCATGATATATTGGCAAGAGAGCCAGACTGTGAATCAAAAGACATGAGTTTAATTCTTAGCTCAATTACTTACAATACAATATTGAGAAGCTGTTCATCTCAGAACTTTTAGTTCTGTCATCCATAAAAAATGGGGATGATATCATAGGGAGAGCTGATTCTCAAGATTATGGGGTGGAGCCTATACTTTGGAACTGAAAACCAGCTATTAATACACATTTGCAGAAAGTATGATGTGATTTAGAGCATTTTACATAACAGGAAGCTCCTTTAGAGACACATTTATCCCACAGATTAACCCATACTTGTAGCGTACTTGAGATTTTTCTTTCTCAGATGGTTTTCCACCCCAGCCATGTGCCACCTTACAAATCATAATGGTACTATGGCAGTCTTAATTTTCTAAAAAAGCTGATTGCTACTATATTTTTCAGCAGAAAAGGGCAGGCATGTAGGAAAATACCTCCCTTTGCTATTCCTTCTCCTTTAGTCTTCCCCTTTATTATATCAGAGGATAATGCTTCATTTCTGGACTGGACATTAAAGAAGTTCTTTGAACACAGCAACCTTAGAAAGTGAGTAGCTTGAGTACTGTCTTCCGATTATAAAATGGCCAGGCGTATTTCTTATTTTATAACGGATAGGCTGCTATGTGTTGACTTGGTTTTAAACATCACTAATGGTAAAATCAAAAGCCCCTTTATGCAGCTAACTTACTGGTAAAATTAGATAGGTTATGATTGACATCTTTCAATATTAAGTAAAATTAGAGCCAGCTACAATTAACTGGGAAATATATATCACTAAAACAAAGTGTTTTAAAGACTATACATATTTTACAATGCACCTTTATTGTAACTGGCAATGAGTGGTAATTTGGGTGTTCTAAGCTAAGCTTGATATAAAGGCAAGAATGATTTCAAAGTGACACAAACTCTGCTTTTCAGGGAAGCCACAGTAAAAGTATAGTATCCTTGAAGAGCATTTGCTCAGAATCTCGATGGCAATAAAGACACCTTTAATTTCCCAAGATGGTAATTGCTATTTGAAGCTAATCTGGTAGTTTTGCTTGACTGAGACTTAAGGCCACTCTGGGTCAGTGTTGCTTGATGAGTCAGGTGTGGCAGCAGAGTCTCACCTGGCCTTCTTGGAAGGCCTTCATAAGGCTCAAACTTGGGGGAGAGTAAAAACTTTTGAGCCAGGCCAACAGGTTGCCCAGTTGGGGTGGAGGAGTGTAGAATCAGAGGCATATTCATTCATGTTTAACAACTATCTTGGGGGAGGAGGGAGCCCTGATTTGTCACATTTGCCAGTTCTCGTAGTGTAAATATTTCTACCTTGGCCAGCCTCAAGTTACCAATAGTTTAACAACCTGCTCACAAAATTTAACAGGGAGGTCTCACAAGCTTCTATAAACTAGCTGGTATGTAAGAATGAGACATAAAGTATGGAAGCAGGGAAGAGAGGGTCCCCACACCCATCCTGTGCCAACCAAGAGGGTTGAGAGAAGAGATTACACTCAAACTCAAGAGTTGGCTAAAATGAGATAGGGAATTATTGTATTTTTTGCAAATTCTACATTGATCACTGTTGAAGGAGCTCAGAGATGAAAATAGGGCAGTCGACTAATGGGCTATACATTTGAAAATAAAGGGCAAAAGTTTAATGGGATAAACACACATACACGCACCCCTTTTATTTCATGCTAAGAAACTGGGAAAGTAGGAAGGACAAGATGGGGTCATGGATTGATTAAAATGAATGACTAGCTACTGAGCTGGAACCTGAGAGTTCACAGCTGATACAGTAAAGGAGGAGGAAGCTTTAATATAGTTGTGAATAGGAAGAATGGGTGGAAGTCAGCACTGGGGAAAGTTATTAAGTAGAAGCCATAATCCATGGAATAAGGAAATGTTGCTTTGAACTTATTCAGAGCAGTTTCTGACCTCATTGCATTTCGTATTTATATTTAAGCATGTATTTCCTTAAGAAGAACAATTAGCTGGGGATTGCATTAGGCTAGCAAAGCTTAGTCCTTTAGGGTCCTGGAGGGACTCAGACAGTCTAGCAGGGGAAGCCAGTATGTAAACAGAATGAAATTCAATGTGAGGCTATTATAGGAGTATTGGCCAAGGCACTCTGAAAGCACATAGGAAGTAGCAGCTTATTAGCTATCCAGGGAACTCTTTAAAAAGTGCATGCATGAGAGAGGTGAAAGGGATTAAGAAGCACAAGATGTCAGTTATTAAAACAGTCACAGGTATATAAGTTCAGCACAAGGAAAAGAGTCGTAACACTGTAATAACTATATATGGGGCCCGGTGTGTACTAGATTTATTGGGGGGACCATTTTGTAAGGTATATAAGTGTCCGATCACTCTATTGTACTCTTGAAACTAATATAGCATTGTATGTCGACTGTAATTGAAAGATAATTTTTTTAAAAAGCATATTCATTTAAATATACTATAGGTTCATAGTAACTAGAATTTTGAATTTTAGGTACTTGAGCTTTAACAATGGCTGATGTGTATTGCTTATTAGTTATTGCACCATAGAAAATATAAATTTTAGCTCAATATTGAACATTTTGAAAGTTTTTTGAGGTATAAATGATGTATAATAAACTGTAACTTAAGTGTACAATAGGAAGAGTCTTGGCATATGTATATAACATCGTTCCAATCAAATCTGAACATATCTACCACCCTCCAAAGGTTTATGGGTTTTTTTCATCCATCCTTTCCACCATTGCCCACCCACATACCAGCCTTAATTTCCAGCTAACTTCTCATGTGCTTTCTGGCACTGTATATCAGTTTCTATTTTCTGGAATGGAATCTACACTGGGGACTCTTTTTCTGTCTGGCTTCTTTTCATCCAGCATAATTATTTTGAGATTGACCTATGTTTTTGTGGGTATCAATTGTTCATTTCTTTTTAGCATCAGATAAAAGTAACAATATTCCATCATTTGCCCATACCACAATTTGTTTATTCATTCACCTCTTAATGGACATTTATTTTCAGTTTGTGGCTTTTATAAATAAAGCTACTATGAACATTAGTATCCAAGTCTTTGTGTGGATGTAAGTTTTCATTTTTCTTTAATAAATACCTAGGAGTAGCTGGCTTGCAAGGTAAGTGTATGTTTACCTTTGAGGAAACTACCAAATGGCTTTTCAAAGTAGTTGTGTATTTATATACCCAAAGGTAGTATATGAGAGTTCCAGTTACTCCTCACCAGACTCACTATGATCTGTGTTCAATTTTAGCCATTCTGGTAAATATGCAGTGGTATCTAATCGTGATTTTAATTTACATTTCCCTAGTAATTAATATTGTTGAGCATCTTTTCACGTGTTAATTTGCTACCTGTCTGTCATCTTTGGTGAAGGGTCTATTCACATCTTTTTCCAATTTTTAATTGGGTTGTTTGTCTTATCATTGAATTGTAAGACTTATTTATATTTCCTGGATTTAAGTTCTTTATCAAATATGTGTTGTGGAAATATTTTTTCCAGTCTGTTACTTGTATTTTCATTTCCTTTACAGTGTTTTTTTGTGCATAGTATGTACAAAGCTCAAGGTCATTAAGATTTTTTTCCTACATTTTCTTCTAGAAGTTTTCCAATTTTAGTTCTTACATTTAGATTAATGATACATTTAGTATTAATATTCGTAGATGGAGTGAGATAGATACTATCCAATCATTCAGCAACATTTGGTGAAAAGATTATTCTTTTTCCATTGAATTACCTTGTTGAAAATCTTTATTTCTGGATTTTCTAATCTTCGATTAAATTATTTTTCTGTCTTGATATAAATAAGACCCTGCTTAGATTATTGTAACACTGTAGTAAGTCCTGAATCAGGTAATGCAGGTCTTCTGAATTTGTTGTTAATTTTCAATTTTTTTTGGCTATTCCATATTTTTACATTTCCACATGAATTTTAGAATCGGCTCCTCAATTTCTACAAAAAAAGACTTCTGGAATTTTAATTAAAATTGTACCAAATATATAGATCAATTTGAGGAAAATTTACATCTTACTTAATAAATCCTGAGTCTTTTAACCTATGGACATAGAATATTGCTCCAAAGATTTAGGTCTTTAATTTCTCTTAGCAATATTTTGTGCTTTAAAGCGTAAAAGTCTTGCACATCTTTGGTCAAATTTCTTCCTAAGTATTTTATATTTTTTATGTTATTTTACATGGACTGTTAAAATTTTTGATTCAAGCTGTTTCTTGCTATGTATTGACATATAATTGATTCAGTACTTGTATTCTGAAAATTTGTTAAATTATTAGTTCTAGTAGCTTTTTTTGGAGATTCCTCAGATGATCGTATTATCCCTGAATAGCAACAGTTTATTTTTTCTTTTTTATTCCAGATGGTGGTGTTTTGGTTTTTTTTTTCTTCCCTTATTACACTGGTTAGACCTCTGGTACCTCTGGTGAATTAGAGAGTGGACATCCTTGCCTTGATTCTGATCTTAGGGGGAAAATATTGTTTCACCATTAAGTATGATCCTAGCTGAAGGTTTGTTTATTGAATTGTATAAATTCCCTTCTACACTGAGTTTGCTGAGAGTTTTTAACATGGTTGAATGTCGAATTAGGTTAAATACTTTTCCTTCTTTCGTGTATTGAGATAATTATTTATTTTTTCTTTTTTATTCTATTATGGTGAGTAGGCAGCAATTGATTTTTAAATAAATCAACCTTCCATTTCTGAGGGACATCCCACTTGGTCAGAATGCCTTATATTTTTATATATTGTTGGATTCAATGTGCTGATATTTTGTTGAGGATTTTTGCATCTGTATTTATGAGGGATACAGTATTTCTTCTTTCTTTTAATATCTTTTCTGGCTTGGGTATCAGTGTAATACTGTTCTTATGAAATGAATTGAGAGGTATCCCCTTGCTTCAATTTTATAGAAGAATTTGTGTAGAATTGGTATTACTGTTTCTTAAATGTTTGATAAAATTCTCCAGTGAAGCCATCGGGGCCTGGTGTCTGTAGGAAGGATTTTAATCACACATTCAATTTAATTAATAGCTATAGGACTAATCAAGTTATTGATTTCTTCTTGAACAAGCTTTAGTTGTTTGTATCTTTCAAGGACTATGTCCATTGCATCTAAGTTATATTTTGGCATAAAGTTGTCGTTATAGTTTTAATATCTGTAGGACTCTTAGTGCAGCATCTTCCCTCAGTGGTCACCTATTGGTCATTTGTATATTCTTTCTCTTTTACCTGATCAGTGTGGCAAGAAGTTAATGAATTTGATTTTTTTTTTCCCCAATGAAACAGCTTTCAATTTTATTGATTCTTTTTTTTCTATTGCATTAATTTCTGCACTTACCAACTATTATTTTTATGGCACTATTTCTTGCTTAGAAATCTACTTTGATATGACTATAGCCATTTTGTAGCTTCATTTTTATTAGTTTTACTATGTTACATCTTTTCTCATCTTTTTACTTTTAACTTATGTGAAATGAATTTCTTATAAATGATATATGATTGGTCCTGCTTTTTAAAAATCTTATCGGACATTCTCTGCCTTCTAATTGGTATGTTCAAATTATTTACACTTAATATGGTTGGGTTTAAATCTATCATCTTGCTATTTGTTCTCTTGCTATAGTTTTCATTTGCCTGCTCTTTGTTTCCTTTCTCTCTTTCTCTGCCTTCTTTTGGACTGGGTGCTTTTATGATTACATTTGATTACTTTTTATAATTTCATTTGTTTTTAGTGGTTGCTTTAGGTGAACAGTATATATCTTTTTCTTATCCACTTTCGAGTGCTTTACACCCCTTCTGTCCTCCTCCTGTTTCTGACCTTGGTTCTATAGTTCTCCTGCATTTATTTCTATACATGTTATAAACTCCTCAATATATTATTGTTATATTTACTTTAAGCTGTCAATTCTCTGTTAAAGGACCTAGAAAAATAAGGAATCATATTTTGTATGTATTTACATGTTCACCATTGCCAGTGCTCTTCATTACTTTATGTCAATCCAGTTTTCAACCAGGTTTTATTTTTTCTTCTACCTGACAGGCTTCCATTAGCATTCCTTATATTTTGGGTTCGTTGATTTGAATTCTTTCATGTTTTGTATGTCTGAAAAAGTTCTTATTTTACCTTTATTTTCTGTAAGGTTTGCTGAGTATAGACTTCCTGATTGGCAGTTCCCCCAAATCCTATTCTGTATTTTAGCAATATTGTTTCACTGCCTCTGACTTGTATAATTTCTCACAGAAAGTCTGCTATAATTCTTATCTTTGTTTCTATGTACATAATGGTGTATCTTTTTTCAAACTGCTTTTAAGATTTTCTCTTTATTGCTGATTTAAAGACAATTTTTATTGTGTGTCTTGGTGTAGTTTTCTTCATGGTTTTTGTGCTTTGTGTTTGTTGAGCTTCTTGGATCTATAATGGGTGTATAGTTTTCATTAAATTTGGAAAATTTTCCACCATAATTTTTTCAGAAAATGTTTTCATCTCTTTTTTCTTGCCAGGACCATAATTTTACGTATATTAGGCCACTCGAGGTTGTCTCACAGCTGAATGATTCTCTGTAAATTTTTCATTCGCTTTTTATGTTTCATTTTCAATGGTTTCTGTTGTTAT
Source organism: Pteropus medius (assembly GCF_902729225.1). Taxonomy (NCBI): domain Eukaryota; kingdom Metazoa; phylum Chordata; class Mammalia; order Chiroptera; family Pteropodidae; genus Pteropus; species Pteropus medius. Next base: position 3,902,239 of record NW_024347790.1, on the reverse strand, counting down.
GCCTTCAACTTCGCTAATCTTATCTTAGCTGTCTATCATGAGAAATTTAATGTCTTTTTCATCTAATAAATGACATTAAAAAAATTAAACTCTGTCACATTTAGTTTTCATTGTAAGATGGTAATTTTTTCCTTACTGTACTTTTTATGATATGTTTTATCTTGATGAATTAAAATACAATTGCAATTCATTGATTAATTGGTTAATTAGATATTTGTATTTGGCCCCTCTCCATTTCTCTTCAGTTGAGCTTTATGAAAAACATGTTTTTTTTGTTACTTTATCTAATGGACCCTGGTATACATCATGTTTTGGTTGTTGTCCTGTTTTCAATATAATCAGGTGACTTAAAACCATGCCTTGGTGGTAGACGAGACTTCTGGAAAGGAGAGAATAGTCACAGTGCCATGTCTCTCTAAAGAGTCAGAAATTGAGAGAGCCTTTAGTAGGCTGCTGAATGTGTATTTCTTCATTTTGAGCTTAATCCTGTTTTGCAGAGGTTTTCTGAGTGTCTCTCACCACATGGAAACAAGCCGTCTTTGCTCCAGCTGGGAAGTGTCACATTTAGACAAAGCTTTGGGCTACAGTATAGATCTCTCAAGATACTTGGTATATTGGGATCAGTCTTAGGGCCCATGAGAGTGAGCTAAATCTGTTAAAGTTGGAAGCTTTCATGCAAGTAACACTATTTTCAATCTTTCCTGTGATAGCTCTTTGCTTTACTTTTCCTTTAGTATTTAACTAAAGTCCTTCAAGATTTTCAGCTTTTCTTAGGTAGGCCAGTGGGAACCGAGGGAAAATAATTTTGATTGATTTTGGCCCCAACATGATGGTCGAGAAACCCAAAAGGTAGGTAAATTTCAGGGACAAAGGACTTGCTCAGCTGACTACCTTCCCCACCTGTAACAAATACCTGCTTTCTGAGGTAACTTTGGAGGACCTGCATTTTCCTGGATGGACATGGGGGAGTGCTTTTCCCGACAAGACTTTTTACTGCCCTCTCCCTTGCCCACTCCTTCACCAACATATTCTCTATCTTTTTGTTGTAGACCTTTGCTCTCAAGTGTCTGGCGACAAATGACTGAGATGCCAATCGAAAGAAAATCTAAGGGTTTTTTTTTCACTCACAAAGATGTCTGCATTTTAAACAGTAACCCTTAAAGACTAAAGGCTGTTCTGTGGTTCAAGGAATTAATACTTAATGATAGAATTTCAGGTAGAAGGAGATCTCTTGTGGATTCGGATCCTGGCAAACTGGACCACTGTGCCTATAGATTTTTATGCCGCTGTACATCTCTCTTAATTTAGCCCAATCTGTTTTCTTTAATGTACTGTTCAGAATTAAAATTTAAGATGATCATTTTGGGGAAATTTTATCTATATATGCCAAGGTAAATTTATCAACTTAGACTCTTAAAAAAATTATAAACTATATACTTATGGTAAACAGCTATAAAAATATATTTATTTGTGAGTGAGTTGAAGGTGAAATGACCATAGCATATGAATGTGAGTTGGTATTCTGTCACGATTTGTTTGTAATACTAGACCGAACTTATAATATGTGCAAATTACACATTCCTAAATCAACATAATTCTTTGCAAATTGTATGTTACTAGAAGTTTTGAAATGGTTATGATACTTACTTATTTATCCTTCCCCTTATTTCAGGAAAAATTTAGAGGGCTGAAATGAGTCAATTTTTAAAAATGTCCTTTTGAACATGTATATTTGTTTAGCAACACGTGAGAGCTTTATTTTCTAACCTCATTAACATTTGACTTTTAGATATTCAGAGGATGACTATCTTCAGATTATCACAAATATACAGAGATGTCCATGGAAACGACAAGTAGAAGAATATGAGAATTTTAGGTAAAAAATTTATTTTCAAAAAAATATGAGATAAAAAAGTTTTGTACATTTGCTTTGTTGGGAAACTAAGCAATATGATTTCATTCTAAGACCCTCTCATGAGGTGCATGGTGCTCCATTCTTATCTCTTATATGGAAAATTCTAATTATGTTACAGGAATTAATTACAAAAATCCCAAGTTCAGAAAGAAAGTATTTGTTACACTTTTTTATTATATTTTAGAGAATGTTGCTTCTTTGTGCCATTTGTATTTGACATTTATTTTGTAAATAAAATGTAATAGCATTAAGGGATGTTTGGAAAACATAGAAGGAAAAAAAGCCATCCATAGCCCCATCTCTTTAGAGCAAAAACTGCATTCTTTTCTGCACATTCTCTTGCAGTTTTTCTCATTACCTTTCTAAAACCAGCAACATTCAGGAGTGAGTTGCTCTAGGTAATAACTTGGGGAGGAGCCATTCACCTGACATGACAAGGTTATCAGTTGACGATTACAGAGGTATCCTGTACTTGGATAACTCGGAGCCCACCCAGACAGAAATAAATTACATTAAAACAGTAGGCTTGGGGGTGGGGGGGATTTGTGCATGGATCCTTACCTAGCACCCCTTCCCCTGAATACCTGCTCTCATGGCGAAGCTACACCAGTTGTCTCTGTGTTTGCCCGATCTACGTTGCTTTGCTTTTCTTTGCCCACATTCTGATCTTTAGCTGTATGTCAACACAGGTTTTGCTGAGTTATTTCGTTATATTATAATCCAGAAATATGTTTTCGTCTTTAGTGGTTTATATTTTCAAAGTTTAAGTATCAAGTCTTTTAAAAACCTTATTAAAGAGGTTTTGCTTTCCCCTGAGATTCTCTAAAAAGTATTGGCTTCTTGGCTTTCTTTATTAAGGGAAGGAAGCTCTTCCTTGCATGATCTGTGGCTCTGCCTGCGCCACCTTCAGTCAGTATATACTGGAGTCACTGGGTCAAATGCCTTTTAGTGAGTCTGCTGCCATTGAGAGAAGCATCCTGGTCCGCTCCCATTGAGTGAATGAGTAACTTTCTGATTGGGTGAAAGCTAAAAGTGAATTTCTTCCTGCCACTGGGTGGATACATGGATGATGTGACTTCCTGTCATTTCAGGGTGAGAACTGTAAAAGAGTATTCATATTTAACTATTTCAGTTCCAGGATATTTTATGTTATGCAGTCAGCTATAAACTGAATGTGTCATCTAAAGTCATAAATTGAAAACCCAAAGAGATGGTATTAATTAGCGGGGCCTTTGCGAGGTGATTGGGTCATGAGAGTAGAGCCCTCATGAATGGGATTAGTGATTTTACAAAAGAGACCCCAGACTGCGCGCTCATGCCTTCTGCCACATGAGGACACAGCAAGAGACTCCATCTGTGAACCAGGAAGTGGCTTCTCACCAGACACCGAATCTGCCAGCACCTTGATCTTGGACTTCTCAGCCTCCAGAAATATGAAAATAAATTTCTGTGATTTATAAGCCACCCAATCATAGTGTTCTGCTATAGCAAGTCAAATGGACTGCCACAGGATTTGAGAGATCAAGACTAGGATTTGAGAGATCGAAATGACAGGGAGACCAGATAGAAAGTTGCACAGGCAACTATAACCTAAATGGTCACAGAGTCAAAGAGTGGCAGAAGAGCTGGGTTTTGAGGCAAAAAAAGGAAGAGGGGCATGTTGCGGTATTGGGCTACTGAGGATCCATACAAGATAATTAGCTAGAAAGACTCAATGAGTAGTGACATCAATAATCAAAGTTGAAATGAAGGACCACCTACCTCTTGCTGTAGAGTTGGCTCAGATCAAGCCTTCTACAGCAATACAAGCAAAACAAAGTATACTCAATGCCTGTTTGAGGACATTGGCGAGCTACCAAGGCAGGGAGTAGTTTCAGGACTAAGATCCAGACGAAGGGGAAGCCGAGGGAGGTGAGCCTACCATCTGAAGCTGTTTTTTCCCCCAAAGAACTAGCCAACTGCACAAGCAAAAGCATGGCTAAGAGGCAGAGAGGCTGAGCAGAGCTGCCAGCCATCTATAGAAAAGGCCAGTTCTCTCAAAGACTGCAGCCCAAACTTGAATCATTTCTGCCCTTAATCGGATTTAGATCTGCCCTTAGCCTAGCTCCCTGATGGAAACCGAAGTCCATCCTCTCTGGAAGAAAGTAACCTCATTCAGAGCCTTAAATTATCTCTGCGAGTTTTCACACACACAGTTTGGTTCAATGAACAGAAAGAATTCTCTCAAAAGGCTTTTCTTTCTTTCTTTTTTTCTTTCTTCAAAAATAAAACGTAGGAGTCTCTTCAAATCTAACTCTGCATGAGCGTCAGTGTGGCAAATCATGATGGATAGAAGCTGTATAGATGGATGGTATGCAGACAGAATGGCCATTTTGCCTTTATTACCATCTCGGTAGAAAAAGTGCCTCGGTAACCAAGATGATTACCCAACGGCCTGTCTATCCCTTCAGGGACAATTTAAGTAAACATCTGGGACTATAATACTTATTGCTTATTGTCATTCAAGATAACAGTCACAGTGATATTTATTTATTTACTCGAATATTTATTTTATTGTAATGTTCTTTTTATGGGCATATTAGCAAACTAAACTATCTAAACTTCAACAAAAGTCTGTGCAATTAAATCATAATAAACGGCGCACTTTCCTAAATTTTTACTAATAAAGCTGGCCAAATCTGGGGATTTTCTGGCTTATTTATAAAGCTGATATTGTGGAAAAGTTCCCTATTATTATAGACGTCAAGTAGCTAAATAGTTTTTTATTTTCTTTATGCACAGTATTTTATACCAAAGCTGAAGAAAAGCAAAATGTGAGCCTTAAAAAGGTTGTAATGTTCTTTTATCAGGAATTACAAAAGTTACATTAAATTCTGAAGAATATGAACAAGTGAATATTTTCTAAATCCATCTGTAGCCTGATTGCTGAAATTCCCAATGGCTAATCCCTCAGAGCTATTTAAAAATTATGGGACTCCTGTGGTCACATGATCTAAAAATAAAAGAGAGTTTAAGAGTTATTTTTCTTAAATAATTGTGCCACTTGCTAGCAGAGGGGATGCATTTTAGTTATCAATAAATATTTGTTTAGGGTTTACTATGTCAAAACACAGGAGACCTCTTCAGCCTGGTACAGTGTGGGCCACAAAGTTAGGACTTCAATAAATATATGTTAAATGAATGGATGCATGAAAGTAAACAGAAAATATGCAAGGTTTTACTGACCTCAAAGAAATTATAGTCAGTTTGGAGAGACAAAAAATAAAACTATGAATATTTATGATTTAGTGTCAAAATGAGTGATTTACACAAATACTATAATATATCAATGCACAATCGCCATGGGATATAATTTCTTGAACCATTTTGTGAAAAGAGACAGGACTTGAGCTGCAACTCTGAGGATGGGTAGAAAGGGAGGGGGAGACCCATATGGTAGTGGTGAGACCAGGAATAAACATGAGTAAGTTTCAAGACCAGAAACAATGGATCAGTGAACTTACACTAGAGGGTGCTTGGGATAAAGGGGATACTTGTAGATCAGTTGGGGTGCCCCTGACAATGCACAGAGCTCCGATGATCAGAGTAAAGTTCACTGTCTTTCTGTAGATACCCAGAACCCAGTAGAGACATTTGCATCAAGGAAATCCCATGATGAATTTATTATTTTAGAGAACGTCTTGGTCAGCAAAATATTAAGACAAATTGGAGTCTTAGAAGGGAATGAATACACTGAAGGAAGTCGGAGGAGTCGAACTGGTTGTAGAAAAGTAACTGTAGAATGATGAAGATCTAAAACATCAATAGTGGCTATAAAAATATCAAGGAAGGGACCTTGACTGTGGGCTCCCTGGTCTATTTATCTTTGTATCTCCAGTGCCCATCACATAGACGGTACCCAATAAACAGTTGTCGTATACATGAGTGAAGAATTGGCAGGACTTGGTTGCTTATTGATTCCTACTTCTCTAATTGAAGGGGAAGAAAAAGAGAATAAGAGACGAATGAGAAATGTTGGGTCTGATTGATTGGCATTACTAATTAGTGGTGCTACTAATAAGTAGAAAGGTTTTAAAGAGAAATTGCTTTTGCAAAGAGAAGATAGACAGGCTGTGTTTGAGTTGACACTGGGGCAACCAGATGCAGAAACGTTCCCTCGGTCTGGGATAAAAATAAACGTTAAGAGAAAACGAAATTTTCTGAAAAAGAAAAGCAACTGCTGTTTAATTTATGTAAGAAGTATGGCCTTTTAAAAGCTTATCTTCTCAGTAATCTTTTCCACCCCCACTTAACAGAGTTTGTCCTCTTTTTACAGATTATTAAGCTTTTACTCATTCAACATTTAATTGTGAGTCTGAGAGCTTGTAGCTGGGATTTGTGCCCATAACTTCTCACAACCTGCGCCTGGGAACAGCTGAAGTCCATGTCAGTGGGTCCATGAAGCCCTTGAAATTGTATGTGACACCGTATATGTTTCTTGGAAAAAGATCCCTAACTTTCATCAGATTTTCAAGGAGTCTAGGACCCCTGAAAGGACTGAAATATTTCTAAGAATCTTCCGAACCTGAGTCCCTGTTTACTTCAGGATTGTATTGCTTGTTTTACCTTCTCTGTAGGCATGGTTATCACAAGCGTAGGTGTGGCCAACCTCAGATTTACCCCTCCCTGTCATCCAGACATTCTAAGTTTCAGTTATGAATTGGGGTTTCTGTGAGATCCTAGATGGACCTAGTTAACAAGGAGTTTAAGTAAGAGTTAAAGATGACCCACCCCACTGTTTTTCCTTTGGCATCTAATCTCATTTACATATAGTAGTATTAAGAATGTCTAGCCATTTGCCTTCTGCTTTAAAATCATTACTGTTTTTTCCCCAAACATGAGCTGATATACATATAATTTTACTTGATAAGAAACCACCAAATTATTTTCTAAAATAACCGTGCCATTTTACATTCCTGGAAACAAAGTATTCCTTTTGCCCCACATCCTTACCAACACTTAGTGTTGGCAGACCTTTTAATGTTAGCCTGACTGCTTTCTCATAATATTTTCAACTTACATATCCCTGATAACTGATAATATTTAGCATCTTTACATGTGTTTATTGGCCATTCATATTTCCATTTTTTTTTGATGGATCTGTTCAAGTAGTTTACCCATATTTTATTGAGTTATCTGTGTTTTTATTATTGATTTATAGTTCTTTTGATTTTATTTTTACCTTTTGACCCCTTTCAGGTAAAGAAATTCTTGCTCGTCACATTCTTTCCCTCTCATTTTTAGAAACGGATGAGTGATCATTTGCTCGAACTTAGATATTTGAGAAGAACATCGACATGCTTAAATTTAAATTAAACATAATATGAAATACTCCTCACCCTTCTTTCCTCACCTCCTCTACTTCACCTTGAAAGCTTCTTATGAAGCCCTGGGAACTCCTGGTAAGCAGGTTTATCCCAGCAGAGTCTTTGAGCTTCAATAAACCTCCTGGTAAGCGGGGTTTATCCCATCAGAGTCTTTGAGCTTCAATAATTAGTCTTAGATTCTTTAGGTAACGTATGAGGTAATGAATACATTAGCTTTCGTGAATCATTTTCTAACTTAAAACAAATGTATTCATATGTGTAATCAGTTGTGAAAAACTAATAGGTACGCAAGCAGCAGTGCTTAATTTTCATTTTATTTTCACTTTTTTTTCCCCCAGAAGTGCTCATATGATTGTTTTTCAGTTCCTTTTGGACTCTCTAAAATCATTTATTTTCTTTAGATATCCTCATGTTTTATATGCATAAGTTTGAATCCAAAATGACTGAATATTATCAATCACATATTTACTGAACACTTAGTGGCAGAAGACAATGCTATCATGGAAATGCACATGTTTATTTTAAGACTCATGCATGAGATACCTTTCAGATTACTGTGAGACAGATATTTTGTGCCTAATTACTTTGTTACAGATAACTGTTATGTGGCAACAATTTTATTAAATCTCACATTATCCCCTCAAATTCAATTAGATTAAAATTTCTTAAAAGTTATTTCTTTGCTTGTTTTGTATTGGATATATATGAAAAGGTTACAATTCTGTATTAGTAGATTCATTGATATTTCTAAAATAACAGCGAGTTTGTTGCTTTCATTTTTATTTGTGCTCCTTGGAAAAATACAGTGGTAAACAAAAATATTTACAGACAGTGTCACATATGTTAATTTTTCATTACATGACATTGATATGATGAAAACAGTGCCATTTCATGATAATTTAGCTTTGTTAAAGGATATAAATTCTGCAAATAAATAGATGAAAAAGTTAATATTTTTCAAAAAAGTCAAAACTGAGCAAGCAAACTTTGTTCAACTGTTTTCAGCTATTTTCTGAAATATTTCTCTTAAAGCAGTAGTTATGATTTGATTTGGGTTAGCATTTTGTGAGATTACACTTTTTTTTTTTTCATTTGGTCAATGCTTACTGAGTACTATTATGTCCCAGGCATTTTATTTCGTAGCACTGATTTTTTGGAGAGAAGCAAAAATCATCTGTATTAGGGGGTTGTTTTGATGTTTCCAAGACCATGTTTATTTTTCTGAACCTCTGTTTCCCTTTTCCTCATACCCTTTAAATGTTTGCTGTTTATGATTCATACAGGGTGACTATGATGATGGCTTGGAGCAATACATCATTTTTTTTTTAAATTTAAGAAGATGTGTGCACTTTATGATAGGTGTTTTGGGTCAGTTGTCAGATTGAAAAAGCTTCTTTTCCTCATTTCCTCTGCATCGAGACCATTTTCACCCTTAATATCCTGTCACATCGTCTATTTGTCATGCTATACAGCATGTCTGCGCATTTAGAGAAGCAACAAAAACCACACCATGTCATTATGTCTGCCGTATTTAATAACAGAAACTCTCGCCCATTTAAGGACTGATTCTTCTCTTAGTCTTCAGAATATAAACTTTGCCACAAAAATGCATCGGACCCACATGGGATTCACTAATCTTCTAAATTTTATTTCAAAACATATCTCACAAGTTGTACTCAATATTAACTGTATTGCCTTATGCTCCCATGTCAAATAAGCCTCCATCTAAACTGCCCTGCCTTTCGAATGCTCTGTTTCTTATTGCATAGCTTGCTGTATCTTCATTGGTACGTTTCATTGTTTAAACACTGGCGCAAGGTCTGAGCCTACAGACGTTTCTCCAGGGTTTCAACATCGCTCCTTCACTTCTGAGTTTACATCTCAGTTGCCTTCCCTGCCCGCCCCCATCTTTTTTTTTTGCTTTGATAATCATATTCTCCTATATTTTATTTTACCTTGGTTTAGTTCTTATCTTCTACTCAAATACATGAGCTGATCTTTTATAAACTTAAAAATATCAGTGTACACGTTAGCTAATAAGGGAAAATCTCAGTTATCTGAGTTGCTGACTGAATCCAGTCTTTATCCATTTTCTTCCTTAGCCCACAACTTGTGTCGATTCTATATGGAACACTGGATCCCATATCTCTTGGACTTTTCTGTGGCTACCAGTTATGAAGCAGAACTTGGAGAGGTTTGAGATATAGCTAGGATGAACCGTCAGCAAAAATTGTAAAGTGTGTGAACGTTCATTCATTTATTTTATATTTCACATATATTTCAAGATGTCTTGACCATCCACTCTGTGTCAGGTGCCTGCGTTACCCCACATCTTATTCTTTTGATCTTCTATAAACTGTCCCAGATCCTTCACCTGTGTCTTTCTTCTCAATGCAATGCCTCCTGGGTCCAGGGACACTACACGATGTCAGGTTTCCAAATTCTCAAACGTTTCTCTCTTATTCTTCCTCGAAACACCAGTTTGTCTATGCCAGACCTCCCCTGACATGTGACGTACTAATCCATCTTAACATGTGAATGACCAGTGGCTTTTCTGAATGCCATACCTTCTATTCTATATCTAACAAGATTCATTAAGGACAGATGCCAAAATCTGACTTTTAAATTCTAAGTGTATAGGCCATCCCACCTTCCTGATTTTGTGAGAGAGCCAAGAATTTAAAGATAAAAATCCTCTGTGTGATTAGTGTCATGAATTAACCTGAACCAGGTAGAACTATCTGTGCCTTACTCTACCTTTCACTGTGATGCCAGCCTGATACTTCAGGTCCCCTCTGGGTTCCTGAAATTTCTCCCAATGTTCTGGTTTCAATCTCGTGGATGGCTCTATTTTAATTTAGGCACAGGCATGTTGCTGAAAAGAGATAGTCTCTGTTCGAAGCTCTTAGTTCTTCTAATCTGTTGGGACTGAAACCGAATGTCCTTGTTAATCATTGTAATTCTTAGATCATTGTCTTCTTAATAACAAACTATTCCTTTATTTTGAAACATACATTCATCGTGAGCCAATCGATTCTCAGATCTCAGTATCTTAGCATGCCGTCTCGATTTTATTTTTCATTTCATTCCTCACACAATGACTCTTTCTCTTCCAACCCTGGAAAGAGTTGTCTGTACTCACTCCATCTTCTACCCACATCTCTAACTATAACAGTTCACATATGGTCAGCAGTGACCCCACACTGCTAAATCCGAGAGACATTTTTCATTCCCATGTGCTCGACCTCTCATCTCTTACCAGCATTTTGAAATTATAGATCATTCTTCATTCCTTGAAAGATTCTTATACTAGATTTCTGTGTCATTCCATTTGGCTCCTTCCTCCTCATCCCCACATTTCTCCATCCTCAAGTCCTATTTGTTTGTTTTTATGAGTCTCTCTCGAGAATGTGGGAATCTCTGCTGGCACGTAGGTGGCATTCCATGACGGACTAGGGTTGCTAGAATTTGCTTCATTGTCACCTCTCCTTTGGACCTGCCCTCTGTCTTCAAGCACCGTGTTGGTATCATTCTTATCCATTCTCTACACGACAGCAGGTGGATTTTTTTTTTAATAGAAATTGGAGCACAGTCTTGCTCCCACCACTGTGACTTTCACCCCAATTTGAAATGTATATTTTTTATTTCTTTTTTTGGGGGGGGGTTGTTTGTTTGTTTGTTTTTGCATTCAAAACCCAAACTGACCTCCCTCAAGGCTCTCTGCTCCCGGGGCCGTCTCTGGGCCCCATTGCTTCACCACATTCCCCCTGATTCTCTGTGCTCTGCGTGGATTGGTCTTGAACGTCATTGAATGTACTGTACTTGCTTCAGCCACAGAGCCTTGACAACCCTGTCTCTTCTGCCTCCACCATCTCCCCTAGTTAATGTGCTCTAAGCTTTCAGTTCCCAAATGGATCCTCCCTTCTTCAGGGAGACCTCCCCTGAACAACCCGATCAGTCATTGCTGCTGTCCTACAATGAGGTTCTCTTTCATCACACTGATCACAAGTATGAATTTCCATTTTGTGTGTACGACTAACTTACAGGCCCGGATGATCTGTGATCCATGTGTTTTTATAGAGTGCAAAATAATGATGGGAAAATATTTTCGTCAGGAGGAACCAAGAATCTTTCTAAATGGTTTCTAAAACTGGGTCAAGGCTCAGTATAGGAACGAGGGAGTGGAAAGCATAGTCAGGTTACTGGGCCCTACAGCATAGGCTCAGCTTCTGTTTGGCTCCATGAGGCTTATTATTGACCTTTCTTGTTTGTTTTCCACAGTCTTTGATTTTATTTTAAATTCAGTCTCCCCCATGAGTGGCTGCGTCCCCACTAGAACAAGTTAAAGGCATCATTTTGCCTTTGACAAGAGGCATTTGGGAAGTTGGTTATTTGTAGCATCATCTTCATTATTAGGCTAAGCCAGTCTCTTTATCAGTAAAATGGAGTTGATACTTTCTCCATGAATTTTTATGAATATCCAATATGTAGATTGTTCAGTGCAGAGTCGATTGTGTGTTAAAATGTCCATCAACTATTGCTATTATTATGATGTTCAGTGTAATATCATTTTCCTAACATGATTAATATTTTACTAAAAATAGTTAAACTCTTGGCAGCTGTAAGAAATATAGCAAGTTCCTGAGTAGCAATAAGGCTATAACCATTTCAGTTCCAACCCTCTGCCTGAGATGGCATATGAACATGTCTAAGCCCAGTTTGGCTTTTTGGTGTATTTCATGTGGATTATCCATGAGTTTGATAAGGAACAGCGCTGCTTATTCAGTTTGTTCTATTTGAACTTTCTTTGGTCTTTTCTTCATGGAAAATAGGTCACAGAGAACAGAAAATATTAAGCTTCAACGTTCTAGGTTACAATCTTCTGGCGTATTATTTGCAGTAGAAAAGGACTTACCTTGATCTGAATAACCTGTGACTTGTCCCCGCCTTTCAAGATGGTTGGTCAAATTAGATCTGGCAACATGCTCTGAGGTCCAATGAGGAATGACTCGGAGTTGCCAGAAAATTAATCAGCCTGATCACAGACAGAGCAAAGAGGTCCACATCCCACCCTTCCTCCAGATTTAGGCCCCAGTTGGGGCGAACTAAGGGCTGGCAGCTCAGGATAGGATTGGATCATTCTAATCTGAGGGCAAAAATGAAAAATCGGGATGTGATGGGGAGCCAGAGGCCAAAGGCAGGAAAATAACTGCACAGTTCCTAGGGGCCAGGCAGAAACAGAAGCCGAGTTTGGGGGTGAAGCCCAAAAGTGGAAGAAGCATCCCAGAGTGAGTGAGAGCTGTCCTGGGAAGGTGCCCGTGATGTGGGCGGCCTGCAGTGGCTTTCTAGGAGCACATAGGGCCCATTCGTGCACGTGAACTAGGCTCATTAAATGACAGAGAGCAGAACTGGCCTCCTACCTGTCTTTCCATCTATGCAGGACCGAGAACCATCTTTAGAATGGATGGAGCCCTTCACGTGCATATGCGTTTCTTTTCACTGAAAAATACCATTAGTATTTGAGTAAGTTAAAGATCATGAGATAATGAGACCTTTTATGAATGAAGGTGGTAGAAACAGAATATATTGAAAACATTTTCCTTAGGAAATGCTTTACACTGTAGCATGTTGGGGTAGTTAAACATAGGATTGGTTCTACATTATAATGATAAAACTGTTTTCATAGGACTCAGTATTAATTCAAGATCTTAAATATGTTGCCAGCCAATGTCTGGGGAAAAAAAAATTCATTTTTTCTTACTTGTCTTTTCCTCCCATTCAAAATCTCTAACTAAATAGAAGTATAAAATCTGTCAGTAAAGGTTTGGTATAAATGACTTCTTTATATTCTCTTCACACATTGAACAATAATGGCAGTGACCTGTTTTGTATTGTTTTGTTTTTGGTCTACAGAGTAAAATATATTCAGAAACCTTAGCATTCATCTTAACAGTTGATGTTTTAGTTTTAGAACTTGTGTTTTCTACACTTAAGTAATTCACAATGGACTAACTTAACAATTTAAAAAAGGCAGGGCCCAATCATGTGACTAGGGCACTAGGAGAGACCTTGAGAGACCAGTTTGGTCACAGCTTTGTGCTCATTCAGAATGGCACTGAAGCCAGCCAGATGGTCACATAGCTCTCTTGTTTTCAAAGACATCACAACCCTGCTTCTTCACAGTCTGACTTCTAGATTAGTTCTACCAGTTCTACTGCTGCAGTGTGAGCCCCTTTTCCCTTTATGAGTCTTGATATGAATTAAAACAATAAGTCACCACTTCATTATGAAAAGGCCATTTCTCTCCCTGGATCAGGGAAGGCATCACGTTCTCCCAGTGGCCTGAATCAGAAACCTGTGTATCACCCTCAACACCTTCTCCTCAGTGCCCATTTCTAGTCAGTCCCTAAGCCTCAGTAGTGTCACATCCTAAATGTCTTTCAAATCTATCTGCTTTTTTCTATCCCCCACCTCTACTCTGGTCTAGGTTACCAGGATGGTTCATTTTATGTGTTCATTTGACTAGGCTAGAATACCCGGTTATTCATCAGATGCTCATTGCCATGAAGGTATTATTATAGATGGGGTTAACAGCTATAGTCAGTTGATTTTAAGTAAAAGAAATTACTCCTGATCATGTGGGGGAGACTCATTCAGTCAGATGATATCCTTAAGAGCAAAAACTGAGGTCACCCAGAAATGAAGAAGTTCTGCTTTAAGACTACACATCGACTTTTGCCTGACTTGCCAGCCCATCACCTGTCCTAAGATTTTAGACTTGCCAGTCCCCACAGTTGTGTAGGCCAGTTCTTTTAAATACATCTCTTTAGATAGATTAGATAGATAAATGATAGATAGATAGATGGATAGGTAGATAGATAGATGATAGATAGACAGATAAATAAATAGATATAGAGATGATAATTATAATGATGATGATGATGATGATGGATAGATAGGTAGATGTTAAATAGATAGGTAGATGATAGATAGATAGATAGATAGACAGACAGATAATAGACAGACAGAGGGACTATTGATTCTTTTTCTCAACTATCATCTAGTTATCTCTTAACTGGTGGTTATCTATTGCTGCATAATCAACTGCCCCAAAACTTTATAGCTTAAAGCTGTGATTTAGTATTCTTCCACAGTTCCATGAGCTGACTGGGCTTAGCTGGGGAACTTTTAACCGAGGCTTTCATACAGGTACAGTCCAGAGGTGACCAGTGCTGGAGTCATCTAAAAGCTTACTTGGGCTGGACATCCAAGAAGCCTCACTCACATAGCTGGCAATTGACACTGGCTTCTGTTGGAGTTGAGCTAAAGCCTCTGCCTGTGACGAGCATCACACAGTAGGGTGACGGGATTCTCTGAGGCAGTTTCCAAACAGTGACCACTCCAAGAGACCAAGGCAGAAGCCACAGTCTTTTAATGACCCACTTTTGGCCATAAAAGTCCCAGAATGCCACTTCTACAGCATTCTCTTGGTCACAAGAACCAGCCAAGATTCAAGGGGAGGAGTTTAGATTTCACTTCCCGACATGAGCAGTGAAGGAATTGATGGAGGCCATCTTTAGAGACCATCTACAGCACTGGGTCACTGCCACGTCCTCCTAACTGATCACACCACCTTTATTTAGATCCTCCAATCAGTTCTTTTCACTGAAACCAGGGTGCATATCCTAAAATACATAGCTCCTGTCACTACCATCACTAAGACCTTCAATGATTTGCCCTTTTCCATAGAAGAAACCCAAATCGTTTGCTTTGTCTTGCTTGTTAGACTTCTCACGATACAGTTCTGCAGCATTTCCCACCGAGTACTCTATCTCCCCAGCCAGATAGAATTTCTTTCACCTTTTTGATCATTCCACACTCACTCTCTTTCTCCTCCTAGCTTTCACCTTTCACTGTTCGCTGTTTCTCAAAGTCTTCACCCCTCCACCTTTTTCTCTTGTCTTGTCTGACTAACTTCTACTCATCTTTTAGTTATCAGATTAAGCTTTGCTTCTTGTGGGGAGCTGAGCCCTGATACCCCAAGTGTGGATTAGATACCTTCTCATGTGCTCCTGCCTGTAGAGCTAGCCCAAGTCCTTGGCTTACAGGGATGTGGAAGCAGACTCCATTAAACTCGCTTTCACGTTGCTTTATTACCGAACCAGCCAAACATAAACACAAGATTAAGGATTCAAGAGAATGAACTTTTCCATTCAGAGCAGTACCCGAGATTCTGTAGTTTATGTAGCACTTGGGCAGTGAGTAAGGCTCAGACTCCAACTGGTGGGCTCCCACCTGACACTGGCAGGCATGTCAATCTCAAAGGTCCACTCTGTTGTCACAAAAGAAGATTCCCAATGGGCTACCATGTCACCCTTGCAGGTTCTTTTTCTTATGCATCGGTGGTATACAGCAGGGCTGGCCTGACCTAGCCCAGCTCATCACTCTCTGCTCGTCCCCATTGCAGTGAAGGACTGATGTCATGATGTTGTCATTGGTTGCAGTTGTCCTCTCCCACTAGATGACGAGCTCTCCATGGGCATTGACTCTGTCTTTTTTCTGTTATATCCCCCTTGTACTGAGAACAGTAGTAAGAGCTTGATTTGCTGAATGAATGTCCACATGAATGAATTAATGAAATCTTCATTTTACCTCGAACTCTGTTCCATGTCATTAAACTTAATTCCCGACTGTACCCTTTAGGTGCTTGCCATTCACATGTGTTCTCCTTAGTGTCAGACCCTGTCTCTTTCTTAGGAGCTCTGTCTTGGTTCCCAGCCCCAAGCAATCTGTTGCCGAGGCAGGAATCATCGGCTTTGGCCTTGACTCCATGAACCCCAGGTCCCAACCCTCAGCCTTTTAACTTGTACCCAGCTGGGCCTTCCCTGGCCCCCGAAGGAAAAATTTGGACACTTTCACTCTCTTACGCATATAGTCATAAAAATTTAGCACAATTAGAAAATATTTTGCCATAATTTACAAACTGTCTCAAGATGTAGATATTTTCCCATGAAGGCCAGGGAGTTTATCTGTATGTCTTGTGACGTGGCTATGTGGGTTGTGTCAATGGCTTTTATCCTTCTCTGTATCTCTCTTAAGATTTATTTGTGTTATTTGAGGCAACATAAAGAGGGAATATAAGGAAGTAGTTAAGAGCACAGAGAGATTAGGACTTGGGTTCAAATCTCAGTCATGTCATTCACTAGTCATGTGACCTCATCAAGTAACTTAGCCTCTCTGTGTCCAACTTGGAAAATGAGAATAAAAATAGTGATGATAATCGTATTTCCCCATAGACTGTGATGAAAATTAAACAAGCTATTGTGTAAAGCGCTTGGAAGACTATGTGGGACGTAAGAAGAGCCATGGACATATTTGCTATTAATATTGATGCATGAATGTACTTGAGCCTCAAACTCACATGTTTTGCTTTTTATATTCCTATCTGGGCCTTTGTTTCATGGCCCTGTGTCTGGCCCCTTTCTGTTGAATGTTCTATCTGTGCAAACCTTTGCGTGTGATCATGCGAGTGTTTGTATTTCTCTCTGGGTACTTCATGGGTCTCTGTATCCTGGTAGTTTGTATGTGACTGTCTTTTATCTCCTGTCTTCATCTCCTCTGCTTTTCTCAGGATTTTCTTCCTCTAGGTTTCACTTTTATGTGTCTATCTCTTTTCTTTTCCTCCTTTATCTCATGCCGTGTCCATCTGTTTATTTTTCTCTGGATTTCTCTATAGTTTTAGTTAGTTTTTTCTCTTTCATCTTTCTCCTTCTCTTCTGAAGTTACCCATAATATAAAAACTGAAAATTAAAAGATATTTCCTGAATTCATTAGTTTCTTATTCTCTTTTAATAATTGAGAATATCATGTATACAATATTTTGTTTTTCTTTTCTTCTATTACCTTCTGTTGTTTTCCTTTCCTTCTGATTCAGTAAGTCTTTATACAAAAAGTGATTCCCCTATATTGCTGGCTTTTTCTTCTCATATGTGGTTAACAAACTGTTAAGTCCCGTCATTGCTTTGCTCTGAAGCCTTCTTCCATTTTCTGCTTCTTTTCTAAATAGTGCTGCCACCCCAGGTGCAAGATGAGAGCAGGGACAGGGTCTCTTATCCCTTGACAGAGTCCCAGGGTCTAGCACAGTGCCTGAAACACAGGATGCTGTGGATGAACGTTGGTGAAATGAATGAATTCCACCGGGGAGTGTTGAGGGTTAGGGGGAGATGGAGAAGGGCTTCGTGTCATGGAGCTATTGTCTTATCTCCTGGCAGCCTTTGTTTATTCCTTATTCTTGTTCTTTCACTTCTTGCTAGACAGATCTCAAATTCTCCCCAACCCCACCTATGCCCTTCCTACCCTAAAATCACTTGCTTGGCATGGGCCCTTTTAATTTGTAATTAGGTGAATTTTAATAATAGACACCCAGTTACCCACATCGGCCTTCTGTTACCTGAGTGATCATTCCCAAACATGGGCTTATTCTTTCATTGACCAAATATTTATCCCATGCCTCCTATGTGCTGGGCACTGTACTAACACCTTCACAAAGTTTTCCCCTTACCTCCAGGTGAGCTGAAGTGCCCTACCCTGTGCTTCTATCATAACCTCTTTGTACCGTAAAACATATTATATGGAAACTACGTTGAAATACCAGTTACAATTTGTATCTGTATCTACTAATAGAGGTAAGCTCCCGGACTGTAGGGCCCATCCATACCTTATTCATATTCATATTTAATAATGTGTAAGCTGTAATCCTCATGACCTTGAACCATGGCCACCAATAAATACGTTCTGAATTGTTCTCTGCATCTGTCCTTGTTCTGTATCTTGGAGTTACACAAGTTAAATCTAATTTTTCCTGTCTGTACAATTTCTGAAGACAGCTATCGAATGCCCCTGAATCTGTTCTCTGCTCTGGACTTATTATTAGTTCTTTATCCATCATGGATTTCAATTCCTCTTCCAGTGTAGATGTTTCCTCCTGACAGAGACCGGTTTCTTAATAAACCTTTGAAAGCAAAGTTTCCACACCAGATGCAAGCACACCAAGTGTCGTTACGGCATCAGTCATGGAATAGAATGCAGCTCTCCTTCTAGCCACTTTTAATGATCTTATCTCAGACCACATTCGAATTTTAGTAAGCTGGTGCACACTGCCGAGTTGTATCAAATCTTATTCACTCCTTAAATGGCCTCTGACAAAGGATGACTTATTCTCAACCTCCAGTACCACATGACTCTTTCCGTCTGACCTTCCCCGTGCCCTTGCACTGCAGGGGTGCACACCTAGGCCCACCCAGAGGCCAGCATGGTCACTGGGCATAATGACTATGTGTGGAGGCTGGGCCAAGGATGGTCTACATGGTGTGACATCAACATCTACATGGTAGAAAAGGCCCTTTGAGACATGTTTTTGTTTTTGTGGTTTTTGTTTTTGTTTTTGTTTAATGTGCTTCCAATTATGAACTTGAGGATTCTAGAAAAATCTATTGGGTAGTAATATGTGATTCAAACAAGGAAATTTACTCATTTAATCTCCCCCAGATTCCTCTGTAGGGAGCACTGCACACTATGGTGTCTTGTAGGGCATTAATTGAGAAGGCATTTCAGGGTTTAAATCCTAGGCTGAATCTTGGCTTTACCTCTTACTATCTTATAATTTGTAGAGGAGGGAAAATAATTTCCCCTCTACCCTTCTGAGTTCTTGACAGAGACCCCTGTAATAAAAGATTAACAAGAGAAAAACCAGTTCATTAACACATAGACCTCATGTCTATGTGGGAGACACCAGCAAAGATGAGAAGCTCCCTGAGGTGGCTTGGAATTCAGATGTGAATGCCATCTTAGCAGGAAAAGGAGTGGGGGAGGCATAGGCCTCTCAGGGGAGAGAAAATGATTTTCAGGAAGGATGAGGGCCCTTCGGAGAACAGAGAGGAGGTATGGCAGTTTGTGAGCCTCTCTGAGTGTGGTGTCTGCTTCTAGTCTCCTCTTCCATAAGAATTCATCTTCCCTGCTTGATAAAACTGTCTGGCAGCAAATTTATGACAACCGAGCTCCTTTGGAGGTTCTGTCTTTAAGCAGATAAGGTGAGTTCAAAGAAAATCTTTTCCTGTGTTTGCTATTTTTCAAGTACCTACAGGTCAAAATAATCAATATATCAAAGCAGCATATTTGGAGGGTGGTATATTCTGCTACCCTTCAAATTCATCCTTATATACCTTTTTCTTTTCTTAAATGTGATAATAAATGTAAAATATTTAGCACATAGGGACAGCACACTTAATGTTTGATATTGTTATTATTGGTCAGTCAGGAATTATATAATATGGGGTAGGGACAGAAGAAAGGCAAAAAAGGGGGCATCAACAGGAGAGAGGCAGTTGGTGTATTGCTTGGCCTAAGCATTGCAGTTTTGAGGAAGAAAAAATATTTTTGACTGTTTTAGAAATGATTAGGGTGGTAAATAAGTCCCATGAATTTCTAAAGGTGCTTATATCTGAAAACCCCATTTCCTCGAACCCTTATCATAGTCTTAGAGAATGGATCCCCCAAAAGGTAGCTCATTATTAATACATAGAAAGTTCCTGTAACATCCTCCTCACCCTAATGGCCCCACATCTCATTAGAGAATCTTAGACTCTGACAAACAGGAGAGACTCTTGGGAGCTCTGGGCTGGGGCAGTTAGGTTGTTACTATTCAGCATGACCTATAGCGTGTTGTGTACCATATGCCTTACACAGTCATTACTATTTCATGGAAATCCAGGAAGCATCTCGTTTAGAACTGGAGAAGAATTTTGACCAGACACTTGAAAGGACTCGAGAAAACAAAACAAAAAGAAAAAAGAAAAACAAAGGGAAAAAACAAACAAACTATGATGTAAAAGAAAAAGGCATTTCCACAATTTTAACAAAAATCCCTTTCTCAAAAGCAGATTTATTAGACCAAGTGTGATGGGAAGATGATTCGGCACATTTTCGGATTCTGTCTTTATAGATCAAGGCTAAAAGTATTAAGCCAGATTCTCCCAGGACCAGCCTATGTCTGAGAATTATGCCCTTTGGAAAGTGTGTGAACTTTTTTCAATTCTGGAACTCAGTGCAATGTAGGGGGTCCCTATTCTATCCTGGGGGCATAGGCGAGTAGACAGTATTTGCTTTTTGAAACTGGATTGTGTAGAGGAAGTTGATGAAGGTACAACACAGCAAGGGTTAGATCATCAAGCCAGGGGGTTCTTTTCCTTTTAATAGTAGATTTTGTTTTTTCCATTTAATAACCTTCACCCCATGGGGGACCCTTAAAATGAGAGCCTCAAACGTCTCAGTTATTTGTAGGGTTTGGAGCGTTTCTTTTGTTGTTGTTTTGTTTTGTTTGCAGCTTTTGCATTGTGTCTGGGCAAGTTTTCAGTGAGGTGCTACATACATTATTGTTGGAACCGCTGTGTTGTTGTCATTATGGAAAGCATCCTAAAGGAAGAAGCTCGATGAGGGCAGTACCCATCACCCGTGCCCCGCCCCCCAAACCACCAACTACCACACCTTCTCGTGTAAACTGCAAAGAACCGAATGTCAAAAGACACAGGTCATTTACATTCTGTGAGCCTTGGTCCTATCACTTAGCTCCTCTCAACTTCAGTTGTCTCATCTCTAAAATGGGAATAATAATATTTTCTACCTCCCTGCTTGTTGTGGGGATCGAATGATGCAGCGGGTGTGAAAATGCCCTGGAAAGTTCGCAGTGCCTCCGAGGGTAAGGTTTGTGCATGCTGGTTGGACATTTACCACTGTGGAATGGAAAACTACACATTAAAGACAATCTAGGGATTGTGGTCACAGCATGTCTTCTAGTGTCTTCGTTTGAGCTGCTGTAACAAAGTACTAGAGACGAGGTGGCTAATAAACAACGGAAATTTATTTCTCACAGTTCTGGAGGCTGGAAGTGTGAGATCAGGGTGGCAGCATGGTTGGAGTTGGTGACAGCCTTCTTCCAGGTTACAGTGGGAAACCTTCTCATTGTATCTGTACGTGGCAGAGAGCAGAAAGCGGAAGGAAGTCTTTATGACTCTTATAAGGGCACCAGTTCCATTCATGAGGGCTCCACTCTCATGCCCTCATTTAATCCTAATCACCTCCCAAAGGCCATATCTCTTAATACCATCATGTGGGAGATAGGGTGTCAACCTACAAATGTTTGGAGGACACAAATGTTTAGTCTTTAATGTTCTGCCCCTCTCCCCCACACCAAATTCATGTTCTTCTCACCTGCAAAATACGTTTATCCATCCCAGTAAGCCCCAAAGTTTTAACTTGTTCCAGCGTCATTTCTAAAATCCAAAGTGTCATGTAAATATCACCTAAATCAGGTGTGAATGAGACTTGAAAACCATTCATCCTGAATCGAAGCCCTCACCTGCTGTGAACTTGTGAGACCAAACAAGTATGCGCCTTCAAACTGCAGTGGTAGGACAGACATGGGATAGACATTTCCATTCCTAAAGGGAGAAATAGGAGAGAAGGAAGGAGGTGACAGCCCCCAGGCAAGTCCAAAATCTGGCAAGACAGTCTTCACGAGATCGCAAGGCTCCAGGGAACTCTGGCTCAATGCTCTGCCTGCCAGGACCACTGAGGAGACAGTCCCACCTTCCAGACCCACTGTGGTGGTGATCATACCCTGCAGCTCTACTTGACACCCCCACCCCCACAGCTTTGGGTGGCTCTGTCCTCCTGGCTTTGGGTAGATACCATCTGGCCTGTTGAAACCAAGGAGACAATCCTGATGAAATCTGAATCACCTTTGGGGTCATTTTCCCCTTGTCTTAAAAAACTGCATATTTGTGGCCAAATAGCTCTAAGATCCCATCTTTGTAAAATGCAAGAAATCCAACAGCCTTCCTTGATTCTTTCCTCTCTCCTCTTCCTTCAAACTAGCATTTTCCCAATAGGCTGATTAAATCCATGGTTCACACTCACACTAATCTCCTCCCCACACAGAAGCATGGCCACACCTATAGTGTTCCCTCCTGCACACTTTCTCATTTCTTTTACCACATGGATAGGATGAGAATTTCCAAGTCTTTAGATTCGGCTTCCCTTTTTATCCATAGTTCCATCTTCAAGTCATTTCTCTGTTCCTGCATTATACTGTAAGCAGCCAGAAGGAACCAAGCTGCTCCTTCAGCATTTTGCTTGAAAATCTCCTCAATTAAGTATCCAATTTCATTGCTCACAAATTCTGCCTTCCTCAAAACACTGGAATTCGAACAGGACTCAGCCAGGTTCTTTGCTACTTCATAAAAGGGTCACCTGTTCTCCACTATTCAATAACTTGTTCCTCCTTTCCTTCTGAGATCTCTTCAGAATGGCCTTTACCATCTATATATCTACCAATAATTTGCTGAGGATTATGTAGGTTTTCCATGCAAAGACAGAAGCTTTGTCTACAGTTCTCTGCTTTTCTTTCTGAGCTCTCACCAGAATCACCTTTAAAATTCTGTTCATGGCAGTCTAAGCCTTTTCTAGTTGCACATAAAATTCTTCCAATCTCTATGCATTACCCAGTTCCAAAGCCACTTCCACCTTTTTAGGTATTTGTTACGGCAGCACCCCCACTTATTGGTACCAATATCTGTCTTGGTTAGAATTTTCTAGGGAAGCAGAACCAAGAGGATATGTATCAATACACAGAAAGAGATTTATTGTGGGGGATTGTCTCATGCAATTTTGGAGGCCGAGAAGTCCCATCATCTGCCATCTGCAAGCTGGAGACCAGAAAAGCTGCTGGTGGTATAAGCTTCAGTCTGAATTTGAAGGCCCAAGAACTGGCATGCCAGTGGTGTAAGTTCTGGTCTGAGTTTGAACACCTGAAAGCAGGGAGCATTGATGTCTTGAGGGACAGGAGAAGATGGATGTCTCAGCTCACATGGAGAGCAAATCTGCCTCGCTCTGCCTTTTGTTCTGTCTGGGCCCACAGTGGATTGGATGATGCCCCTCATATTGGGCCGCAGGGTCGGGGGGAGGCTGTCTGCTTTACTCAGCCCACTGGCTCAAATGCTCACCTCTTCCAGAAACACCCTTGCAGACACGCCCAGAACAATGTTAAACTGCTGTCCAGGCATTGACTTGGCCCGGTCAAGTTGACACATAAAATTAACCATTATGTCTAGTTAATGTCCTTCATTTCTTAATGTCTCTTGTTCTTTTTACACAGGAAGGGAAATATTGCTATGCCTATTAAAATAAAGTCCCATTAGTCACCCAAGATAGTCTTCAGAAATGACATTTTGGATAATTATTCTGATATTCTTCCTACGAGGTTATTATGAGCGATTAGGTCTTTAACATTGATTTTTGATAGCGACTTCCTTAAAAGTGCAGGGGGGTGGTTAACCTGACCCAGACATTAGAATACTACTCTAGCAATAAAAAGGAACAGACTGTTAAGTGCAGCAACATGCATGAATTGCAAAAATATTTATTCCAAAAGAAAGGCATCTTACATAGAAGCACACATACTATGTGATTCTGTTTATGCAGAGTCTGGAATATGCAAAACTAACCTTTAGTAAAAATTAACCACAAAAGTGATTGCCTCCAGGTGGGGGAAGAGTGATGAGGGAGTTATTTGGGGGTTAGTAATATTCTTTACCTCAATATCGATAGGACATCAGATAACAGGGGTGTATGCATTTCTTAGAATTCGTTGAATGTGCTTATGATTTTACCATGTGTAGATTTTTCCCCAAAATATACACAAAATAATGATATGCATGCTGAAGTGCTGAGGGATGAATAAACAACAATGGATTGATGGATCACTACACAGTAAAACAAATGAATAAAAAGCTAATCGTAGAGTATAGCTGGTTATTCAAGTCCTCATTGTTCAATTCTTTCAACTTTCCTGTAGGTTTGACAATTTTATAATGTCAAAAATATAATTTCAGAAAAAAACCTATTAATATTACAAAAACCACACAGGGTACACTGGTTAGTGTTTCTGGTGGTGTAATATTCTTTTAAGCAGCGACTATTCTTAGAGAAATTAAATTACTTGTCAAAGGTAAATGAGAATGTATTCCATTGCCTTTTCTCAAAATCCTGCATAAAAGAGACTTTTAAAATTGTAAATACATAAGGATTTCTGAGCTTACAATGTATCACATGAATTCTTATGAAATTATAATTAAAAACTATGTAGTATTATGTTTTTGACTACACATCATTTTTGATTTTTTTCCTTTTGCTAATCTCTGAACTGTCTTAGAAATGGTGGATTCTGAAATACAAAGAGACATAATAAGCAGATGATTGAATTCAGTTAAGAAGAATGTGCTATTTTGATGAGTTAACTGATAAGAAGTATTATTGAAAACCTTCATTTTAGGGCACAAACAATATGACAGCCCTGACTTTTCATACCCTGAGAACTACTGGAATTCAGGAAGCCTGGATTATGATTCAAAATGACCATGACAGATTAAAGCACTGTATTTTTTCAAAGAGACAGAATTCAGTAGGAACATATACAAAAGCATATCCTTCAGGACCAAAACCCTATACAAAATGTGCAATGGAGAAAGTCTAGTTATGAATCTAGGGTCAGCACTACCCACAGTCAGCTCTGCTCACCAAATAGTCACTGTTCCTTGTGCTATGATCAGACCCAGCCTTGATATATATTTTTAAGTAATATGGAGAAATAGATACAGATTTATAGAGGAGCCAGATGACTAAAATAATGAAAAACTGGTCCTATGAGGAAAATCTGAGAGAAGAGAGAATTCTCTAAAACTTTTCAAGACTGAAAAGGTTCAAGTTTTGCTTGCTTGCCATTTTCAATTTCCTGAAGTGTTTTTATCAGAAGGTTCTCTGAAAAGCTAACAAGGGAAATGGATTTAAGTTAAGCTGCTTCGGTTGTGCAAATGGAAGAATCTCTTGACTTCAAGGCTGATTAAACTCTGGAATAATTATCAGGAGATGCTATGGAATCTGCATCCCTGAAGAATTATATTAAAAAATATACATAAAGCCTGCATAATTCTACATTCGCTTGCCAGACGGTGGGGGCAAACTCAGATGAGCCCCGCCAGGACCTTCCTAGGTCTGCATTCTAATGCAGGGATCCCCAATGCCCAGGCCATGGTACAATCTGTGGCCTGTTAGGAACCAGTCCGCACAGCAGGAGGCGATGACCAAAACTTCATCTGTACTTGCAGCCGCTCCCCAGCGCTAGCATCACCGCCTCAGCTCCACCTCAGATCATCAGGCATTAGAGTCTCAGAATGACTGGGGACACCTGTTCTAATGATAATGTTTCACTCCATAGCAAGAGTTTTGAAATGAAATCTTGATATCGAGTTATATTTTTCTGGCCTTTTCGTAAGGAATGGTAACTTTAACTTTGCTTAACTTAAAAATTCACTGTGTTCCTGTACAGCAATGTCACTATAATTAGCAATACTGCAGTGTATACTTGAAATTTGCTAAGAGGATCTTCAGTGTTTGCACAAAAAAATGATAACTGTAAAGTGATAGCTATATTAATTAGCTTGAGTGTGGTGATTATTTCACAGCGTATATGCACACCGAACCATCAAGTTGTACACTTTAAATACAAACAATTTATATTTGTGAATTATACTTCATTGAAGCGCAAAAAATGACTTGTATTTAATGATTCTTCTTTTCATTGGACTTACCTCATAATAAATGATGACATATGGCTTTGGTGAACATTTGTAACACTGTTCTTAATTTAGTTTCTGTACTTTATAATTATTGTCAGAGAATTATAATGTGTCCTGTCATTTTTCTCCTTAATGTTATAACATTTTCATTAGAAGGAAGTTTTCATATTTAAACCATTATGTTAATGAGTAGTTTCTATTGGTAAAGAAGGTCCCTATCTAAGTATCAGTATGCTTAACATTCTTTGCTCTTTTATCCTATGATGATACCATTTCACCATCCAGGGCCAGTTAGAACGAAATGAGATAAAAATGCCGTCTTCGTGAATGATTTCTCTTCTTTCTGAAAGTCAGCAAAATCCTCTTTCGCATTTCCCATCGTAGTCTCTATTTTTGGTTTCTTAAGCTTAATCCTTGGCTCACTTTTATTCTTATTATTTTTTTTTTTTGCAGAGCAAAACTTGCTTCCTGTTGTGATGCTGTTCAAAACTTTATTGTTTCTCAAAATAACACTCCAGTTGGGACTAACATGAGTTATGAGGTGGAAAGTAAAAACGAAATCCTAATTAGAGAGAACATTTTTAATATGTTTCCAGTGGTGAGTAAAGATTTGTTGCGATTTATTTATGTCGCCATTCCAGGTAAATTTCCTCTCACTTTTAGTTATAACTTATAATGATGGAGGAGTTGTTTTTAAAATACTGTACCGTTTGTTGTATAAGATATGTATAGCATCCATTTTAAAAAAGGCAATTTTGAATGCAAGGTGGCTCTGCAAGCAATGGTATTTATATCTTAAGTGATAAGCCCTCCCAGTTCTTGAGTTTTCATGACTCATCCTTGAATGAGATAGAGGTACTTGGGTTTTCTTCATAAGAATTGCTGGAGTTTGGGAAGATGACCAATTTTCACCTGAAATAAGGTTCTTCCAATTGTCAATGTTGGCAACTGAATCAATTCTTTCACAAAGAATGATAGATGTTTGTGGCTAATCTTTGGGAAGTAAATATGTAAGAATTTGTAGTCAATAAACATAACCCCCATGAGACAGGGATTTTTGCCTGGCATGTTTACTGATGTGTCTCGAGATGCTAGAACATTCCCCAGTACATATATGCACTCATCACATATTTGTTAAATAAATTAATGAATTATGATACAGTACTATTACAAGAAGAAACCTGTCCCTTAATATAAATCCAAACTTGGGGGAAATTTTTGTCCTGAAGAATATCTCATTGCTTGAAAAATTTACTCTCAGGAATCTTTCTGTGATTTGTTTAAAAACAATTAGACCAAGTCAGTATGGTCAAAAATTGGGTAACTTTATTATATGTAGACTACCAATTGTAGAATATTAAATTCTTAACAATTATTTTTTTTGGACATTTGACTTCTTTCTGCTAATTTATTGTTGGTTATATAAGTTATTCTAATTTTTTTTAAATATTACAATTCAAAGGAAGGATAGTTTTCTGGGAATTAATGAAAAAAAGAAAAAACAATAGAAAAAATATTGCATATTTTCTGAAAGAAAGGGAGGCAATAAAATAACTCATAAAGCATTCTAACAATGCCCTCATGGTGCATTGGAATTACCAATAATTGAAAAGATAATAAGTAACGAATATTTATAGTCCCAATCAGAGAAGGCTGTGGAGAGTGTCACAATGAGCAACTTTGTCACCCATGCGATTTTTGCTAGTGTTTTCCTTGCTTTAAATTGACCACAACAGAGGAAAAGCAAGTGGGTTTTTTTTCTTTTCTTTTTTTCTTCTAATTAGCACCTGGAAAAGGATGGTCTTGATAATTCTGTATGCAATTAATAACAGCAACCATTATCCAAATTTATGCTAATTTTTAAAAATTGGGGGGGAGAAAATTCTGAAGACAGTCCATTAACAGTTACAAAGCTAGGTAACTTTTCTGTGTTCCTTAAACCAGGGGTCCCCAACCCCCGGGTGGCGGACTGGTACCAGTCTGTGGCCTGTTAAGAACCGGGCCGCGTAGCTGGAGGTGGGTGACAGGTGAGTGAGCGATGCTTCATCTGTATTTGCAGCCACTCTCCAGCGCTGCACCACCTCAGCTCCACCTCAGATCAGCAGGCATTCGATTCTGACAGGAGCACCAGTCCCTGGTGCCGGGGTCTGCTGTTAGACCTCTCCTTTCCATGAATGTGGCTCCTAGCAGAAGCTGACCTCTTTCCCACCTCGTTTCCTGCACACTCACACTGCTCGGTTCTGCTCTGCCACACTCAGCTCCAAAGAACTGTAGGGCACACAGCAAGAAATCTCAATAGATTAAATGTGGTGAAGTCACCTTCTCAAAAAACTTTGCTAAGTCACTTGCAAAGGAGAACAACAAAGTTGAGTTTTGACCAGAGCGAGCAATGTGCAAACACTTGAGTCATGCAAATTTGCATTTCTTAGGTTTATTTTAGGGAATGTTGAAGTTTGGAGCTTATGTAAACTCTTCCTGAATGTTGAGATCCCAAAGCATATGGATATTTCCCCACGGTTGACCAAAAAGCCAAAGAAAAACATACATTATTTTGACTGCTTAATGGGAGATATGCTTCTCTCAGTAATCTTTTCTATTGTACCATAAAGAGCCTATTTGCATTCAACTCTATCTATAAAATTCAGAATTTATTGTGGTACTGGTTAGTAAACACTGTCTGAAGACATCTTGAGCTAGAAGTTTAGTGACTTGTAATTCCCTGGGGTATCTGGGAACCATTCATTTCAGAGCTAGGCAATCTGCTAGGCATTGCAGATATAAAGAGAAATAACGCATGTACTTAAGTTAACGTTTTATCCACTGAATGTGAGGAGCTGTGTAATGTGTAGTGATTAAGAGCGTGGACTCTGTAGCAAAAGGCCTAGGTTGGAATCCCAGTTCTGCCACTTTATAGCCGTTAACGCGTGCCTCCATTTTCCCATCTATAAAATGCTTATAAGGTTGTTGTATGGATTAAATGCCTTAGTAAGTTATGCGCTTGGTGGCTTCTTGCATAATAAGCACTATATGATTTTTAATTTTTAAAGACAAATCTATAAGCATTGAAGCAGTGTTCTCTGCTTGTTGGGCATCTCCCAGATGCAGCATCAGGAGCACATGGCAGTCATAGCGATTCAGGGGTCTGCTGGGATGCTCAGAACCACACTGGCCCTAGAGTGTTGCTCATGCTCCTGATAAGCTGCCTTCGGGGAATTGGGTGCCCTGACTTGCCAATTTTAGTGGTATAAATACCACCACTACAGCCAATTTTAATTTACCAATAGTTTAACAACCCACTCACAAAATTCTTGCATATTTTACCAGCTGGCTGTCACAAACTCACTCATGCGGGTCTCAGCCCAACACTGGGGTTTGCAGCTGCGTGGGCCATTGGACCAGCGAGCACTAATTTAAAAGTCACTAAGTTACTGTGTACCTTTCACTGAGCTGGGTCTGCAGTGAAAGATGAGGAGCAATTAAATGTAATAAACACACTCTCTGCCCTTGAGGACATACAGTCAAATTCGAGAGACAAAATAAGTGAATCAGGAACCCTGTCACTGTGGAATGTGAGTTGACACCCTTGCTGCTTGTGATGTCACATCCTTCCTTCAGGAAAGTGACCGAAAGGGAATGTGCACTGTTGAACTGAAAATTGATGTTTCAGACTGGGGAGGATTCGGTGAAAGTGGAAAATCTTTTGGGGTAGGCAAGTTAGATCCTGGAGGGGAAAAAAACTAAAAAGCTTCAGGCTGGAAAATTAATTTAAAATATGTCAGCACAGATTGAGTAGGCCTCTCTGAAGTACTGCGGCTGGTCATTTGGGGGAGACAGCAGGCGTTAAATGTCATATCATCACCGAGTCTCAAGGTCTGACTATTTAAGAAGCATGGGAAACTTTTGCTAAATCCGCTGTTAATTTTATGCCCAAGAATAGAGGACTTAACACTACTTTGCAAATGCTTTATTTTCTCTTTTTTGCTGAAAATGTTTCTGTTGATTCATAAGGCACAATGTAGGATTTTGCCTTTCTCATTTTATTTATTTAATGATGTGACATAAACTATATTCTATTACATTTTATATGCAAGTATGTTATATTTTGAATTATTACATTATGCTGTATATGATATGCTGTGTATTTCTCTCCAAATAAAACAGGTTTAGAGGATTTTTTTATTATAAGTCATAAGTTGATCAACTTATGACTTATGCTATGGTCTTGCTACTTCTTTTTCTTGTTCTTGTTCTTTTTCTTTCCTTAGCATGTGTAAAACTTAAGCTACTTGAATTAAGCTGATGATGTTTATGGTCCTAAAACTAAAGATGTTTCATGGTAGCTTTTCGCTTTCTCCTGCTAGTCTCAGCCTTTTGTGGAGCACCCTTACAATCAGTGTGCAGTGGTAGGAAATGGAGGAATTTTGAATAAGTCTCTCTGCGGAGCCGAAATAGACAAATCCGACTTTGTTTTTAGGTAAGACCTGTCAAGCTGGTTTCTTTGAACCAAAGGTCAGTTGGATATTTTCAAAGATGCTGTAAAGATACTACATGTAAATTTTGACCTTTGAGCTGTGTTAAGTCTACAAATTACCTTGGTAGCCTTTGCCTGAAATGTTAAATGAGTCATGAGTTCCTCCAAATGTTGACACCAGAAGAATAGAAATGTGCTAGGATCATTTATTTTTCAGAAGTTCTAGGTGCGATTGTGGTGAAAGAGACTCTGCACTGCAGGACTTGTCAGAGCCTTCAGTGTATTAAGGCTACCGTGGCTCCCTGAGAGGACTCTAGGGGGGCAGCATTTCTAGGTTCACCTGACCTTGAAAACAGTTGTTGCTGTTGTTGTTTTAAGAGCATTTCAAGGAAATTTTGTTCTCAGGTAATACTTGGGAAAATGCTGACCTTGGCATTGTATAACCATGCAACCTCATTATTTATTTAGTGTTCTGGCTTGAAATTAAAAAAAAAAAAAATTGTGCACCTTCTAAATTATATGTCTATTTTTAATGTTTATATCTCAATACCAGCTAGCTTGCAAAAACAGAAACAAAGGTGGTTTGCATGTGTGCCTGTGCTCATAAGCCGTGTCACAGGGCACCTCCACTTTCAGAATATGAAGGAAAGGCAATGCATCCCTAGGAGGATGGGTTTTAATTGAAAATGAATCTTTTTAAAAAGTAAGTCAAAATCTTTCTGCCTATTTCAGAAACACTTGATTTCATACATCAGAGGAGACCCTTGGATTCTTACGTGATTTAATACTGTCCTTTTTTAGGAAATAAAAGAAAAAACACTATTTTGAATTAGTAGCTTCCCCTGACTTTAATCTCAATTAAATCTTTTATGCTGAAGGTAATGACAGAACAACAGACCCGACAGAGTCTAACAATTATTGGATTGCTCTTTATGATTAGAGTTAAAATGGCCAATACCAGAATGATTTAGCCATTTGGTTAAAATACTCAGTATGAAAAAGCCATAAATGAAGATAAATAGTTCTTCTTGTCATAGACTTTTTAGAAACTTAAAATTTCCCCAAATTCTGAAATATCATGCCTAAACATCCATTTTACTTTATGCAAATATAGTAAATATGACAAGTTTCATTTAAAATTGTTTTTAAATCTCAATAACTACTTAATGACTCTAAAATAAATGCGTATTTTTCTGGATTCTACATTTGCTGATGCCAGATATTTTTCTGCACACAGAATTCACTTTGAAGTTAGCCTTCCAAATTAAGAGGCAAATGAGGGCTAGGTGTGGTTAGTGTCATTAAAATTTATTTAATTTCTAAGCCTGTACTTATTTTGCCTGTACATGTTCATATTTTATAAAACAATCTAGAAAGTGCCTATTATCGCTGTTTTTTTCATTTCAGAAAACTGGGAGCTATCAGTTGAGTGTAAGGAACAAAAACAGGCCCTCAGTGACTTTACTATGCAACTGTACATATGCAGTACCCAATATTTTTATTATAGTCTCCTTCGATACTATAATATATTGGGAATCACCTTTGATTCTTCAGAAGAATATGGGACTGTTCTAGAAAGTAGATTTGTTACAGGAAGCCCACTAATGAGGTCATTTCTGGCCTGTTATCTATGATTAGTATTGATTTTTCCCAAGGTACTTTATTTAATTATTTTTCTTTTTTAGCAAGGTAAGAAGTGCATCCTTTATTTGTCTGTGTGTATCGTAGAGCATGGGGCAGAATATTTTAACCTCAGCCATACTTCAGAACACATCAAGCAGCCTTCCTTCAGAAAATACTCAGAAATGGTCTACTTGAAATTCTGTAGATGATACTTAAGGAGTCATAACCGACTTTCTCTTTTTTTGTGACAGGAATATAATTACTCAAAACTGCAATTCTTAATTTGTTTTCCAATTTAAAAACAAATTAGTACTCAAAAGAGGATGAAAAACATCAATATGAAAATATCATTATAAGAACATTAGGGTTTTATTTATTAACAGCATAATTTGGTGGAAAAACTATCCATATGGGATTCAGGAGATTTCGATTTGTTTGCTTCTGGCAGACTCTATAAACTTGTTCATAATGCCTTTCAATGTTTTAAAATCTATAAATTGTTGGTCATACCACTCAGAATATAATCAATATAAATAATAATTTTAGTAAGAAGATTGTGAACACTTCAAAAGCTAGGCAAAGTGTAATTGTCATTCTAGTTTTGTTACTTATAAAGATCTTAATCAATATTGAAGGCATTTATCACATTTGTATATTTTATGTAATGCTGAACCACCTGAGTTCAGTACTTACTTATTAAATAGTTTTAAATGCAAATCAGGTGAAATCTAAGGATCTCTAAATAGCAGTGATTTTATCCAATAAAATGACAGTGGTCACATGTATTTGTGTATATGTATGTATGTGTTTGTAGTCACTATTTTTTTCCAAGTTGTATTTTGATAATAGTTTTCCTTACAAATTTCAGGTGTAACCTCCCCCCAACCACAGGAGATGCTAGCAAAGATGTTGGCAGCAAAACCAATCTTGTGACCGTAAATCCCAGTATCATAAGACTAAAGTAAGTACCTCCAACTTATATAACTGTCCAAGAACATTTGTTCATGGTTTAACATGTTTCTTAGTCTGAGCACTAATCTCATTGTGGCTGACTTACAAAACAGCTGGAATGGCTTTTGGAGAAAATACATAGAAATATATGGGTAATTTTTGACTTTCTGTCAAGGTTGTGGCTCATAAGAGGTGGTAAGCTGATGTTGTAAGTTGAACATTGATAGTAGTGAAGTTACTTTTTTTTCATTTTCTTTCAGAATTTTAGCATTACTTTATCTTTGTAGCTCTTGATAAAACTTAGTCAATTTGGAAACTTTAGAGAATAAGCTTTAGGAGAACCTGGCAAAATTTGATTTTTACTTTAGGTTGTATATTACTAAAGAATGATTCCCATGTTTCATTTTCTGCAATGCAATTACTGCAAAATGTTAGTTGGTTAATAAAAATCTCATATATAGTTTTAGTCCATTATTTTCATCAAAAGTGACTCATAATCGTTATTAATAATTCACCCCTCAAGTAGTTCTAGTATGTCTTAAGAAAATATAAAATGTTGTGTTTGTCTTTCAAAAGCTTACTTTCAAAACACACACAATTGTACTTACAAGTATATTTACTAAGGTATTTTTTAAATCAAATATATGGAGCTATCACAATACGTGGAAGAAATTTAAAATATATGTGTATGTGTGCATATCTCTGTATGCGTAAAGATAGTTTAGATTTACCAAGGAAAATTTTATAATCACGTATGTACAAGAGGTGCACAAATCACATGTACAGCTCAATGAATTTTTTAATGTATTTCAAGAATGTGCTATGTTTGAGAAAATGTTTCATTATTATAAATTTGGAAGCTGTGTTCAGTATCAAAAAGCCACCTTACAAAAAAAAAAAAAATTACTGAATTTGAAGATAAAAGAGTGTAAGAAATGTGTGTCCAGTAAGCGTA
Source organism: Pteropus medius (assembly GCF_902729225.1). Classification (NCBI taxonomy): domain Eukaryota; kingdom Metazoa; phylum Chordata; class Mammalia; order Chiroptera; family Pteropodidae; genus Pteropus; species Pteropus medius. The sequence continues at coordinate 3,868,269 of NW_024347790.1, read as the reverse complement.
GAGCCTGGTAAGAAAGCAGAAATGAAACCCTAAGAGACCCAGGAAAGAGAGATGAAGGCCTAGTGCTCAGTAGTATCCATAATGCTCACATGCATGAGTTTTCTCTGAGTCTGTGGTTTGTCTCTTTACATACAGTAAGATACATGGGTCAGTTTTTTTGGCCAGTGGTAAATTCAGCCTCATGTTAGCAAAACCACTACTTTGATTATTATTGTTGTTATTATGATTTTTTTTTTTTTTTACAATTTGACAGATATGGGAACTTAAAGGAAAAGAAAGCAGTATTTCTAGAGGACATCGCAACCTATGGAGATGCATTCCTTCTTCTGCCAGCGTTTTCCTTCAGGGCCAACACCGGTGCCTCTTTTAAAGTGTACCACACACTGAAAGAATCTAAAGCCAGACAAAAGGTTATATATTTCCATCCCAAGTACCTGAGAAACCTTGCCCTTTTCTGGAGAACTAAAGGTGTGACAGAGTATCGCTTGTCTTCTGGTTTGATGATCACAAGTGTGGCAGTTGAACTGTGTGAGAACGTGAAACTGTATGGATTTTGGCCCTTCTCTAAAACGATACATGACACACCTGTCAGCCATCACTACTATGACAACAACTTACCTAAACGCGGGTTCCACGAGATGCCCAAAGAATATAGACAAATTCTCCAACTTCATATGAAGGGAATCCTCAAATTACAATTTAGCAAATGTCAAATAGCCTAAACATAGTGTCGTTAAATGGGGATAGTTTTAATGGAATGATGTAGGTGGGTAATGATGTTTCTGAAGACAAAAAGAGGCGACTGTAGGGTACAATAGGAGAAGCCCCGAAACTCGGTTTGATCAAAGCTCCCCACTGACTGTGCAACCTTAGCAGCTCATTCAGTCGTTCTGATCTTCAATTCCCTTCCTGTAAAATGGGGACCAGGATGTCTAACTAATGTTAGGAAAATGTGATAATCTATGAGAACTCTTTGCCAAGTATCTACATGAGGCAGGGACTCAATGAATGTTTCCTTATTGATATAACAACATTTCCACCCTCCCCAGAGTGATAATGAAAGGCATGCTGTCTTGGAAACCCTTTCTGGAATTGCCAACATTCATTGGGGTTCTTTCTCTGGCAGGCCTCTCTATTATCAATAATATCTTTCTCATCTTTCCTCCTGTCTTAAAGAACACATGTAAGAAAATCACGTACTTCAGTGAGAAACCCTTGACTATTCAGGAATGAAATCCTTCTGTTAGTATGGTAATGTGCCTGCTTCTGATTACATTCACTTGTGTCATGAGCTGTGATGCCTTGCAATGATTGGATTTTAGGCCAATTCTTTCCCACCTTTATCTACATTTTAAAATCACTCTTTGTATTAACTTCCTGCCTTACTTTTAAGCCTTTTCATCTCCTACTAACAGGATCTGCTTCAAGGATGTGAATGGTTCCAATCTCTAATTTTTCTTACCTGTTGCCTTGTCTGTGGGCTCACTCATCTGATTTATTATTTTTTTAAATCATGGAACAGCTACTTCATACTGACCCTGTAACAAGCTCTGAGAGAGGTACAAGGATGACTAAGTCCTGCAGGAGGAAATGGACATGTGTGTCATCAACTGTGATATTATATGATAAATGTTATTACAGCAGTTACTCATAAAGTACTATGAGGAATGGAGGCAGGAATAATTAAATCTATTTTGATGGAATCTGTTTCAGAGAAGAGGTGATTTCTGAATTAAACCTAGATTATGAGTAAGATTTTACTAAATGAAGATTTTCGGTGGATGGAATATGATAGGGGTAAAAGCTGTCCCTTTGATTTTGATTAATCAGAATGAGGATATTTGAAGGTAGAGCGTGGTCTTTGCCCCAAGAACTGACACATGAGAGTAGGGTAGGTGTAAGGGTGCTGCCTTGAGCCCATATCTGTGAAATGTGCATAATACCAACATGACAGATTTCATAAGAAAGCTATAAGAATTAAAACACACAAAAACTTAATTCTCATAAGGAAAAGTGTGTGTTCACATGAGAAATAAAACTAATAAATTAAACATCAATCTGAAATGAAGTTTTAGTAGATATTGAATATTAGCATTTTCACAGCCACTCCCTTCTATTATTATGATACCTGTTAACATAGGTCATCGCTGCATCTACTGACGTTACATTAAATTACTTATTTAAGTTATTTGACTTAAATAAGTCATTATGTGCATACTTTCCTGCTTGTCTTTATACCATTGCAAGGAGAGAGGAAATAGTTGTGGAACAGACTGGGCAGTATGCTGAATGAATTACAGCTATAATTTTGAATTCTTACCTTAGCCAGATTATTGTTTTACTAAATATTCACTTGTAAGAACACTCTGATGTAAATCGTTTATTTTGATAAAATACATCTTTAATTTGATTGTAGTTGGCGTTTGTGATGCCATTTTTAGTTCACATTTTCATTTGTTCTATAGCAAATGAAACCTATTAGCATACATAAATATTTTCCAAAAGAAACATGCTTTTAGTTACAGAAAGCCTAATTCATTTATCTTTCTTTTGGTGGTGGCAAATAAGTGACTGATTTTTACTGCTTCTAATGCATTTAGTTAGCTTTTAAAAATCTGCTAGCAGTATTGGTCATGTCTCTATCATGTTACTAGCAATGGATTATTAAAAATAGATCAGAACATTCCAATATTTTCTAGTTAGTAAAATGTTTTCTTCAAAATGTTTTCTAGTGAGTAAAAACTTAGACTTTTCTTTTTGTTAGTATCGGAAATGTATGATCGATGAGTAAAACTAATAGAATATACTGAAATAAATTATTAAATATCAATAAGGAGACTTTATAAGTTATCTTAATAAAAATTACATATGATTAGGACATTTAGAGCTTATGTAAGTTTTTCCCATATAGCTTCCTATTTTAACTTTGGAAATTTTCTCTAAAATATCGAAACTAGATCTTCAATGTCACTGATAAGGATTTCAGAAATACTCAAAATAATATGAGATCAAGGAGCATGTCCTAATTATACCCATGTTCCGGTAAAAGTTCAGTAGAAAACAAATTTTTAAGTTGTGGAGAAAACTGTAGACTTTCCAACTGAAATTGGTTTCTCATTTAACATTTGTCTTGCCATCCTAAAAGCATGTCAAAATTTTACAGTTCCAGCTAGATTCTTTCATCCAGAGTCTCTGGCCAAAAAGAACATATGCATTCTTTGTCTTTCTTTCCTAAATGGGTCTGTAGCTGCTGTGAAATCAGGGCATTATCAGCCATGACTTAAAACTCTCCTTCACTCTCTCTCGTAGTGGAGAAATAAGGGAGTGGGAGGTCTCATCCGCACCATGCCATTTCCTCCCTGGCAGAGACTGACCTTCCTCATATTCCATTGTGATGTGCCCATAATGTCCTTTTGTTCCAAAGCAACATTAAAATTTTTTTTTCTAAAAGACAATAGAACAAATGTTTGTAATGTAACCTACCGGCTATGTGAATTGTAAATCGTAAGTTGTGTTCTTTTTGTTCTGTAATGGTGAATTATTACAAGTTTTTAACTAAGATCAAAACAAAAACAGGAAAACTATGCACTTTGTCTCGTAGATGTATATAGATGAGCCACTACCAGGTCTGACCATGACACTCAAGGAATCTCTGGGTGTGATGAGCATCGCTTTTAAATGTTGGTAGGTGGGCTAGCTTTGCTCTTCTGCTCTTAAACTTCGAGCACATCCCCAGGTGTTGAAAACAATGCTAACTCTTTAGTTAGGACTCCAGCTCATAACACCACACGCCACCAATTTCGAATTGAAATACTGGCTCGCTTGATTCTGTTTCTCTGCTTGTTGTGCAGCATTGCTGGGCAGTGCAACTGAATAATAAGATTCCAAAAGAGTTTTCATCCAAATCCAAGGCCGAGGCAGAAATATTCACTGAGGCATGCAGTCCGTAGTGCTCTGTGCTCCCTGGGAAGGGCTCCATGAACAATCACATAGATTAAAGTTTTACCCAATAGAATCGACCTTGAAGTCCCTGGTGGTTTCCCCTTCTAACAAAAGGCAAAGGCACACAGATTGCGACTTTCCTGAAAGAAGATTTCTTTCTGCATGTAAATTCCTACCCAGTAAATATGTGGGCTCTCAGCCAGGTAATCAGCCAAGGACTTTTTTTTTTTTTTTTTTTTGAGGACTTTCTATGTATAGAATACCGAATGAGGCCATAAATCAGACCTGTTTGAAGCTAGATTTTTCCTTACTTACGAAAATTTACCAGTTAAATACTATTTCATGTCAAGTACCCTAAATCATTCCATGAATCTCAGGAAGTTTTGGGAACATTGGAAAATTCTGTGGATCATGGATTTGTTCACATCCTAAATAGTTACTGCAGAAGCACAGTTACAACAATCAAAACGGAACTTTATTTATGTAACATGATATAGAAACACATCATTATGCTACCAAACATTGAAGCAATTGCAGGAATTCATATGAAATAGCTGAAGCATTTGACCTAATAAGACTGTTTTTACCTTTATTCGTGATCAGAAAAAGTCATGTGGAGCTACTGGGTGAGTTCACGGCTTCCTATTTGCATGTGGCTTCAAAAGGTTGGTTCTATAGCGAAGAGTCACCACTACCCTTCTGAAGATGGATGGGCAGGAAAATTTCTCTTGTCTGTTGTATCTTATCTGGGTCATCACTCTTCCAAGACCATTCTGCTTTTTATTAAAAAAGAAATGAGTGATATATGATAAAGATGCATTGCTCATAAAATGGAGAAAAGATTTGGTGAATAATATTGAAACACTGGCTCACAGTATGGAGAGAAACAAATTCCTACACGGCACAATAGAAAAAGTTGGACTCCACATAAGATAAAGATGGATTAAAAGGTAAACTGTCAAGCTAATAGAACAAAATGTAGGTGAGGGGCTGTGCTTCTTAAATATAACTCCAAAATAATTTTTTAAAAAATTCGGTTAAGAAATAATGACTGTGGCTATATTAAAATAAAGGATTTCTAGTCAACGAACAGCACCTTAAACAAATTAATGGACAGTGACAGACTAGAATAGCTTCTAGCAATGTGTAAAATAAATGACATTGATATAGAAACATTCCTAGGGACCGCAAATCAGGAAGTAAAATTCAGGAATCGCAATATAAAAGTGAGCAAAAGATAAGATCTACAAAGGGAAACGCCGATTAGTTAATAAGAACAGAGTGATGATCAAGTTTACTAGTAGCTGAGAAATGAAAATTAAAAGGAGATATTGTATTATCTTGGCAAGAATTCATAAGGTCATTAATTCCAAATGCTGGTGGAAGTTTAAACCAATTCAACCATTTCGGAAAGTACTCTGGATGTCCTGAGTTAGTAAAATTAATTATTTGTCTGTCCTGTGGTCCAGCAATCTCACCTGTTGAATCTATGTCCCAGATAGCTTCCCGTAAAGGTCCATAAGGAGGCTAGTACTAAGCTATGTACTTCATAATTGTTTGTGGTATCAGGAAATTGGTCACACAGCTGTCTGTAAAGGAGTTAATGAGTTAACTTTGACAGATACATTGTCTAGAATACATGACAGCAGTTAGAAGCAACTTGCTAAATGTATATAGAGCAACTAAGTTACATCCTTAAAATATAGCTTAAAAAGGAAAAAAGAGTATAACACAATGCCATTTCAATACAATAAAGCCTATACATACATACATATATATATATATATACACACACACATAAACGCAGTCAAGGGCATTTATTAAATACTAGTAGGGTGCCCATTTCAGAGAGGGTAGTGGGAGTAGATTTAGGGATAAAGGAGAAAACGAGTATTATAAGAAGAGGACCTTGCAGAGAGTGGCTCCTGATTATACCGTGAACAAAGAGCCTAATTATTAACTCAGTTCTCAAGTCGAGGCAAAGATAAAATACGATAAAGTCAGAAGGAATAATATATGTTCATTTTAAAAAGACTAAAAGTTCTAAAACAACATCAAAATTAATTTTCTTTTTTTGTTCCAAGAGAAAAGGACAGATATCCTTTGGTAGAAAAATAGTATTGCTAAGGAGGTATTGATACTGAAGTGAGGAAGTATAGTACAAATGAGCAGCAGAAGAAAATGCATACCACATGGAAATAAACATTTATATAATGCCAGTACTATGCTGGGCACTTTATGTATGTTATCATGTTTAATACAGGAAGGCTTTGACACATATGTTCCTATCCTTACATAAAATATTCTTACTACTACATAACAATATAGAAGCTGAGACTCAGATAAGTAAATTAGGTAAAATTACATGGTAAGAGCAGAGTTAGCATTCTAACTCACATCTGTCTGACTCTAAAGCCATGTGTACGGCCGGAAACCATCTTCACAATCGAGATAATGTATGTATCCATTACTCCAAAATGTTTTCCTGTGCTCCTTTCATTCAGCATAATAATAAGTTTCATTCATGTTGTGTGTGTACCAAGTTATTCTTTTATTTGCTGAGTAGAATTCTATCACATGCATGTACCACAATTTATTTATCTGTTCACCCGTTGATGCACATTTTAGTTGTCTCCAGATCTTGGCTATTACAGACACAGCTATCATGAACATTCATGTGCAAGTCTTTCTGTAGACATATATTTTCATTTTGGGGGCGAAAGTAATTAGGATTGAAATGTCTGGGTCACATGGTCAGGGTATGTCCAACATTTTAAAAAAACTTCCAAACTGTTTTCCAAAGTGGTTGTATCAGCGGTGTATACCATTTGCAGTTGGCTGGTATCCTTGATAAAATTTGGCACATTAAGGCTTTTAAATTTTAGACAAGCCATTGTATATTTGGGTATCTCATGATTTTAATTTGAATTTCCATTATGGTTATATTTCATGTGTTTATTTGCTGTCCATGTATCATCCTTGGTGAAGTGTCCTTTCAAATATTTTGACCACTCGAATTGAAATATCTTCTCGTGATTGAGTTACGAGATCTTTATATAATCTAGATACAAGGCTTTCGTCAGATATGTGTTTTACAACAATTTCCTCTCAGTCTGTGGTTTGTCTTTTTGTTTTTTTATGTGTCTTTTGAATAGCAAAAGATTTAAACTTTACTAAAATCTAGTTCATTGATTTAAAAAAATTTTATGGTTTGTGCTTTTTGTGTCAAGTTTAAGAAATCTTTGCCAAACCCACAGGCACTAATATTTTCTGCTCTGCTTTCTTCTAGAAGGTTTATAGTTTGGATCATTTAGTCCTATGAATCATTTTGAGTTAATTTTGTGTGTTTATAGTGTGAGTTAAGGGTCAAAATTCACATTTTGCATACATCTATCCAGTTGTTCAAGTAGAATTTGTTGACGAGACTTTCTCCATTGTATTGCTTTGGCACTTGTGTTAAAAATCAATTGATTTATATTTGGATTTACTTATTTGTGTACTCTTTATTCAAGTCCATTGATTTATTTTTCTGTCTTTATGCCAATACCATACCATCTTTATTAATGTAACTTTATAATAAGACTTGAAATAAGACAGTGTGAGTCTCCAATTTTATTCTTTTACAGTTTTTGTTTTTTGTTTGTTTGTTTGTTTGTTTTGTGGGGAGAGAGCTGCTCAGAAAGAGTTTGTATAAAATTGTTATTATTTCTTCTTTATGTGTTTGGTAAAATTCAACAGTGAAGCCGTCTGGCCCTACAATTTCTCTTGAAGGAAGATTTTAAATTACAAACAGTTTCTTTAAGATGTAGAGCCATTCAAATTACCTATCTCTTTTTGAGATTTGGTAGCCTGTGTCTTTCAGAGAATTTATCCTCTTCATTGAAGCTGTGGAATTTATTGTCATAAGGTTGTTCAAATTATTACCTTTTTAATACAAGATAGATGTATATGTGTATATGTATATATATATAACATAAGCCACTTGAGTTTGTTCTGAGGCTCACTGATTGTTTATTCTTTTTCTAAAATCTGTCTTTCATTTTGGGTAGCTTCTATTCCTGTATTTTCAACTTCACTAATACTTTTTCCAAAATGTTTAATGTGGTATTATTGATCCCTTCCAGTATCTTTGTTTGTTTGTTTCAAACATTGTTGAATTTTGATTTGTGTGTTTTTATATCTTCCCTGTGTATATTTAATATGCTTGATCATTCCTCTGTTTTCTGGAACATATGGAATATACTTTTAATTTTTTAATGTCTTTTTTTCTAATTCTGTTAATCTGTATAATTCTTGGATCTGTTTCTACTGATAGATTTTTCTCCTCAATATGCATTGTATTTTCCTGCCTATTTGACTGTCTGGTAATTTATCGATTGCCAGATATTGTGAATTTTACCTTGGTGGGTATAATTTTTTATTGAGTACCAGATATTGTGAATTTTACCTTGGTAGGTATTGAATATTTTGGTATTTTGATAAATATCTTAATATTTGTTCTGAGAAGAAATTAAAGTACTTATGAACAGTTCGTTCCTTTCGGAGATTTACTTTCAGTCTTTGCCAGTTAAAACCACAGCAGCATTTATTCAAGGGCAATTTTTTTCCCACAGTGAGGCTTTACACTTATGAGTCCCCTACTTAGGGCCCCATAAATTACTGGGTTTTCCTTTTTGTCTGGTGGGAACATGAATTCTTCCTTGCTTTTTAAGTATCAGAAGTTGTTTCTTCTGTTCCTTTTGGGTGATTATTTTCCCAGATTTAGGTGGTTTCCTTACTTACATGTGCTGGTCAGTGCTCAGCTGAAGATCAGAGGGGAATTGTCTGTGGAGCTTTCTCTCTGTGCAGCCCTCTCTGCTCTGTGTCTACCTTGGCCTCCTCAGCCTCCTAGATCTATGACCTCCACCCATAGAGGACCCTGGACTCTGCCTCAGTTTCCCTTCCTTGTAGTGTGTCTTGGAGACCCTTTAGGCAATAAGATGGGGCAATTATAGGGTTCACCTCATTTGTTTCCCTTTTCTTGGGGATCACCATTTTGAGTTGCCTAATGTCCAGTGTTTGAAACCCATCATTTCATATATTTTGTCTGATTTTTTTCATTGTTTCAGAAAGGAGGTTAAATCCAGTCCCCTTTACTCTGTCTTATCCAGAAAGAAAAATTCTCATATGATTTTATCTTTATCGTGTTTGATGCCTGTCTTTTCTTGCAGTTACTAGGTATATCTTCCAGGATTTCCCCTTGCCCATCTGAAATAATCTTCTATTAAGTGCTTACTATATACTTGGCAACTATACAAGAACTTGGCTTCCATTATCTTATTTATAAGAGAGGCTAAGAAATTTGCCCAAAGTTACATAGCATACAAGTGTCAGAGGCAAGTTTCAAATTCAGGTTGTATGCTCAAAGCCTGTGTGCTTAATCAGTATTTTATCCTCTCTGTAGTTTCATTGTTGTTGATACTGTTTTGTTTGGATAAATAACACTGTCCCAAATTTTAAAATTTTAGAATTTTACCTTCATTGCCTTTATTTTTTAATTGCCTTATTCTTTTTGATAAGTTACAATTTTTAGTTTTCCTAAATTATGGAATTATGATTCAAGCTTACACTATAAATTTTTATGTATTTTATTATATTCATTTAAAGTTTAATTAATTTTAGAAGTATCCGGTATGTTGAATTCTCTTAGGTTCTTTTTAAATGAATATTTAATGTGATTAATTTCTTTTCTTGGCTTGATTCTATTTTATTTGCTTTAAGGTGTGTGTGTATGCATGAGAGAGAAAGAGAGAGAGAGAGAGAGAGATCTCCAGTAAAATACCAATGCATTATTACTCTATTCCCTGTCTTTCAAGGATCTCAAAGAGGTTTAAAATCCTTACCTCAGCTATTAAGTAGGTAAGGATTTGGTCTTTGGAGGCTAATATCACCAGTCTCATCTGATATGAAAAAATGAGCAATCAAAAAATTAAGGCTGTTTAAGATTTGCCAAAGTTAATAGCAAACACTCAGTGTGCCAGCAACCAGCACCTCAAGCCTGATACCATTTATCGAAAGCTTGTATTGCACTAAGCACCGTGCATAATACTTCACACATATTATCATGAATTCTTGCAAAATTGCAGTATAGCTAGCTATCAATCTGATTTTCAATGATGAGAAACTGACTCAGGAAGATCAGAGGGCCTTTACCTGAGACTATCAAAAAGCACCATCAAACTGGCTTAAAGTCTTTAGAATTCTTTGCCCACAGATCTAGAAGCCCAGAGACAGGGTAACCTAAGATCTCTGGTTCTGGCTCCATTTATCTTCACGGGTCTTAATCCAGCTTACCTCTGTGTACTGACTTCCTCCTGACACTGGTTGTTGAACACAGACAGGCCTCACCTTCGTACATCCATATGTATCCAAAAAAGAGGAGAGGGTCGCTTTGGGCACTAACTTGGAATAAGAAGGAAGAACTTGCCCCAAAGCCCCAGCAAACCTTGCCTTGTTTCTCATTGGTTCAAATTGGTCACGTGGACATTCCTGAACCCATCATTGACAAAGGGAATAAAAAGAACATGGAGTTAACCTTTACATTCAATCCTGTCCCTGGGATACCTGGGCGTCAAAGGGAGCAAGTGTCTACCTGAACAAATTAAGGATTCCGTAGGGAAGGAGGAAGAGAGAAATAGATGTCACATAAGCATCTAACCATATTTGCTACAAGCAATTCTCCCTGTGTCACTCATCTACCAAATGATTGAACCGGACTTTCAGCCCAAGTAGTCCTGACTCCAAATTTTAAGGTCTTTCTCTCAAACCCTGAAGCTTTCTAATGTACCATCCTGCTGATTGTGGAGAAAATGTGCTATGTGGGGTTTAAATTTCTTTTTCCATAAAATTAGTTACTAGACATTAAACACATTTATTCCCGAAGCAATTCTTTTGTGAATGATGCCTTCTGAATTTTCATTTTGGACACTGATCTCTCTTCTTATTAATCAAAATGTAATAGTGAGATAGTACTCTTTTTCGTTTTACTTGTAAGACAGTGCCTTAATTAATTTTCATCAAATATGTGAAATGAAATGTTTGCTCATGTGTGAAGTCTTAGAAATAACTATTAAGACTTTTTACCTTATAGTGGACTTTCTGGGTTTACTGATCTTCGGGCAAATATAGTGATATTTTAACAACTTTGTCTAAAGAACTTAATACTGATGGCTTTCCAGAATGGTGGCTTTCTAATTACGTGTTTACTCAAGTTGTTATTCTAAGAATCATACAGTTCCCTATATATTAGCAGTAGCATAGCAGTTCTAGTCATAGAGAAATGGTTGGTTTTCTAATAATAAATACCTATGAAGAGAATGTGTCCTTCCATTTTGTATCCCTAAGGCAATAGCTTATTGAAAATTGATTCTTAATATGTCCTGATTTGCCCAGACAGCCCTTGTTTATCTCATTTCATTCTCAGAAGCGTCCAGTTTGAGTGGTAACATATGTGGTCCACCCAGGTTCTTTGAAATTAGAATTCATAAATAGGATTCAGTGGGATTGTACCATATAACTTAGTCAACAGTTTAAAGTTAAGGTTTTAAAAAGTCAGCCAGAGATATAATATTTCCACCTCTCTGTGACTCAAGAGGCAGTGGTAAGTGGTCTCACTGGAGTGTAAAATTCATGAGAATTGCTTAGATTTTGAATATTTTTTGTCTCTACAGTGAATGGATTTTGTTTTCTGAATGTGTAGATCTCTAGAAAAGGCACATAACGAGAAGGCTATGTGGTCAGTTCCAGTATTCCCTGGTCCATTCTAATACCAGCTTTCTTTGAGGGCTGTGAATATATTTAATCTCCTTCCTTTCCTATGCTGAGAAATGTGGATAGCTGTACCTGCCCCCAGAATATCTTCGTAGATTAATATGTTCAGTGTTTTAAAGACAGAAGCACACTACCATTTTTACTGTTTAACATATTTAACTATTGCCAGTTAGTCAAAATATTTCTAAGTAGAACTAAAGTTAGACATTAAAGTTGCAAGAGTACATACAGCTTTCCCGAAGATCAGAAAAATGTCCATTGTGTAAACAGTAGCACTGGTCTTTATTATAAGGTTGGTATCTTCTTACTCAAGAGGAGATGTTGATAGTTATTTTCTCTTGATAAGATATTTCTCCCACCACCATGACAGTGATAACAGTCAATGGCTTTATTGTCTGTAAATGCCAAAAACAATTAACATTTTGACTACATCTAGGAAAACTTAGGGAAACGTTTCTTTGCTTCCTGTTTTTTGTCTGTCTTGTCTGCTTTTTGAGAAACTGCTAAAAATCCCACTCTGTTTCTAAATAAATTTTAGCATCTGATAAATTCACAACCCATTTAGTGTTGTTTAATAAATATCTTTGGATGATGTAGTTCTTTTATAATTAAACAGAGCACTTCAATAATAGCCCACTTTGTAATGTTTGCATGTACAAAAATCGAATATCATTGAGCACTGATTGTTATTTAATGAAGATAATATCAGCATATTTTGTTATAATAGTATATTATAGAATCAATTTTCAACAGTATATCACGCAGGTACCAAACTATTTCTAATTGGCCAAAAGCAAGATATATAATCAAGCAGAAGCAGAAAATAAATTTTAATATTTGTGTTAAAGTAATACTGACTTTTTGGAGTTATTGATTATTTCATTGAATTCCTTGAGGTTGTTACCAGTGTTATTCTCATTTTATAGATGAGAACACTGAAGTTTCAAAACACAAGTGACTTGAACTAGATTATATATTTCAAACTTACAGAACATTAGCAGGAAGAGTATAAGTACCTCATATACCACTACATGTGGAATCCACTATTAATTTGAGGGTAAAGTGAAGACATCATGATCCTTTACCCTGAATCAACATGTATTTTCTAAGAATAAGGTTATTCTCTTATATAAGCACAACACAATCAGTAATGGATTTCAGGAAACAAATTTCCTTCGTAACCAATATGCTAGATTGTCTTCTTCATCTACACGAAGAACAAGGCTGTGACTTGTGTATATGAGCCTTGAGTCAGTGCATTGACTTTGTTCCTAAGGATAACGTTTTCTAGTTTTCTCTATACTTCGACATATTCGTAGTTGAGCAGAGAGTGCAGTCTGAAAACTGTTCGCAAAATTCTTCTTACTGTAACTCACTTCAAGCCAGCTTTTTAACAGCCTGTATGGCCTCGGGATGCAAATTAGGAAACTGAATAAGAGAGGGGAGTCAGCAGGTTTCCTCTTCCACAGTATCGTTCGATAAAGTTACTGCAGTGAATCAAGCACAATAGAACACTTGGGCTTTCAAAAGTCTCTGACTTCTGTACGTTTTAAGAAAATGTTAAAGTCGTTTATTTTGTCCCAGGCTTTCTGAGGCTCGTGCCTGAAGACATTCCCCATCTTCACTCCCCGACCAGCAGCATGGTGAGCCTACTTTGAATATTTCCTTGAGCAGGGGGCTCTAAAGCGTCCTATGGCAAGTATTGTAAGGATATTTTCCTTTCCTCTCCGTAACGTGTTTGAACCAATGGATTCTGGCCTTTTTGACTCCATTAAATTTCCAGAGTCGAGCCACACACCTTCTAGTACTTTGTGGTCTCTCAATATTGGCACCATGGCAAGGCAAGGCAAGGCACAAAAACCATCCAACCCCCTACAATTATTTTATCATAAGTGACAAATTTGACTTTCAATTCAAGCTCCTCCTTCAGTAGATCTATACACTAAAACTATGTGTACAGTTAGACACTTAGAGGTATGACTTGTCACCTTCTGAGACATGAGACTGCAAAGCACCTTTGTTTAATAATGAGGAGTATGAAATGGCATTTCTGACCCTAAACATAACATCTGTCTTGCCTCAGACTCTTCACATAAGGTAGGTTGCTGAAGAAACAACGATATTCTAATTTTATTTTCCATATATCTGAGGTTTTACAGCATAATGCTGTCATATTCCTTCAGTTTCCAAGGATTTCACTCTGTAGCAGATCAGCCAAGTTTATGAGCAGGTCCCCTTCACCCTTCATAGCAATCTGCCAGGTCCCAAAGGAGGTCTCAGGGACACCTTTTCTTGGGGGTTTGTCGTCTTCATCTCTAAAGTCCTTTATTCCAAAAAAACGATCAAGCCAGTGGAAAATATTTTTGTCCAGGATAAGAACAAACATACAAACCAAAAAAAGAGGACATTTTAGAAGCAAAATAGCACTTGAAATAATTTTAGATACAGCTAATTATTTTTTTTAAGTTCCTTTAAAAACTTTGGAAGGAATTGGCTCTAAACTGTAAATAAATATATTTTTTTCAACATTAAATAATCTAAGAGCTCAAATTATTCCAGACTTGAGAATATGAACCATTGGAACTATCATACGAGAACATACTGTTTTTTACTGTTAAATTTTTCTTAATGAGGTATATAATATTGGTTTTTACCAAATAACCCTATATAGTTCAACTCATGGGATTTCATGATGAGGAAATTCTTTTTGAAAGCTACCTTTGACTGTCGTAACATTTTCCTCCATTTCCTTTCAGCTTGACTTGTGAAGTGTGTTAAGGTTTTGATTCTCAACTGTGATTAATAGAAAACCAATTTTTATAATCTAGTATTTTTTATATGAACACTAATATCTTTCATTAATTCTCCAAAAATGAATAGAATGTCTATTACATGCTAGTTTCATGAGAGTCAAATATGGGACAGTTTTGCCCTGAAGGAACTGAGATTCCAAGGAGAGGACTGCATAGTAAAGTAGTGAGCTAATCAGAGAGAAAAGCCCAGATTGCTGTAGGAATACAGAAGAGGTACCCTAACTATGCCTAGTTGCTGCTGGGTAGATGAAGGTTTTACCATCCATGTAAATGCAGATGCCCAGGACTAGGCACTTGCCAAACCTAATTTCATTACTTCAATACTTATTAGCAGTACAGGTGTTATTGGTCTTTTCAAAAGGAATTCATTTAAATCCTCCTCCTCAAGAAAAGGGAGCCTCTGGTACAGGTTTCATTTTCTTTACATTTTTTTTTTCTCTTCTGTCTTTTCGACCCTCAGTTTTCTCATCTCTAATGTGAGAGTAATAACATTCAGAACTGCCACATATGGTTTTGTGGCACTACATAACTCCAAAAGGCACCATTTACATACATTAATATATTAGTGGCGCCCCCTAGAATTGTGCAGCTATTATTAACAATACCTACCCATAGGGATTCGGGGGAGACTAAATGATCCATGTAACGTGGAAAGCACAGTGGTACACTGCAGTTGTTGGTATTGTTATTATCTCACATACATTCTTTTTGTATCTTTTTAAAAATGTGGAACAGAGATGTGTCAATGAGAAAATTCTAAAAGCTAACGATATGCAAATGTAACTTCTAACAAAATAAAATCCATATTATATATTTAAAGAGACTTCTCTGCAAGTATATTTATATTGCAATTAATCAAGACAACACACTGTGAATTGTCTTATGCTTTTTTTGTGGTATATAAATGATCGTCTTCTATGTTTTATTTTCGAGTGGAAGAATTTTAGTAGGTACCCTGCATTTCTCATCAGTAGTTGAGCTGTCTTTAGCATGTCCTACATTATTCTTGTTGCAGCATAATAGATGCTGTAATAGCAGCTTCTTATGGGTTTTAGAAGTCTATACTTGAGTTATTTTTCAAAATAAATCAATAGTAACTGACTTCAAAGATACATTAGAATGGCTGGGTTTCAAAAATATTAATATTTGACAAAGGCAAAATTAAGGCATTTGTACTTGCTTTGAAAGCATAAACCTTGTATTGAGATATTTCAGTAATTGTGCTTTGCACTTAAATCCCTGACGATTTTGTTCATTATCGGTCCTTTCTTTAGAACTCTGTATCTATTATTGACATTTTAGCATTTACGTTTCATAATAATAAAGGTGTACTGAACTTATTTTTGTGCTTTCGCCAATATGAATTCTAAAACAGAGTATTTGTCTAAGGAGTTTCTCCAGGTGTTCAATTTCATGGACTATCGCTAAGTAGAATATACTTCCTCTCTTGCTATTTGCATTTCAGGAAATTTCTGACATGAACCACAATCGCTTTGATCAGAAAATTATATCAGAAAAGTTAAATGAATTGAAAGTATCAAGTGTGTGATGTAGGGTAAGTTGAGCAAGCATAATGAAGAAACGTCAAGATGTATAGTGGTTCCAGTATCGATGTTTATTTCTAATTTTTGCAAAGTCAATGATAGATGTTTCTGATAGGTAAGCAACTCACTTCTCAGCATAAATTCTGAGACTCTGACTCTGCATTTTGTGTTCTGTGGCCTTCGGTGTATGATTTCTAAATTTTCCCACCCACACGTCTATCCAACAGAAAGGAGTAAACATGGAGGAAACAGATTTCAGTGTCTTTCGTGACTCATATATGAATATGGCGCTAACACTTCAACTCACACACCATTGCCAGAGTCAAACGACCTTACCTACTGCACTGAAGGGGAAGAAATGTCATCTCTGTGTATGGGAAGAATCGAGAACAGATTCAGGGGAGCAACTGGAAAGCTCTAGAAATCAGATGCCTTTTTTGCTCACTTTTTCTCCATAGATCGAACATACTCTCTCTCCAAAGGAGAACAATGAAAAATATCACCCAGTTCCTGAACAGACCATGGAAACCAGAGTCTCTGGGTGGTGAGCGATCTTCTCCGTAAGACTCAGGTGCGGCTCTTGTCACTTTGGGGATCTGTGAATCAAAGGGCGAGTTATCTGTACCTCTAAGCCTTGGGATTGGAGTAACCACAATAGACTCTCTGTTAGAGAACAGAGAAGAATGAAATGCACGGAATGGTCATGTTCCAACTCGAGGATGAAATCCTGTGGGGACTGGGCAGGTGGAGTGAGGTCCGCATTTTGGGAAGATGCGAACTTTTATGTTAGTCCCCATTGCATCTTGTTGAAGAACGCCTCTGTTAATGACATCTAATTCAGGCTTTTAGGAGGTTTTTCGTGGCCTAGTTTCCTTCTACAATGTGTGTGTGCATATGTATATACACCATATAATATATACCACATTTTACATATATATAGTATTGAGGACTCTCTCTTTAGGGGATATATTACTCATGTAATATTACTCACTTCCTACTTGTGAAAATTTGGGAGACTCAGTAATGTTTTAAGGAGTGAGTAGTCAAAGCCCGTTTTTTATTCCAGGTTCATGACTTCTATGGCAATGTGATTCCTTCAAAAACTTAGACACCTCTGATTTTTTACTTCCAGTCGAGAAATTTTATATATATACATATGTATATATATATTTGCTATATATATATATTTGCTATATATATATGTATGTTTGCTATATATGTATATTTGTTAGTAATGAAAACCAAGTTTTTTGCTAGATATAATCATCAAGGCTATGTTTTTATTTTTTTTCCTTTTGCTTCCTCTCTTACTTTTTTTCTCAACTTATTTTTGGTTATCTTGAGGCTAGGTGATCAGATCTAGCAGCCTAGAAGGCTGGAAAGGCTTGTTAGCCTAAACCAAACATTTGGCCAAGCTGACACTGCAAAACTTGGAAAGCAGACCAAGTGTTACTGCAACTCTAGCTCTAAGGCAACAATTTGGAAAACAGGACATTTGGAATGTTGAGTTTGTTGTTATCACTTATATTTAGTGGAGTATCACAAGAAAGGAATGGCTGGTTTGAGACACAGATGGAAGAGATTAGAGGGGCCAGTGACTGGAGAGATGGGGAAGCCTTGCTTTCGAACCCCATGCAACAAGAGATAGGACCCATTTTTTCCCTAAGATTGCCAAGGGCCAAACATCATGATTTTAAAACATTAGATTCTGCTGCTAACTACATAGCTTTAGTTGAAACTTTTAGCATTCATAAATATGATGTGTAATTCCCAGCTTATTTAGTGATTGTATAAGTGGAATAAGCATGTAATGAAATCAAATGTAACCTTCATTAGATGATATTGAACTGCTTTTATTATAATAGTCATCTGAATTCAGTAAGCAATGAAAATGTATTATCTTCATCTACAAACACACACACACAAATACACAGATACACACTTGCACATTCACAAGCAACTACACACATACACACATAGAAACATCCAAACAAAATTCCTGTGGCTCATTAGCAGTGCTGCTGAGAAAGCCAGATTATAGAAACTTCATATCTGGGTTACTAGGAAAGTACGTTGAAATAAATTATAGCAATTATGTTTTCTACCAATTTACTGTTTTCCTCTGTTTAAAATCTCTAACATTTCTTTATTTCTATTCCCATTTTACTCCAAGGAAAGTGACGTAATAATAATAGCTGCCATTTATTGAATATAATTGAGCTAGCATTCTACTTATATCATATAGCTTTGACAATAGCCCTCATAGCATGCATGATTATTGTGATTTCTATTGGCAGGAAATTCACTTTAAACTATCTAAAACAAAAAAAGGAACTCTATTAAAATTTACCATCTCACTTGAGGGCCATTTGGCCTCCTATGAGTTAAGACATGGAAAGCCGTTGATGATGCCAAGACAGCCACTTCTTCAGTCATTGCTCCTTGTTTCTGAACTGCATTGACTTTTATTTCCACCTCTGGCTCCTAGTTTCTTTTCTCTTTGCTGTCTTTCTCTGCTTCTCCTTGTACGTGGCACCCACACCGTTCTCTAGTTCCAGCCATAAGCAGAGACTTGGCGACAGCCACTCCGTCTCAGCGATAACTTCCAGGGAGGAAATCTGATGGTCCTGGTTTAGGTCAAGCGTCCACTCCAGGCAATAGCCACACAGCCCAAAACATGGCCACTGATGTCCCAGTCAGAGGAGAGTCATATGAGCAGGGGCCACACTCAGACAAAGGATGCTTTCTATTGTGAGGTAAGCAGACACCCTAAAGGTATGTACTATAACTGATGCATTATGAAAGTAAATAATTTAGCCAAAGCTGCTAATAGAGGAGAAACCAGCAGGATTTTCACTTGGGTCTGTGTGACTCCAAAGCTCATGTCGTTGAATTTTGCTACTCAGCTTATTGTGTAGAATATTGATCAGCAGTTCTTTGAATCACTGTCTTCCACTTTCACTACCTGGATTCAGGTATGTATAAATCCTAAATGAATAGATAGCCCGTTATGATGATAATAATTATTATTAGAGATTTTAATAAATTCTCATGGAGCCGGTCTTCTCCCTTAGGATTTCTCTAACACTAAAAATAAGTAAGACTTAAAAGCCTTTCTATTAATGTCTTCTTCCCTATAAATCCATTTGTTTTTCCCAGAAATGAAATACTTTAAAAAGTGTTTAATTCATCAATAGACAGAAATGTGAGACCTGTTGAGTAGATATGGTTCCCCATGAAGTGACAGTTTTAATTCTGGTGCCTGGTTATCAGTGGTTTCTGGAGCCTTGTAATTTTCCTTTATAACCAAAAGAAGGCATGCACTTTGAACTAGTTCCGGTACAATCATTCTGCCGGGGGAGTGAAGGTAAACGGAGGGAGAAATGTTTGCTGTCATCAGGAGACAAAGATTTTACAATTCTGGGAAAACAGAAGTAATAAGGGGAGTACCAGGTAAAGGATTCTCAAAAATGTTTCCACTTTTAATCTTACAAGGAGAGGAGAAGCGATTCTGCTGTGCTGCTTGAACCTGTCTAAATGGAAACAAGCTGCCCCATAAAATTAGCACAGATTCATATATCCAGTGGCTTTTTGATATGGATTTACTGTCCTGTAGGGCCCTCTAGGGACTGCACCACAATCGGCAAAGCTTATTTCAATCAGACCCCAGAACGAGAGGTGAAATCATAATGTTTCAGGCCACGCAGGTCTTCAGCTCAATCTTGCCATCAAGAGATTTTCTTCAGTGTGTTATTTGACTTTGTTCACTAGGTGCAAAACAAATATTTGAAGGATGAAGAAAGGGAGCACAGTCATATTTTCTTACAGGACTATTATTTTTTTAGCTGAGCGTCACTATCAGGGAACAGAAGTTTTATAATCAGCACTATCTCTTAATAAGTTGCACTGTGGCTAAGTCGGATTTGTGTGTCTACTGAAATGAGAGATTAGTGGAATCGAAGGTGCTGGAACGGCAATTTGATGTAAGCTTCTACTTTCTGCAATTTAAGAGAGGCGAGAGTAGTTGGATTTTGTGGAGCACGAAGGTATCCAGCAGAATGCAGAAGGCTGCCAGCCGTGTGGAAGCGGATCTGCTCTAGTAGACAGTTTTTCCTTGCTTGGACACGGAATGCTCCTAACAGGCTATAAACTCTGGCTAGTTTTAAAATTGGCACCGCTGTTTCTTAGATCACAATAATGGGACTCATTAAGAATTAAACAAGCTCCCCAAATGGCTCAGTGGTGACTCGAGGTGTAAAAATCTGCAGCGTCTGTCTTTCAAAGGTTTCTGAAGATACTTGGGTTTGCTCAGCGCTCAACACTCCTTTCTGTTTCATGGGAAAATGAAATTCTCACCTCCTCGACATGAGTCAGTTTTACACCCTCAAATAAATGTGCAATAGAGGAGATTCTTCAATTCACTTTACTGGCTTCAGATTACTTGTGAAGCCTCCAAAATTCATAAATTTCAGTTCCTGGGATCTTTCTTGTAGATAGTTTGAAAAATTCTAGTCTGGATCTCTTTGATGAAGTGAATCTTCTGTTCTGTAAATGATTTAATGGGACCTAAAAAATATTTATTGGTTCATAATTTTATAATGTGTTGCAAGTGCCTGGTGGCGGAAATGAAGTAATAAGTGTTCGTTTTTAAATTAAAAAGCACTCAAGAAAAAGTTAGTTTTCCTTTACTCCTTTCTCAGGCTAGATTTGGTACAACTGTAAATCTGAAATACTGTAGTTCAAAGGAAATATTTTTCTTTCTGTGCATCTATGTACATTTGAATGTTTGTAAGCCACCATCTGTGTTTTTAACTGATTCTGTTACTAGTAAAACAGTAATAATAAATGCTACAGAGATCCATTCACTAGAGAAGTAATATTGACACCAGGTTATAAGAAAAAAGAAATGACTTCTTGCCCTTTGATTCTTTCTATGAAGCCTCCAGGGTAGCAGTTCTTAATCAATAGTTAAAAGAATAACTTTTATATTTTGATTTAAAAGGGAAAACTATACACCCAACAATGCTGACCTAATATTTATTTAAAAGGATTGGTGAGAACGCAGGTCATTAGACTTGTCCTAGCGTGCATAACAGCTGTCCACTTTTGCTTATTTGAATTATGCGCCTACCATGTCAGGAGAAAGAAGAGGTCAATTGGGTTTATTCAAACTAGAAATATTTCTTGAGTTCCTTCTATGGTCTGTGCCAGCTATAATACCCAATTTGAACTCTTACCAGATACATGGTAAAATTTTAATAAATGTCCTAAGTTAATGTTATACCTGCATAGCATCAGATGGACTGTTGCTCTGAGTGGGATGTAGATTAAGTATGCACTATTATGGATTACTGGACGAGCTTAACCTCACGCCACTGTCAAAGAAGAAAAAGTAGGAAGTGAAATCTCTAACTCCCTAGTAAATAAGAGATCACTGTCAGGACAGTAAACTGTTATACACTACTCAAAAAGATGCTAAAAACAACCAGCTAAATAATTTCAGTAGCTGAGAACATCTTGACCTTACGTCATGAGGCATTATGTACTAAAGAAGTCACTATTACTGCAGAAATAAATTCCTGACAGTTTGTTTTGTTTCATGCGTTTCTAGGTCCCTAGCTTTGCCCGTTTCCAAGAATAAATCAGATATGGATGTTATGCTCAAGAACCTAACAGTTAGGGATTAGTTAGGGATTAGAAAAGACTGCAGAGATAAGGGACCATTTGATCTGGGCCTCTCTGTGAGGTGGATAGGAGTAAAAATAAAATAAAGTTTTTGGCATATTTAAAAGTAAGTATGAAATAGTTTAAATAATGAATGCTAATATCATTCATTAAGACCCATTGTTTTTTTCAACACCATTTATAGCAAAATTCGTCGGTGACATTCTATGAGGTCTCTTTCCCCTCTCATGTTCTAGAAGATAGTTTATATTTACTTCTTTTTCTCTTCCTCTCCCTATTCCATAAGTAAGGAAACTATAGAGCTGTGGGGTTACATAAATCACTAGGGGCAACCAAGTGACAAGTGAAGAAAAAAATGTTCCATGGATGATCTCAGCCTGTGAAACACTCAGTTGCCAGGCTGGGATTTATGTCTTCAAGAAGGGACACTATTAGTATCTAGCACATCATTCTACATTATCTTCCTGAAACATTTACTCACTTGCTCAAAAACCTTCAGTGGCTTCCCCTTGCCTAGAAGTTCCAGGGAATACTAGAGTCTCAAAGTGTACCTCGCCCAAAAAAGACGGGGCATGGAGAGTTCTCTGGTTAAATAAGATCAAGAAACATTTCGTATCATATCCTATTCTGGGGGACTGACCATGCACATCAGCACAGGAAAGGCTCCAAAAAATCCGAAGCCAGAAAGTCATTCGACTTCATTTATTTCAGCGTTTCCTAAGCTAAACCGATCATGGAGTTCTGCACCTAATAAATATCTCACGCCATTCATCTTTTATGAGAAAGTCTGGCTTAGAGAAGAAAGTAAAATTTACTGCATGTATATGTGTGTGTGTATGTGTCTATGTATATATATAGGTATACATATAGATGTACTGCAATAAATCATCTAACGTTCCATCATCCTACACAATTTAATTCTGAAGACCTTCCTTTTATACATGTCTTTATAACCACACATATGGAAAACGACACAGACATATTATACATGTTATTTAATCATGGGCACCTGGGCATTTCCCGCTCCCCCTCCCTCCCTCTCTCACTTTCTCCCTCAGCCCCCTCCCCTCTCTTTCTTTCTCTCTCTGTCTCTGGGTCTCTCTCTCTACCACCCTCTCTTTCCCCACTCCTCTCTCTCTCTTCCATCCAAATACTGGCATTGCTCCCACTCTCCTCACCACCAGCAGGGTGATTAGTGTTAAAAACTGCCGTGTAACCTTCTGTACCTTTCTCATGCTTTTGTATCCACGCTATTTGGAGAATCATATTATGCACACTTATTCATATATTAGTTTTTTCACTTAATACATTGAGAAAATCCTTCTGAGTCGGTTGCTTTGAAAGGACTGCAAAATTGTATATGGTATGAAAGTATCAATATTTCTCTCACCGTTTTCCTATTGATGGGCATTTATGTTTTTTAAAAACCTCTACAACGTTGCTTTAAAATCATCCTGAACATGTATCCCTGTAGACTGTTGCATTTCTTTCTATGAGGTGGATTCCAGGATTGGGATTGGTAAAACTATATATATATATAATTCAAAGTATGTGTATACTTACTTTGAATTTTAATGGATGTTATCGGATTGCTTTCCAAGATATTGTAACTATTTTCTGTTTCTCCCACCAAGTATAAGATAACCTTTTTCCCTGCAGACCGCTAGCACTAGGTGTCTGTTATTCCTCTTCATAATTGCCATCTGTTATTTTAACTTGCATTTTCCTATCTACTAGGGCAACCGAGCATGTTTTTATGTTTAATAGTTGTGGCAGATGATATTAGTGTCCGGCCATATCTCTTCACTCTTGACCTTTTCTATGAATGCCAACCTTTTGTTTTAGAGAGGGCTTTCTCTGGCTGCTGGAATCCACTCTACCCATACACATGATAAACCAAAATGCTGGGGAATTAATACACACTAGGAGCAATCTTCCACCAGTGACTGATGGGAGCTCTCTCAGCTCTTGAGTGGGATAACGCAGCAGTATGTGGCTACCCCGTTTCCCAGAGTTCCCCAGCATCATTCAGCTTGCATTCCTTACAAGACCAATTTCCTTAACGATGGACCTTCTAATGGCTCCTTAATCTTCCTGTCTTACTTTCCCACTCCCAAATATACCACTTGAACCCTTGTCTTAGAGTCTGTGGCGTGGGGAACCTAGCCTTTTGTCTTCTAGGAATTGTCTATTGATAGATTTTCTTGACTGAAATTGGATTCCTCAGACTTGTTGTACTTGTTGTACTTGCTGAAGTATAAAGTTGAAAAGATGCAGCAGCTGCTGGTGATGCCACGCAAGGCAGAGAAGTACCTTGTCTTTTCCTTTCCTCTTGCTATCCGGATATACTCCATAGTCTCCCACTGACAGGAACCCAGCCAGACCATTTGTCAAGGGAGACAGGAAAATGCAGCTTGCTGGGCTCAGCTCCTGTACTCAGAGCAAGGTAGCAGAACAAGGAATGAATCTGAGATCAAGCAGACCCAAAACTGACACACAGCCAAATAATGGATAGCCAGTTATGTTAGCACCCTTTAATAAATAAATCATCTTTTCCTTCCAGTGAAATGAATGTTTTCTTACACTGAACTCCCATATGTCCTACCTAATGAGATATATATATCTAGGAAATCTATTCTGTTTCACAAGTTTCTTTGTCAGATCAAATACAAATAACATACTGTTTTGATTGCAATGATTTTAAAAATACTTGGTAAGTCAAATTTCCTCTTATTAATCTTTTTATAATCTTTTGACTAGCTCAAACACTTGTTCTTTCATATAAACTTCAGATTATCTAAATTGAGTATAGAAACATTATATTCATATGAGAACTGCACTTATGAATTATTTGAGAAATTACATCTTTGTGTCTTCTCAATATATCTTTCAGTTTGTTGCATTTACCTTTATGTTTTTTCAATAAAATTATAGTTTTTATTATAGGTCCTTTGCTAGAATAAATTTATTCGACATATTTTTCATTATTGATGCTGTTAAGAATGCAATTTTCCCATCTTGATTTCTAGCTGGTTATTAGGCTGTAGAGACAATTATTACTCTAGGAAAGTTTATATATTTTTCTTGTATCTATATACCTTAACCAATTCCTGTGTTAATTTCATTGTTTTTCTTTTTACTAGGGCTTTTGGGTTTCCTAGGTATACAATCATGACTGGATTATTTCATTTAGCATACTGTCTAGAAAAACTTTTCTCTCTTTTTTCAAATACATTATCAATTTTTTCCCCTGGTATTATTGTATCGACCAGACTTTTGAAAACAGCATTGTATCTTAATGTGAATAGCAAGTATCCTTGCCTTCTTTCTGGTTTTAATGAAAAAAGATTTAGCACTACCCCATTTAGGCTGATGTGTGATATTGATTTTTGTAAACAGAATTTATCTTACTTATGTAGCTCTCTTCTATTCTTATTATTTAGAATTTTATTAGACGAAGTTGTTTAATTTTATCAACTGACTTTTCATCATCTATTGTCAGGATATATGCTTTTTAATTTATTAATATAATGAATTTGTTGATAGATTTCATAATATTAAAACATCCATGATCTTATGAAATAAGTCTTATTCGATCATAATGCATTATTTTATATGTTCCAGGATTCTACCTAATAGTATGTTTTGCATTTATATTTATGTGACATTTCTTTTTCTTTTCATTCCGCTTTTATCAGTTTTGATGGCTTAATAAAAGAAAATTTGAGGCTTTTCACATTTTTAGGGTCTAAAATTATATAAATAACAGCAAAATTAGACATTTTATTGTTAGAACTCAGTTTTGACAATACCTAGTACTGCTGTCTTTTTTGGTGGTAAATCTTTAATCATCTTTCCAATCCCTTCTATTGCAATTTCTTTGATCTCAGATTAATTTTGGAACTTTGCATTTTGCTCAAAAAATATATATATTTCCTCTAGGTTTTGAGCTTTATTGCTGTGTTATATCTAGAATTTTCTTTAAATGATTTTAATGTCTTCCTTATCTGTTTTTCATGTTTTCTTTCTCAGTCCTAATCCTAGCTATTTTTGTTATTTTATTTTTGGAAGCTCTTTAACAGCTTTATTAAGGTGTAATTGATAAACAAAAAAAACCTGCACTATTTAATACATACATCCGATGAGTTTGAACATATACAGTCACCTGTGAAACCATTGCCACAGTCAAGGTAATAAACATATCCATCACCTCTAAAAGTTTCCTTCTATCCCCACCCCTTTTTGTGGTAAAAACACTTAACATGAGCTCTCCTCTCTTAACAAGCTCTTCAGTGTGCAACACAGTATTGTTCATTACAGGCACTGTTTGTATAGCAGATCTCTAGAGCTTACCCATCTGGGATAACAAACTTTACACCCGTTGAACAGCAACTCCGTTTCCCCCATCCCCAGCCCCTGGGAACCACCAATCAGCCCTCTGTTTCCATGAGTTTAACTACTTTAGATACCTCATGTAAGTAGGATCGTGCAGAATCTATCTTTCCATGACTGGGTTATTTCATTTAGCATACTGTCTAGGTTCATCCATGTTGTTGCATGTGGCAGAATTTCCTTCTTTTTTAGACTGAATAATATTCCATTTTATGTGAGTACCACATTTTCTTTATTCATTTGTCCATCAATGGACTTTTAGCTTTTTTTTTCCCACATCAATGGCTATTGTAAGTAATGCTGCAATGAACATGAGAATGTTAATATCTCTTTGAGATACTGATTTCGGTTCTGTTGGATAAATATCCAGAAGTGAGATTGCTGAATCATATAGTAGTTCTATTTTTAATTTTTTGAGGAACCTCCATACTATTTGCCATAGCAGCTATACCATTTTACATTCTCACCACCACTGTAGAGGATTCCAATTTCTCTACATGCTCACCAACATTTGCTATCTTTTTAAATATAGAATAACCATCCTAACAGGTGTGCAATGATATCTCATTATACTTTTGATTTGCATTTTCCCGATGATTAGTGATATTGAGCTGCTTTTCATATGCCTGTTAGCCATTTGTATGTCTTCTATTCACATCCTTTGCCCATTTTTAATCAGGTTTTGGGGCTTTTTTTGCTATTAAGATATAGGAGTTTCTTGGATATTAATCTCATATCAGATATATGGTTTGCAAATATTTTCTTCCATTCTGTAGGTTGCCTTTTCACTCTATTGTTTGTTTCCTTTCTTGTGCAGAAACTTTTTGATTTCATGTAATTCAACTTGTCTAATTTTGCTTTTTGTTACTTGTGCTCTTAGTGTCATATCCAAGAAATCATTGCCAAAATCAATGTCATGAAGTCTTTCGCCTGTGTTTTTTTCTAAGAGTTTTATAGTTTTAGGTCTTACATTTGGATCTTTAATCCATTTTGTGATGATTTTTGTGTACGATGTAAGATAAGGGTCCGATTTCATTCTTTCGCATATGGACATCCAAATTTCCCAGCACCTTTTGTTGAAGAGGCTGTCCTTTCCCCATTGTGTATTCTTAGCACCCTTATTAAAGATTAGTATATGTGTGGGGGTTTTTTCAGCTATATTCTCTTCCATTGATCTATATGTCTGTTTTTCTGCCAGTACTATACTAATTACTGTAACTTTATATTTTGAAATCAGGAATTGTGATGCATCCAGCTTTGTTCTTCTTTTAAGTGGCAAGACAGGGCATCCTTGCCTTGCTCCTGATCTTGGAGGCAAAGCTTCCAGATTTTCACTGTTGAGTATGATGCTAGCTGGGAATTTGTCACATACGACATTTATTATGTCGCGATACATTCCTTCTATACCTAGTTTGTTGAGAGTTTTTATCATGGGAGGATGTTGAATTTTGTCAGACGTTTTTTCTGCATCTAATTATACGATCATTTGATTTTTATCTTTCAATCTGTTAATGTAGTGTATCACATTGATTGAGTTGTACATTTTTTAATCTCAGGGATAAGCCCCATTTAGTCACAGTATATGATACTTTTAATGTGCAATTGAATTCAGTTAGTTAGTATTTTGTCAAAGATTTTTGCATCTTTATTCATTAGGGATATTGGCCCATAGTTTTCTTTTTTCATAGTGTCTTTGGATCTAATATCAGAATAATGCTGGCCTTATAAAATGAGTATGAGAGTATTTCCTTTTCTTCAGTTTTTTTGGAAGAGCTTAAGAAGGGTTGGTGTTATTTTTTCTAAATGTTTGGTAGAACTGACCAGCGAAGCCATCTGGTCCTGGACTTTTTTTTGTTGAGAGTTTTTTTGATTATTGATTCGATCTCCTTATTGATTACTGGTCTGTTCAAGGTTTCTATTACTTCACAATTCAGCCTTGATAGGTTGTATGTTTGTAGGACCTTATCCATTTGTTCTATATATCCAATTCATTGGCACATAATTGTTTATAATAATCTCAGAATCCTTTTTATTTTCGTGGAATCAGTTATAATGTCTATTTTCTCTCTTTCTTGATTAAGCTCATGAGTTTATTTTATTGGTATTTTAGAAGAACTGACCTTGGGATACATTCAACCTATATTTTTTCTGTTTCTTTTTATCTTAATTCCTTTTCTACTGTTTCATCTCTGCTTTTGTTTCCAATTTCTTAAAGCTAGCATTACAATTCTTTATTTGCTTTTCTATAATCATGAAGGTATTTGTACAGGAAAGTGTTAAAAGAGCAGGTCTGGCCACTAGAACTCTGCATATTCCTAAGAAAGACCTATCTTCAGGACTGGTTTTGTTTGGCTGCTGGAAGATGAACTCTGAGCCCTTAGAATATTCTGCCTGACCAGAATGTTTTTGCATACTTGAGGCCTGGGGCCACGTGGTACCAGTTTAATCAGCTAGTTTATGCTAATAATAGGATTTTATCGTGAATGTCTATTTTTGCTCTGGAGAGCTGGAGTCTGAATAGCTGAGGTCATGCAGACACTGTTTCTTATGTTTTTGACCCCACTCCACTCTGTAAGACCCCTGGACACCAAAGCTCAGGTGAGCTTTGCATGTGTTGTCACACCTCATTGCTGGGAGAATTAGGTGAATGTGTTACTGCACCTGGGAGAGGATATGTGAAAGCTGGCATCTGATTTCTCCTGGACATTAATTATCCCACGCACCTTTTCCCTTCACTGATTTTAATCATATCTTTTAACTGCAGTAAATCTTAACTGTGAGTATAATAGCTTTTCTGAGTCCTGTGAATCCTTCTCGTGAATCATGGAGCCTAAGGGTGGTCTTGGGGACCCCGTGCCCAACACAGCATTCAAGATTATAATTTTGTACTAAGTGAGGTTTCGCTGTGTTCCAGTGTTTTTCAAATGCAGTGATCTTTATCTGTAGTTCATGATTTCATTTTGATTATTCTCTTCTATGCAAGATATATTTAGAAGTGAATTTCTCATTTTGAGTCATAGAGGCACATTTTTTTGTATCTAATTTTATTAGATTATGATCAGAAAGTATAGTCTTTAAAATTTCAGCTTTTGAAAACATGTGAATAAGTACATTTATAATCAAACATCATTTATTCACTATTATATGGAAACAAGATACTACTCCTTTATACTTCAGATACTCTATCTCTTCACTGTTTTCCCCCATAAAATACACTTAGAATACTTTTAATTTTGCTTAACCCTCTCCCATTCCCTTACCTCCTAGGTTTTGCTGGATTTATAACTTTTAGTACATGACTATTATTAGCATTTCACTCACAGTGTGAGGAAGAAACGTCATGCAGTATATGGATCTGATCTATCAAAGGCGTCATGAATTACTTCTGTTGTTCTTGGGAAGAGAACTGCTAGAAAAAGTAAAAAGCTTTCTGAAAAACAGAAGACCATGTAATGTTGGTAGATTCATTATCATAAGACCAGAACATTTACATCCTGAATGGTAGGTTATTTATCATCAGGCTGATGAATTAATTTATACCTGAAGTGAACAAAATCAATTTCCTATAACAATATTTTCAAGCTTTGTAGTTAAACCATTATATTTACAGAACTGAGTGTCAAATACTTACATTTCTCAAGAAGCCTTGTTTTTTCTCATTGAAATTTTCTTAAACTTTCAATAAGTTTAAGGACAGCATCTCTGAGTTAATTTAATCTCAAAGACCATGGGCCCTTCTGAATAGTTTTCAGCACTGTTTGTTTGTTTGTTTGTTTGTTTGTTTTAGAGTGCTCTAGTAGTCACCAGAATGTAAATATTTCTCATCATTTTCTTTCTTGTTTTGTGAAGAAAAACATTATCAACACAACCCTTGAAGACTATGTCATCAAGTTTCTTGGCTTCTCAATTAAAATTATAAATTAGATTTCTATAACTAAGGTCAGCCACATAAAATAAGTTCCTAATTTCTAATCTTCATATCCTACCATTCTTTATTTTGACTTAATGATTTATAAATTTTGAAGTTCATTACTGACCACTGTTTCCTCTTTTCATCTTTATCTTCTGATCTCTGTTTTGTATATTTTATTGTTTGACTAAACATTTTTCCTTGAATAATGTCTTTGGATGAGATTCATGGAACATATTTTTAGAAGTCTTACATACTCATAAATAAGTATCTTTATTCTTCTTGATGGGTGACTGATACCTTAGATAGATAGATATTTCTTGAATTTCAGGGGTGTTCTTTTCCCCCAATAATCTATGATGTCTATCATCCTCCATGTTCATTCTGCAGGTAAAATTAATGCCAATTGGGTGTGCGTGCATGTGTGTGTGTGTGCACATGTGTGTGTGTAAATTACTATATTTTTTGTCTAATATCTTATAAAAAATTATTTCAAGTTCTAGAGTTCTAGATGCTTCTGGAACTCTCATTAGTTAAAATCTAGACTCAATTAATGTGGTAGGCAGAATAATGGCCCCTCAAGGATGTCCTAATCCCCAGAATTTGTGAATACATTATCTTATATCACAAGGGGGAATTAAATTTATGGACAGAATTAAAGTTGCTAATCAGCTGACCTTGAAATGAGGAAATTATCCTGGATTACCTGGGCAGGTCCTAAATCATCACAGGGTTCTCATAAGTGAATGAAGGAAGCAAGAAGATCAAAGTCAGGCAAAGATTGAAGATTGAACTGTGCTCCTTTGAAGATGAAAGAAGGAGCCACGAGCTAGGGAATCTTCGCAGCCTCTAGAAACTAGAAAAGGTGAGGAAACAGATTTTCCCCAAAGGAACTCAACCCCGCTGATCTCTTGATTTTAACCCTGTGAGATTCATTCTAGACTGCTGACTTCTGGAACTGTAAGATAACAAATTCATGTTGGTTTAAGCCACTAAGTTTGTGATAATTAATTACAGCAGCAACAAGAAACTAATACAGTTGATCTAGCATCAAGAGAGGAAAAATCCTGCCTATGTTTCCTCCTATTGGCCTGGTCAGAGGCTTTCCTCACGTCCAAGTCTGCTCACAGCCAGCAGATCCAGGCTGTGTAGAAACTGCTGGAAATTGGAGTCAAGAGGGGAGGACAGCAAGAAAGCTTTCAGTGCGCCATCTTGCTAAACGCTCCATCACTCACCTTTTCAACGTTGTACCTGCCATTCTCAAATTCTCAAGCACAGCACCTTCATCTTATCTCTGGAGTTTATATCTCTAGTAAAACCAGGCCACTTGTTATTCTTTTGTGTCATTTGTTTGAATTTTAATGCTCTCTTAGGTTCCAAAGGTAGAGGTTGCTGGCAAAAGAGAGAGGAAAAAAGAAATAGGCCTGAAAAACAAACAGAGCCACAGTCAGGAGTTGCTCCTGTTCTCTGAGGTGAAGCTAGAAGAACTGGGGGTCAGAGAGATGTTCACGTTCACTGAACTCTGTGGGCTAAGAGGCCCTCTGCCTGCGGTAAACGAGCGCATTAGTGAGAATGATTAACATGACCTAGAGTATGACCTAGATTAAGCTAGAGAAAATAACTGACTGCATGAGGATAAAATCAAGCCTGAGACTCCGGGTAGGGGAATTAAAAAGCAACAGGTCAAATTAAGTAGTCCGGCACACCATTTAGAATCGGGAATTTGCCTGGTAATTAGAAGTCTTGCTCTCTTTGGCAATAATTGCTGCTGACTGGGAAATTTATAAATGTGGTGGCTATTCTTTTTCATGGAGAAAATGCACTCCCACTTAATGAAGGAAATGTGCTTCTTTATCCAAAATATGTATTACCATAGGTAGAAATAAGATAGAAAGCATAGGAATATGTTTCAGGATATCAGACTAAAGGAAAACAGCAGTTTCAGAAACATGAGGAAAATAACATCAATGTTCAAGAAAGAATAAAATACATTTTGGGAGGTTTCGTTTGGCGGGAAGAGGATGTTGCATTGCATAAAAGGAGAAAAAGCCACAAGTAATACAACAAGACTAGATGAGCTGGGAGGGGTCCTGTCTGAATCTGAGAGGGAGGCGAGATCTGGTTAGAGGGGGCTCAGTGAACTGTGGCCCATTGGCCCAATGTGGCCTGCTTGTTGTTGTAAATAAAGTTTTATTGGAACACAGTATACTCACTCATTTAAGCATCTTCTATGAGTGCTTTCATGCTGCAATAACAGAGTTGAAGAGTTGCCAAAAAGACCGGATGGCCCACAACAGGGAAAATGTTTATGATCTGGCCCTTTACTGAAAAAGTTTGCTGGCCTTTCAGATAGATATTTCTATTAGTAGAAATATTGGGATTAGCTGTGACGTACATTCTGAGTAAGTCGTAATTAATAACAGTCGAATCACCTAAGTCCTCAAATGATTTACTTTTTAAAAAATAAAATGGACAGAAAAAATTTAAAAAATAAATAAATAAATAAATAAATAAATAAATAAATAAATAGATAAATAAATAAATAAATTAGGTAGGGTGGATTCAAGGTTATCTCCATGAACAGCTCTGGGAAAGAGAGAGAGAGTTACAGCTACCAAGCAGGATTTCCTGTTTCCTGAGTATCTCTGAGA
This sequence comes from Pteropus medius, assembly GCF_902729225.1. Lineage (NCBI taxonomy): Eukaryota > Metazoa > Chordata > Mammalia > Chiroptera > Pteropodidae > Pteropus > Pteropus medius. Next base: position 3,835,523 of record NW_024347790.1, on the reverse strand, counting down.
GGGATTCGCTGCTAGATGAGACACATCTACGACGAGCATCACTGGAAAAGACAAAATTGAAAACTGCTCATTGAGAGAAACTCGTGTTAAGTGTTTAGGAATTTCTAAAAAATGCTTGAAGGACGTCAGTGGATGATGTCCTTCCTCGTTAGCAGCATAACCTGGAATAAGACTCTCCCATCACCTCGGACCCCTTCAGCTTTGATGCGAGCACATCCAGGATTGCCTGTTTGAATTCTCTCTCCCCTGGTCATCCATCCAAAGTTCAACATCAGGTTTTCCTGTAGACCATTTGAAAAGGCCTAGTATGATCTCAGGAGTCCCTCGCATCCTGAAAATGTTCTAACTTTTTTTGTCGGAAGTTTGCGGTAGGGAGGTGGTAGGGAAATTGGGGTTGGTGGGGGTCGGAATAAGATGAGAGATTTAAAGAAAATGCAGTATCAGGTTGAGCAACCATTTTAGAGTAAATTGTTTCCTGTCAGAGTCTCTAGTTGACTTTATTTTAGAACCTTCCCGATTTGGATAGTAGGGAGGGAATGAGGAGAACAACAGTATATTTCCTGGTTGCCTGAAAAGAAGGTGATATATCACGAAGCTTTCCCAAGCAGAAACGGGAAGGTGCTGAATGTATGGATAGGGTCCAGGGAGAGAAATTTTGGAGACATAATAATTTTATAAAGTGCTGGCTGATTTACCTTCAGCTGGATGATGGCAAAGAGAAGTGTTAAGTCAAAATACGTCATCCATCTACAAAGCAAATCCTCTGCTTTATATAACTCAGAAAGATACTTGAGTTTGTATCTTTATCTATTTTATCCTCGTGTGTTTGTTTGTAATATATGTAAATTCCAGGTGCCTTAAAGATATTCTATCCTATCTCACGTTAAATGTGACTGTTCTAGTACCTGAAAGCATCTTTCATGTGGCATTCAATTAATTAGTTAATTGCAATTAATCACAGGAGTTTCACAAATGATCATTTAACCTGAGTGAGTAATGCGGGTCCAGGTGGTTAATACAGAGAAGAGATTTCATCTTGGAGAGAGCAGAGATTAATACTTTACTTGTGAAAACTGAAATATTTTTTGATGTTCACCTCCGTGAAAGTATTGTTTCAAGTTTTCCTTTAGACTTATCATCTAAGAAAGGAAAAAAGTAAGAATTCAACATATTTTTAAAAATTTATGTTAGCAACGTTTTAAGGGACACTGGAGGGCAGGATCTTTGTTCACTGTGTATTCCCCACACATAAAATATTGCCTGGCACACAGTAGGAACTGAGTATTTTTTGAATTATACTCATGGATTTTTTTTCCTTGTTATTTTCCTGCTGTTCCTTCAACATTTTGAGTCCAATGTTTTGGTTTTCATATGTCTTCCTGCAACCACAGAGAATTCCTTACTGGATATTAATATGCATATCAAACTTCAGATGGTAATAAAAACAAAACTGAAGGAGACAGTATATATTTGGTTTTTCAAATAGCTTTCATTTACTTCCCTGTCTTTATTACGTTTCATCTTATTTGTATTCATTTTGTTTTATCAATTCAAATATGTCATTTCCAGTGTTCTTTTTCACAGGAAAGCCAATGAGGTTTGGGTAGTTATTGTTTATTTAAGGAAAAACAAGCAACAACCACTACAACATATAACATATTTCTTAATTTACATAGCAAAGATCTCCTTCGTAAAGAGAATAAGTCACACACCCGAGGGCAGTTATAGAAGTCTTGGAGAGGAGATCCTAAAAAGTAATTTCCTCAGCCTTTCATGGAATCTTCACTGTGCCTCATTCTTCTCTCTTTAACAGGAAATAAATGTATAAAAGTGGAATCTATGATGAAGCTAGTATTTTAGGAGTATTACAATCCGTCTCTTTGGTAAGAGAGAAATAGAACAATGCTTCACATTTTTAAAGTTCTTCTGAAGGAACAAACAGAACAAGAAACAGGCTCATAGATATAGAGAACAAACTGATGGTTGTCGGATGGGAGAAGGGTTGAGGGGCTGGGATGAAGGGATTAAGTACAGATTGGTACCTACAAAATAGTCATGGGGATGTAAAGAACAGCACAGGGATATAGTCAATAATATTATAATAACTGTGATGTCAGGTGGATACTAGAATTATCAGGGTGGTCACTTTGTAAATTATTATATAAATGCCTAAACACTATACTATACACCTGAAACTAATATAAAATAACATTGAATGTCTACTGTAATTGAAAAAATTTTTTAAAAATTTGAAGTACAAGAATACAAATGAACTTTATAACTTGATCTGTGACAGTCATAGATATTTTAGGATTCTGTAAAAGGAATGACATGGACCATAGCTAAGCAGACAGAAGCCAAATTCTTTCACAGTCACTTGTAGTCACTTGTAATTTGGAGTTAGTTTACCTCCAAATTTGAGATACCCACCAACCTGAGATTTTTATATTTACAGTTCAAGATAGCTAGAAGAAACAAGAACCAATAAAAAGATGAAGGTAAATATGGGACGATTGTGTATTATTTTTAGACCAGGGAGTGGGTATGATTTCAGATTTGAAAATATGGTTTTAACATTAAATTGGAGACCACAGGACATATTTTAAAGAGCAGACTACAAATCTCATTTCCTTTAACAGAGCACATTGTAAAAAGCCTATATTTCTAAATAAAAGAAGGTTACATTGTTATTTTATTTGAGTTTTTCTGTTTGATCATCTCCAATTCAGCTCTTCTAGGGATATCAAAATAAGGTGAGGACTAAAGTCCTATCAAGACACTGGGGTTTTTCCATCTGCAAAATAAAAAATGTGAAGGACCTGTGAAGAAATCTCATTCAAACTTCGAAATTCATTTGTATCAACAGGAAAAAACTATCACTGTAAATCAGTGTAGCTCAAGGTTAAGGAAACAATTAGAGGATTTGGAGGAGAGAGAGAAGAAAATAGCTATTTTGACTGGACCAATTTCTTTCTGAATAATGCTATAATTTGGATTTAATCTTCTGGCAATGTGGTTTGTCATGCAGTATGCTTTAAGGCTTTTTCAAAATATTAAATACTTTTATGGAGTTTTTGATGTGCTAACTATAGATTATATCATGGTAACATGGTTTTTATTTCTTGGGTTAAAATGCAGCTCTTTTGTTCTCAAAGGAAGAAAAATGTGTCACAGTAATCCTTTTCTCATGCCATAAGCCTTGCAACCATAGCAAAAATGCTTGCTTCATTCTTTATGAGTGCTTTGATATAAAATGCCTTTAATTGTCTAGCTAACAGAGCAGCAGCGTGTTCTAATTGGAAAGGAGGCTGCCTAGCTTTGTCATGCACGTTTGATAAGACATACTCGCCCTCCCTGCACATCACCTCAGCTAAATAAATTGTATCTCATTTCTTTATGTATCACGATGATGTGGAACTTGAAAGGGACACAAAAGTTTGCCTGTGCTGCAAATCTCTCCATCCTCGATTATTTAAATTTCTCTTCCTCATTAATTTCCTTCTGTGAGTTTTCACTCTTCAGTGGATCATAAATCTGATTTTTTTCTTTACAATTTATTGGTCATCAGTAATAATGAGACATTGCTAGGTGAGTGTAGCTTTGTTTTCATAGCGATTTTATATAAATCATCACCTTTTACAGCCTATTGGGGTTCCCTCCTCCATTCTGCAGAACGGTGATCTTCAGCTCAGTGAGTGTCAGGGACCTCCCATGTCAACCCTGCAGCTGAGGGAAGGCAGAGCCAGGACCACTCTTGGGCTTCCAGACTTGGGGCTCATAGAACTCTCTCATTCCATATATTGAGGTTTTCAGATGCCCACTATAAAAAGCCAGCAACAATAATCTATGTTCATCATTATGGATGTTGGATGGAAGCTTCAACTTTCCAGAAGCACATCCTCTAGGGGACCTCTGCTGTACCACACACGAGGGTTCTAGTTCATCTTTCAATGTCATCCGGAAACTAGAAGTCTTCAGTTATGGAGATCTCCCCATACTAGAGATTCTCCAGAAGACCCTAAATTCTTTAAACCACAGAAAACTTGTCCTGAGGAGAGCCAAAAAACCACCTGAGAGATTAGTTTGATGGAGAAGATAAGGTACAATTTGCTGACTTTTAAACTACACATTTGCAAGCCAGGTGCTAGGTTAATTAAGCCCCCAGCACCATGGAGCAGTGTTGGAGCCTGAGGCTCTCCACCACTCATCTATAGATTTTCATTCTCCTGTTTCAAGAGTTTGCATTTCTCCCAATGCTGGTTGGATCATTTCCTCTCTGGAAACACAGCTGGCTGCTTGCCACCAACCCTCATGCTGTGCCCTTTTGTGCTTGATAGTCTCATAAGAGAGAGACCCCTGTCTCCTGCCACCAAACTGTCTCTTTTCTTAAGGGGTATTTAATACCTAGATTGTCCTGCTACACATGCACTTTACCTACGTAGAACTGCACATTTTTTTTGAAGAGCTGTCTTGCCATTGTAAAGTTTCCCACCCTACTCAGTTGTTCTTCATATACAGTATGAATAATAAATGGTGACTGATAGAGTGGCAGTTATCTGAGATTTTCCAGCACCAGTTTAAGAAGTTTCAGGGATTTGGAGGGACCACTCCGAAATCAACTCTGCGGTCCACCAAAGTGAGGTCAAGAGAAGCCAGTTCAAACTGCTGTCTTCTTAAGAGAGAATTTTGTTTATTTACCCATGAGAGCTCTTACTACAAAGACTGCAGCCCCGCCCCCCCAGAGATGACTCTCCTTGATATTTTAACTTGCGAAAGCACATCTCACAGAGTCAATGTCTTGACATTAATTTCAAGGAAATATCAGCTCTGAGCCTGTTTACACCCGAGACCCTGCAAAGCCAAACAAAAGTAAAAACAAAGGAGACAATTGAGGAAAGACTGCCCTGAACAATCCACCTCACAAACCATCCTGCAAAAACCAACTGAACTTCTCTGAGGCCTGGAAGCTCTGAAGCTGACCTCTAGACAATTCGATATTTCTAGTCCTTGGCGTCTTAAAGTAAAGCAGAAAGGATGAAAAAGAAATCAGATGAGGAATAGTTTGCCAGTTTGCCAGAGATAGAAAACAAATATATCTTTTATTTTATTATCCCTTCTGAAAATCGTGAGCAGAATTTTTTTTTTTTTTCCAAAATGATTATTCCCCTCTGACAAATTCCATTTCCAGGAACCACAGTATGAGATACCTTTTTAACCTTCAGATTACAGACATAGAATTTTCTGTTAAGTGAAAGAAGAAAGCCAAGGAATCTCATCTATTAAGCCCTCACTGGAGCCTGGCCCTGGGCTCGGTGCTTTCATATGCATATTTGTCTTTAAAGCTAAGAAGGAACTTTAGAGAGAGAAAGAGACGATAACTTAGAATAACCTAAGAGCAAAATGCCTGCTTGAGTTTACAACTTTATTGCAAGGTAAAGGATGTAATCTTAAACTAAAGAACAATCTTTCACATTCTTCCCCTCTCTAAAATGCCGTTTCTATTTAGACAACTAATCGTCCTTAAAACGTCTCATCAAAGCTACAGAGCACGTTTAAAAGGTAGAGTTATTTTTCCTTTCCTTTTTCCAGGTAATAAACACTTGACATTTAGGAAATGAAGTTCTAAATTTATGAAGCAGATAGCACTTTTCAACTACACTCATGGTATTGTAAGGTAGCATTCATGTACATAAATATATCTTATTGAACAGATTGTCACTTATCAGTGTGGTGGTACATTTTTAGAAAGGGTCATGAATGCTTGATTTACAGAGAATAAAGTGACATTCAAATTACAATTTTCAGAAGAAGGATAACTACTTTTTAATTACTTGCTTTGCCTGTCTTAGCGACTCATGTACGTTGCAGTTATGACGATGGTTTGAATTGCGTTGGCTCAGCTCTTCACAAGAATGTCAGTGGTAGGTTTAGCAAAGGAAAAAATGCAAAGAGTATGCTCATCTCTTGTGCAGTTAGTCGAGGTCTTAGTGGCAAGCAGCAGAACCCAAATCTGGCTCTCTTAAACATAAATGGAGTTTATTGGCATGATAGGGGGCTGAGGAATCAGGCTTGGAAAACAGCTAAGAAACACAGAAGCATGGGAACTCTAGACAGCAGGAATTATACAAGAGGTCACACTGTAATCTAGTCACAGTCATCAGTGATGAGGCCATGACTGTGAACTCTAGCCATCTCCCTCGGCTTCCCTGACACTCCTCAAGGCTCTGAAGTCAGAGTTGTGTCTTGGCTCGCTGACTGCTTGGTGATCTAGAGACAAAAGTTCTGGTCAAAAAGAAAGATTTCTCATTTCTGGAAAGGGGAGAATAGGGTGCTAGTCAGAGGGTTGTTTGGATGTTGGACAACCCCTTGAATGGCGTAGGTCCCCAGCATTCAAGGACGAGCTTATCTAAAATGGAGAGTATATTATATTCTTACATCTCATCTTCTCTCTCTTCCTCTGGCAATGACCGCCAATTGTAAAACTAATTAAAAAGAAAAGAAGAATCTTGGCTAGTATCTAGTTCAGTCTTCCTTTGACAGTTAAAATGAGAGACTGGCTTGCCCAACATCACCCCTAGAAGGTAGTAGTGGCAGGACTCGAACCCACATCTTCCAAGCCCACAAGCGATGCCCTTATCAGTCACTCAGGCTGATCAAGTCACAGTCATTCAATGTTAGGTTGTAGCTTTCGGGGTGAAAACATGGAACATTTTCACTTTCTCACTTAAAGAGTACTTTTCGCTCCACAAAGTTCTGAGAGAATGAGGATACCCGAGTTCGTTGTTTTTTTTTTGCTAACTCCATGGTCTTAAACAAGTTACTTTAATCTCTGAACCTCTGTTCCACTATTTGTAAAAAAAAAAAAAAGGCAAAAATACCCATTCTCCCTACCTTATGACATTGTTGAACAAAATAATTGCGATAATACATAAGGAAAGCATTCTTTGTACTTTGAAAAACCACGCGCGTGTAAAAATACTTTATAACACAATTTAACTGGTTACGATAATAACGATTTTTTAAAAACCTGATTCACACACTGACCAAGAGGTAAGGCCACACCTCCTGGCTCCATTTTGTAGTTTGCCAGTTCGAGGATATTAATTAATATACCTAAAATGTCATGTATCTACATAGAGAAATCAGAAGAAGAAGGAGCTTTAGGGATCAGGTCTCCAGATTCAGAGAATAAGGTTTTTCCCATCGATATCAGCAGGGTCTGATTATGAGGTCTTATTATCCATCAGAAGCTCAACTAACATTTCTGATCCTCACACCACCCAAATAAGTTATAATTTCTCTGTTGTGCAGTTGGATGCCGAGGCCCAGAGATATTATATAACTTTGCCTGAAGTTATCCCAGCTGGTGGTAGAACTGGGATTTAAATTTGCATCTTGCTTCCTTCAAAACCTCGTTCCATGATGTCTCACTGCCTGCTCTAATTAAAAAGAAAAGAAGAATCTTGACCATTATCTAGTTCGCAGTCTTCCTTTGACAGTTAAAGGGAGGTTCTGAAAGATTGTGGCTTGCCCAGCATCACCCCCAGAAAGTAGTAGTGTCAGGACTCGAACCCACGTTCTCCAAGCCCTTAACAGCGCCTTATCGATTGGCCACGCTGATCAAGTCACAGTCAATTCCCCAAGTTGCAGCACTGTATTTAAGAAATGTGGTTGAAACGGAAGCTGTGCTGTCTCATCATGAAAACAATAATAATACCACCATCTACTGAGCAGTATGCGTGAAATGGTCTGGTCTATATTATCTTGTTTAACTTTCACAATATACTCTGAGAAATCTAAGGCCTACACAACTTTAAAAACTTGCCCAAGACCTTATAGATGTCCAGTGGCAAAGCCAGGATACAAACTCGCCTGTGACTCCAAGCTCCATGATCTTAATAGCTCACCATTGCCAGACTCTGCAGAAAGCCTCGAGGTACAATTAGCTCTGCTGGGCTTTTAATTCACCAAACCCATCTTATGGGGGCCGTTTTGATTCAGAACCCAAACATGAGAAGTGGAATCCATAAGTTGGTAAGGGATGGGAATGAAGTTTTCAGTTTTTCTACATCGGCCAAATTCATCTTTTCCCAGAGCTTCCTTAGGCACTCCTCATGCATGTAATGGAATGATTGAAGTTTTCAGAACTGTTTACCCTCATTTTAAAAATTTCTCAGAGGAAGACAATTGATAGAGGCCATTTCAACACTCCTTACCACCAGAGGGCGTCGGACCCCATAGATCTTTGCTGCTCAGTATTGTATCCACCACCGGCAGCAGGAGCTGCACCTGGGAGCCTGGTAGAAACTTGGCACATCAGTATCTGCCCCTGCTTGGCTGAATCAGAACCTTCATTTTAATGAGGTTCCCTGGCGATTCATAAGGTTCGAGAAGCACTCTCCTAAATCATGGCTTGGTCAGTCAAGAGCAAAATGGTCCCAGGATAGTTCCTGTCCTTCAAATATTAAGTAATGGGAGTAGGCATTTCGTGTCAGTTGCCTCTAATGGTCATTCAGGGTAAGTATTCTTAATCTTCTTCAGAGATTCAGAGAGATTCAGTGATAGAAATGACAAAGCTAAATGGAGGTTCCTGGATCTGAACACAGGTCTATCTTCTGCCTAAGCCGTATCATTTACCATTGTTCTTGCTGCCTTTTTGAAGCCCTGTTTTTGAAGAGGTACTTTTGGGGATCATAAAATGTTAGAAAGGAATCTGGTTCATTTTGCTCTTCCCTTGACTTTGGGTCTCACTGTCTAAATGTTTCTAGCGTAGGGATTTAGTCAATACTTATCTATCTAGTAGATAAAAAGACTATAATAAATCGTAGAAAACTTCAGAAGTAATGTCGTAATGCATTCATTTTTACTAGGAATCGTTCTGAGTTGTATCTGTTGTGTCTTAATCCCACCCTCCACTCCCAAACAGCTAAAGGTGGCCCTTGGAAGAGTCCAGTGGCTTCTAGATCCACCAGTAGATGGCAGTATTTCTTTGAACACCACATGGCCTCGGGTTTTTGCCAGATCAAACTCTGTCAACTGTTAACTGTCTTTGAAGAACAGGCAGTGGTTTCTTCTACGTTTTCATTTGGTTGGCACGATCTTCTGAGATATCTTCAAGGGTGTTAATGATCCAAATGCAATTCTCTCTCTCTCTCTCTCTCTTCTCTCTCTCTCTCACACACACACACACACACACACACGCACACACTTTTCACTTTTTAGGGGATAGAGTCAAATAAAAGATTTTCTCCCAAGGAGATCTTTCTGTGCAAAGGTTAGGAAGAAACAGTTAAGGTTACTAAAGGCAGATTTCGTCAAGCCCTCTGGCTGATAAATCAAGCCCAGCTCACTCTCCAGGAATTAAGGCGACTCCTGCCATAGTGAAGGCCAACCCCCAAAGAATGTCCCTTTGAAGAGAGTGACTCAGGAAGGAACCAGTAGGACAGACAGCTTGCTTTGACTCCTTTTATCAGAGTTAGCCCGAGTAGCCTCCTACCAAGGCTTTATTTATTTCTCAAATTGCATTTTATATGCAAATATTTTCTGAGACCTGTTTCAAAGCATTATTAAATGTGTAAGAAGGCTGAATAATTTATCAGTTTAACAGAAGTCTAGGATTTAAGTTGACGTACATTTGATTTTAGACACCGGTACTTGATTTGTGTGGCTTTTTCTGCTCCTGCCAGTAGTGGATGTATAAAAACAATGACACTCTTTCCAGCTGAGTGCTTTTTCTTGTTTGCTTTCCAGAACGATTTTGCTACTTTTTTTTAACCTTCGCTTTAGATTAACCACATAAAATCATTTGACAGGTATCTGAAGAGACTAACTTCCCCATCAAGGGAGATTATTAGCAGCATCCTGGTCAGTAAAAAAATCCTGAAAGGGATTAAATAAGAGAAACACTTTCTGAGTCATTAGATGCTAGACAAGTTAAAATACCAGAAAAATACACTGTAGCATTCAATTTGGCACTAGGTAATGACTTAATGGTTCTCTAGATTTCAGATATTCTGTACGGAACATTTAAGCCCTTCTGAGGCCTGATTAGCAAACAGTTTTACTTCGCTTTGCAAAAGAGGATGTAATCAATTGTTAGCTGGAAAATCTCAAAGTGCTTTAGGGTTATTCACGATGCCTGTTTTGTAATTTAGCAATTATGTTGATTGATGGTGAGAGTCCTTCTGTTAAAATTTTTGGATATGGAGCTAGCGTTTCTCAGAGCTCGTCTACTTACAAGCTAGGTTTTGTTGTTGTTAGTATTCTATAATGCTTGAGAGCATACGCTTTGGGTTTGGAGTCAAATCTCAACTTTATAATTTGCAAGCTGGGCGACTTTGAATATTACTTAACTTCTGTAAACCTGTTTCCTCATCCGCAAAATGAGGACTATAATGCTTGATTTATAGGATTATCGTGAGGTATAATGTAACCAGAGAACATCTTTTCTCTATCTTCATTCCCTATATCAAGGTCTGGTTTTAGGTATGTGTAGAGGAGGCTGCATGCCTAAATTTTGATTTATGCATTTAATAATGGTATATTAAGCACATACTGTGCTGAAGATATGGCTGTGAACAAGACAAAGGGGTCCCTTCTGTCATGGAATTTACATTCTAATTGAGGGCACAGAAAAATGATCAAGTAAACACACGCATATGTAATAACATTATAGACACCCGTACGTGTGTTGGAGAAAAATGAGGTAGAGTAAGGAAATAGGAAGGGAAGAAGGAAGTCAAGGAATGTCTCTTTGAGGGGCTGTTAAAGGAAAACGATCATTTCAAAACTTTAGCAGGGCCATCAAGAGATGAATGGGTAAGTAATGGATTTCTTCCCTCAAACACAGATAGAGCTAGGGTACAGTCTAAAGAAATAGGGAATAAGAAAGGGGTACGCACTGCTCTGTCTAATAGTGTAACATTTTTTCCTCAGTGGTGGACCAGAGAAATCTTTGCAGATTATGCTGCATAATCCTTTTTAACAAGAATTATCATATGGTCCTGGAAGGGGGGACCACAGAGGTTCAGAACCCCCTTCCAGAGAACCCACTATGCAACGTAGCTAATTGATGGTCTCGAGCTGTCACACTGTGGGATCTACCTCTGTATTTGTTCTCAGCCAATGCTACCACTAGGCTCTTCTCAGCTGATGACTGAGCATGATGTGTGCTAAAACAGGATCATTTGCTGGATGCAAGATCCCTCTAATGGACGATTTGCTCAAGACTCTTCATTGGTCTAGCCAAGACATTTTTTAGAGCAGTACTGTAATCTGAGACTCTTCTTAATCAATTCTTTCTTCCCTCTGTGCTTTCATAGAGGTCAGACCTACATTGCGATCTGAAGGTTCTCTGTTCCTACTTCTCCATCCCTCTCTATCATCCTTCACAGGCATTTTATCCAATCAATCTCTTGTACATCTAATTCTGTCTTGACTTCTCTTTCTTGGAAGATCTGAACAGACACAGTTGGGACTGAGAGTGGTCAGAGAAAACAAGTGATAAGATGAGATCTGCAGGCCAAGACGGATGGTAAGTGAAGTGGACACTCGGCTGGGCTTGTCAATGGGATTAAGGATGGGGCCATGCAGGGTCCCTTAAACCATGAGAAGCCAAGAAGCCACACTTACCAAAACAACCAGCAAGGTTGAAAGAGGAGCCAATGGGCTTGACCCACAGTAAGTAGTAGAGATGGTTAATAGACCCTGGCTCCCTTAAGGACAAGATAGACAACCAGCCAACAAGGATGCTTCTTCATCTCTACAAACCAGAGAAGGCAAAAATACAGGAGCAGAAGGCTGATGGAACGCACCCAGTAAGAAAGTTTTGATCCCTTTCTCCATTCTCAGGCTTGAGCCAATTTTCAGATGTAGATCTAGAACACATGGACTGAAGAGGTGACTGGGGGCGTCAGAGAAAGAACCCTGAAATGCCACAGCAATAGTTCCTGTAGTATTCCCAAATCCTTCCTCCAGAGGAACCTATAGTCACTTACTTGAGTGACTGTACACTGAGGAAAGAGGAATACCCAGACCTTTTGAGGACTTTTGGATACAGGGTCTGGATTGACAACGATATTCAGAAATCCAAAGCGGTACCATGCCTCTCACCTCTTGCTGGAATGGAGGATTATGGGGGCCAGGAAACAAACCGAATCCTGAATAAAATCCAGTTCACGGTGGGTCCACTGGGTCCACATACCCACTGCTGGTCATTTTCCCAGCCCCTGAGTACATAATTGAGATGGACATACTTGATGGTTAGAGTGTCCCTAAATAAGATCGTGCAGCCTATGAGCTACAAGCTATCATCGTGCGGAGATGCCAAGCAGAAGTCTCTGAAACGCCCCTCTCCACCCTCCCAGTTAAGGCAGAATTGCAAGCAATTTCACATCCCAGGACAGCCCAAAGACATGCCACCATGAGAAAGCAAAGACGCAAGGGCGATAGTCCAGCTCACGACTTGGTTTACTTCACCGGTCTGAGCCTTGCATAAACCAGCTGGAGCCAGGAAAGTGACTGTGGATTGACTACTGCATGCTCAGCCGAGCAGGAGTCTCAATTTCAGCTGCTGTGCAGGAAGTGCCATTATTGTTATGAAGAGAATATTAATAACGCCTCAGGTAAACGGTATGCAGCCACTGATTTGGCAAATGTGGGGCAAGGAGGTTTTCTAATCTTTTCAGAAACAGTTTTGCATTCACATGGAAAGAACAGGAACAATCATTTACAGTTTTGCTCCAGGCTTCTGTTAACTTTCCCACTCTGTCACAGTGTCATCCAAAGAGATCTAAAGAGCCCACAGGCCACCATGTGGATCCACCATGTCTATGCCGCCATGCATACAAGAGGTGGCAATGATAATGGAGGCCTTCTTAAAAACTACAAAATAAAACAAAACAAACCACGCTCTCCAGAGGGTGGGAGGTCAACTGTGTGAGAGTCAAGGACCCGCCCCTTAAGTATTGGGGTAGAGTGGTCAGAAGCATGCCCGATGTTCCCTGCAAAGTGAAAAATGATTACTGTGTCTCGTATCCCTTTCTCCAAAGAAGATATCTTTGGGTTATGGAAGCAACAGATTCCACACGGGGTGCTGCTCTGGTCTAAACGCCAGGTCACGCTGAAGGCTGCTTGCTTTGTGGAGCCCGGAGCGGGAAAAGCCTCCGCTGCGGGTCTGCAGTGTGGGAGGGGTCCGTGGTGAGGCAAGATGCTATGTGTAGTTCACAGAAACCCTGTGGGAGAAATGGAACACAGACCCCGGGTGCTAAAGGAAGGCCAGATCATCTGCAGTGGGGCATTATCTATCTTTCGAGGAGCAGTTCCCCTGGCGGGACTTAGTAAAGATGGAAATGGTACGTCCCAAACCGAGGCCGAGCAGGACCAGAGAACACAGGTAAGCTGTAGGAGCAGGTAGCCCAGATGCCTGTGTCACTCTCTATGGTTACATAAGCACCCCTTCCGCAGCCCATGCCTATGGCCATTGAAGGAAGAGGTGCCATACAAGCAGCCCAAACTTGCACCTGTTTTACAGATTGGTTGGTCATTTGTGGGTATAAGCTGAACTTCCCAGTGGCTCTACTGCAGCCATGTTCAGGGGCGACCTTGAAAGTTAGTGGGGAGGGAAAAAGCATCTTCCTAATGGACAGGGATGCAAGTATGCACCTGGCATAAAAGGAGAAGTAGCCCAAGGTGAGACTATGTAGAGATTTGGGGGCTGAGAGCAGTAGTGTGACTGGCTGGTCAAGGACGAGAAAGAAAAGCACTGGATTGTCAGACACAGGAGGGCTGGAGTGGAGGCATGTAGGTGGGCACCTGGGAGATGCACAAACTTCTGAGATTTTCGAATCACATATTAATGCCCACCGGAGAGCATCCTGCCACAGAAGAGACACCAAAGAATGAAGTAGATGAAATGACTGGCCAGTTGATGTTGGCCAGGAAGTGGAATGATGGACAGACGAATGGAGTGGCCACAGTGGCAGACTCAGAGGCTGCACGTGCGTCCAGCGGCATGGACACCCACTTCCCAAGGCAACCTAGCTGCTGCTGACTCTGATTAGTTTGAGAAAGCCCGCCCACCGTCTGGCCGTGTTACAGTTTTGGGGGTCCCCTGCCCTTAAAACGCATGCCTCTCTCTCCCCTGGGCAGCTGGTTGTATGCTATACTTCATCTTCTCAAGCTTTGGCCTAAAGCACAGTTGTCCATTCTGGGCAGGGATATGTTTATAACATATTTGTAGAACACACACCCGGTATTTGAAATTCAACTTTGTGTGATTCTGGTGAGCTCAAATTCTATGAACTCAGATTTTATTTAGAGAGATCTATTAAAAAGAAGGTCCCTTCGCCAAATTACGTGACCGTTGCTGTGGAATGGGCCACCTGGTAATTTTTCTGATCGACCGTTTTCGAAGTTGGTTCCCATCCCAAAATCTCACTCGTTTTGATTTTATCGAAAACCATAAAATCTCATCAACACAATATTGTCAGGAAACCTTTATGATCAAGCCAGGAAAGGTCATTACCCCATGGTACTGAGAGCCAGGCCTCAGTCTGAGTATATCCAATCACTGACTAGAACAGCTTGGCTCTGTCAGTTTGAAGTGAAAGAATTCAAACCGTAACTCATGGGCTCACAAGGTGACTGCTCAGAACAGCCAGAATGATCTGCCGAAGCACATGGCAACTGGAACAAAAATTGCCTGTTTCTGTCCAACGGGAGAAACGTTTTGAAAGGTGTTCCGCCTGGACCTGATGGCACTGTTTCATTGGCATTTCATCCTGTCTACCACCTGGGCACAGCTTCCAACCTATCTATTTTTTTTTTTCTTTGCAGTGAACAATTTATGATCAGTAAATCATTGAAAGGAAGAGTTTATCTGGAGGCGATGAGTAGAACATTCGATTATCTGACTATACCCATAATGTACGTATTAGAGTATACAATGGCATTTTATATTATACATATTTAATTAGAATTGAAACATGAGATATATTGTGCTGTGTTGAAATAGGTAATGAATGGGAAGAGAAAAGCTTCCTAGGGCTAACTTTAGACTATAGATTTTAAATTAATTTTGTTCCTAGAGGTGAACAAATAGGTATGGGATAAATCTTTGGCAACTCTTGAGGGACATTAAAACTATCCAGTTATCATCTCTTTTCCTCAAGGAGGCGCACATTGCTTCCAGACCAGGATGGAAGTGACCAGCAAGAAAATACTGGGTCCATATTACAGAAAGCCTTCAGAAAAAGCTTTGAGTATGCGATGGTGACACTTCCCTGTTAAGGATCCTTCTCAAAATGATTTTCCAATTAATGTATATTAGAACAATGCTCACTCTATCATAAAGCCAGTTTCCATATAGTTGGCATTATGGACTGAATGTCTGCGCCTCCTCAGAATTTATATGTTGAAAGCCCTACCCCCCTTGGAGAAGTCTTTTGCTCTGGTGGGGCTTTTGGAGGTAATTAGGGTTAGGTGAAGTCATAAGAGCAGGTCCTCATGATGGAATTAGTGCTTGTATAAGAAGAAACCAAAGACCTCTCTCTCCGCCATGTGAAGACACAGCAAGGTGTCTGTCTGCAAACCAGGAAGTGAGCTCTTGCGACATCGAATCTGCCAGCACCTTGATCTTGGACCTCTGGCCTCCAGAACTGTGAGAAATAAATGTTTGTGGTTTAAGCCACCTAGTCTATGGCCTTTGTTATAATAGTCCAAGCTGACTAAGGTACACGAGTTTATTTGGGACACTCTATTCTATTCTCTTGATGTTTATCTCGGCACTAATACTACACTATTATATTTTACAAAAGCCCTCTCTGGTAAGATGTATCTTCCTATCTTGATGTTTATCTTATTTTACCTTATCTAAAAGAGTGTCTTATCTCTTCTTTTGCTTTTCTTTGTACATAATCTGGGGATAGTTTTAGGTTATCCAAATAAGCAATAGTATCATTGCAATTAATGACAGTTTTATCTTTTCTATTACTATACTTTTTAATTCCTTATTTTTTCCTATATTACAATATTGACTATAAATGGAGACAGTGGGTATCCTTGTTCTTCTTGATCTTAAAAAGAATAGTTATATGATTTCATTATTGTTTTTTATGTTTACTATTGGTTTCTCATATCTACTTCATATCAATTTAAGAAAGGTCCTTTATATTCTCATTTTTCTAAAAGTTTTTATAATAACATGTTGACTTTTATAAAATGTTTTTTCTGTATCTATTAAGCAGACCTTATGCTTTTCTCCTTTAAGGTGGTAAAATGTTAAATTATGTTAATTAATTTTAATATTAAAATAATCTCGTGTCCCTGAGCTGCATATACCCAACATTTATCATCCTTTTATATGTTTGTAATACATGTGTATGTTTTAAAAATATATTGCTAGATTTGTGTAGTGCAGCAAGGAAACATATGGCTTCCATCTCCGGGAGCATAACGAAGTGACGGTCCCAGCTGACAGGAGCCATGTCTGTGGGGAGTGGTACTAGCTTTTCTCTCACAGCACCCCCATTCCGAATGCCCAGGTTACACGCCAGTCAGTCAGCCACAGAGAAACGTGTTCTCCCAGCTTTGTCTTTCGGAGGGCGTTATAGCCCACCCAGGTCTTGCTCACTGGCCTTCACAGCACATTGCTGAGGATTCTTGTCTGAGGACTTTAGACCTTGTGCAAGGATAACAGGCCCAGAGGAGTGACCATGTCGAGTGGACCAGGTGCCACCACCACTGTAGTGAAAGCTCTCTGAGGCAGCATGGAGCCAGCCTGTCCCTGTACTTTGGAAATAGTTTTAGGTTGTAATGATGGAAAACACAGGTAAGTTTTATTTCTTCCAGCCATTCAATGTCAGAGAGAGCCCTTTGTGCCAGATAGGGTCAGTGGAACCAAAAATAAATTTCCCAAGTCAAAATATTATGTTCTCAGTTCTGTACCCTCTTTTTGCTAAAAACTCTCTCTGTTTTAATAAATACCACAAAGCTCCTTAATGTGACCAGTGCTCCAAAATGCAGTAGCCAAAACCACGTTGCCATGGCAATCCCCGATGTGCCTTCATCTCTCCATTTTGATGTCTTATTCCTGCTGAGCCTCAAGTCACCTTTCACTCCTTCCTGACCGTCACTATTATGGTGATCTATGCCTCATCTGGCCAGTTTCTCCTCAATATTTCCAATCATTCCAGCCTACATCCCTGTCCGGGAACCAGCATTGACAGTTTCAGTGTTTTATTTCTGAACCTGTCGAAAAGAAGCAGGGGGAGGGCTTGTGGGACAGTGTGTATCAAGTCTGCGGCAGTGGACAGAACGTCCTAGGCCTTCGCATCACTCACGGCTTGCTCGCTGACTCACCCAGAGCAGCTTCCAGTCCCGCAAGCGCCATGCAAGGTAAGTGCCCCTTGACAGGTGTATCATTTTTTTAAATCTTGTATACTGCATTTTTACTGTAGCTTTTCAATGCTTAGATATGCAGATACCATTGTGTCATAATTGCAGTATTCAATACAGTAACATGCCGTATAGTGTGTGGCCTGGGAGCAATAGGTGACATCGTTAAGTGACAATCGACTGTAACTGGTTTCTTTATAAGAAGAGATTCGCTAAGGAGAGAGGCCTCAGAAGGAACTAACCCTGCCAACACCTTGATCTTGAAATTCTAGCCTCCGGAATGGTGAGAAAATAAATTTTCGTTGTTTACACCACCCAGTGTGTGGTATTTTGTTAAGGCAGCCTGGGAGGATGAATACAGACCCTTGATTTAACTGGAGTCTGGCAGGTTTGGTGAGAGAGCCTTCCTGCAGGCATAGCTTCTGCTTTATCCTTCCTTTCAGGAAAACGAGAGCGGACGCTGGTGCCCCCCCAGCCCCTCTCTCCCACCCCCAACACTGCACACACCCCTACTCCCTTGGTCTTGCAACCTCAGAAGAGAGATTTAGTTTCCTCGTGCCTTCGTCAGAGGCTGGTCATGGGAAGGTGGATCCTACATGCTATAACTAAATCAGACACTTATTTCATTCACAAACCACCTCTTCCATCTGTTACTACCATGAGAAAACTTAGCGGGACTTAATTTTCACATTATTTCCATGGACTTCGCAATCCCCTTGGTAACTCTTTTCAGACTTACACTTTATGTCATCATTTCCTTCTCCCCGTCCCCTACTATTTTTTAATATCCTTTAATCTTGGATTAATGTTGTACATAAAAGAACCAAGCATTAATCTTTGCTTCGCCATAGGTGGTGAAAACATCATTTCCTTTTATTACTTTTTCAAAATGGAAGATAAGGAAAATGCTAACAGTATAATTAAAGATAAAAATAAAAAAGACTTCAATAGATTTGAATTCCTATGAGGTGGGCCCTGCCGGGCTTTTCATTAAGGGCTAATTTCTGACAGTCACAGATAAGGCAGGCCAGCTCATCTTTTCCATTTCAGGAAAGTGGTTTTAGAAAGAGTCGTGAGGAAATTTTAAGAGTGGAGAGCGCACTAGTCTCAAAGTATATAGGCATATAAGTTGTCATCCTAGTTCATTTTCTGCTGAACTAAGCTATGGCTTTGATTTTATTTTTGAGTAAAGGATCATATGCCTGAAGAAAACCGACGTGGGGCTGGTGTCTTCCCTGGGTGATCCTAAAAGGCCAAAGGTAGGTAGAAATGAGAGAAGAAATAGGGTTAGGAGGCCAAGGGTCATGTGGCAAGAATAGCTAAAGAACAGAAAACAAACCAAGAATCAAATAGAAAAAGTGTCTTAAGGCCTCAAAGACTTGGATGTTTGCTCTGGTAATGCTGATGATGCCATTTAACATGTCAGTTATTCAGATATGGGGGTGGGGGGGAGGGTGTTGAAGGCAGAGACACTCAAGGAATCTCAGCAAGGATACCCTTTCCTATAAGATTCTGCTAAGAGTAGGATGACCAGATATAATCTACTGTTCAAATTAGTACACTTATGAGTCTGAAAGGGGCCATTACTAATAAGTAAGCCTAACCCTAAGGAAACTAGGGTGGAACGTCACCTTAGCTAGGGGTCACATCCCTCCCTAGCCAGTCCTTTCTTTACTCATGTGGTACCTGCAGTAATGAAAATGATGAAAGTCACAGCTAACATTATAAAGTCACTTGGCACAGTACCCGGTACGTGGGCAGGCTTTGCATGAACTATCTCTCTATTCCCCTCAGGAACTCTGGAGAGGAGAAGACGCAAACACCTAAAAATTACAACAAATGCCAACCACATCATTCCAGGACAGGGGATTCATAGCTATATAAGAAATTGGGACTTCAAGAAGTTCAGGAATTTACCGAGTTTTACTCCAGAATGCACAATCGACCATCACAGCTTCGTCTCTAGGTAAGACCTTCTCTCTTCTAATTTACCTACACTCCATCCTCCTAGAGCCTATTCAGTCAGCTTTTCATGACTATACTTCATTCTCATTGCTCCGGGTTTCGAAAGCTTATTAGACTTAGCATCATTTCACCACATATTTAGGGGAAAGGGTAGGAATTTCCTTTTGTGTGTCTGACATTCCTCAAATACAAAGGTCTTTAAAACTATCTATATCTATAGGTAGATATAGTTAGATATCACATATATAGATATTACACAAAGAAAAGCAGACTAGTTTCACATTGAGACTTCACGAACTTGTTCCTTTTCTCTGCACGTTGCTAATGGAAGATACAGCCGTTGTCCTATGCTTCAATTCTTAGTGGAGTTTGTGCTATTCATACGTTTATATACCAAAAAAAAGTTTTCATTTTTTAAAATTTTGTTAGGGTGACATTGGTTAACAAAGTTATATAGGTTTCAAGTGTACGATTCTATGACACGTCATCTGTATATTGCATTGTATTTACCACCCAGTCAAGTCTCCATCTGTCTCTATGTATTTGACCCCTTTACTTTCTTCATCCTCCCCCACCCCCTTCCCTTTGGTACTGTTGTCTGTGTCTGAGTTATTGTCTTATTTGTACCTTTCAGTTTTATATTCCACATGAGTGAATTCATATGGTTCTTGCCTTTTTCTGTCTGACACAGTATGGTTAGCAAAATAAGTCAAATGGAAAAAAATTTTCACTTTATCAAAGTTTCAATTTTAGGAAGTTTGTTAGAACTGAAATTACCCATCTGAACTCATTTCATGAAAAGATCTACCATTTTTGCACAAATTATTTTTATATCATTTATTTGTAAATTAATTGAAAAAGTGAAGTCTATCTAAAATGACCAAACTAAGAACTATACAAGTTTAATTTATAAGTTGACCTAAACTTGATTTTTGTGGCAAACTAACCAATAGGAAAAAAATTTTTTAACTAAAACACAGCCTCATAAAATTTAGAGAATTGTTTATATATTATCAAATAAGACACCGAAACAGATTTCAAAGATTTATTGAAGCAGAGACACAATGGTCAGATACTTGTTGGAAAAAAGCAGTTTGAATGGTATTCAAAAATACTTTTTAAAAAGTATTCTAGCACAAGACTTCTTCATAAACTAGATTACGTTGTAAACTTTTTTCTAAATCTTTTAGGAGTGTTGGTTCTTAAGAACTAGAGCTTATTTCTATTTCAAATCTATCTTGCGCTCCTGAAAAACTGCAGAAAGGCACTTAAAAGCTGTTTCTTTAAGAAATGAATTTCTTTTTTATTGTTGCTGGTAATAATATTGCTGCACCAACTCTGTGCAATTTTCACTCCAGATCATCGTGATGCTGAGAAGTTTCATTGATAACCTGTTAAAAAAGGTAAAATTCAAATCAAATATAATCCTACATGCTAAAGATGAAATTACCCCAGTAAGCATGAGAAAGAAAAAACCCTACTAATTATATGTAATTTACTGGGAAACTTGGAAAGTTATGTTGGTTCTGCATGATGAGGGTTACAACTGAGATTATTCCAGTTTTGATTTAAAGATACTAACCTGTCCATCTCTAGTTTCAACCGTCTTAATCAGAAGTGTCCTTTTTGAGTGGGTGTCAACCAGAGGGAGCGAATCCAGATTGGTTTCTGAATAAAGAAAACGAAGGCCCCAAATGTGTAAAAATGAAATTTTGAAAAGACAAATAACTATTTTGCTCACATAATTTTGATTTTTGTTCACGATTGTTTAAAGCACTACTTTCAAAATAATTCTAAAGAATGTCACCTATTTTAAAACTCAGGGTCTGATGCCACTGAAGCAATCAATATGAGACAGACTCCTGCAGTATATGTACTCCATCAGAAGGAAGTAAAATGGGAGTTTGCAGAGAAGGTAAGACAGTACTTAGGTTTCAAAATTATAGATGTTTTATCGAATTTTCCCTTGGCATTTTTCAAGTATCATTTAAAAATGTGTGCTTTAGAAACAGAATAGTTACAAGCTCCTAAAATTTTTCCTAAAGAGCAATCAAATACTTACCCCTCAGGTTCAGGGAAGAAAAGGTTGGAAGAGGCAGAGCAATCCTAAAAAAGGTAAAGAAAAACAGTAAAGTTTTGAGAAAACCACTTGAAGAACAAGGAACACATTTGTACACTCCTCGTTCTCATCACATAAAATTTACTCTTGTAATTCATAAGTGAGGGATTTGCTTCAGAAGCGTTTACCCTGATTGGTCTCATTAGTACATTTAAATTTTGTACTCCAAGCCTTTTCTCCACAGGGGCTTGAGCTGGAGGCATCATAGAGTGGGAGGAGCTTTGGCTTTCACAGAATCGTAGGTTCAAATCCCAGCTCTGCTATTAACTGACTAGGGCAAGTCACTCAATCTCTCTGAATCTAAGGTTCCTTATTTACAAAAAGCGGTAAGCAGCTACCTTGAAGAAAGGTTCTGAAGATGAAATAAGATAAGGTATGTAAAGCAAGTGGCATAATACCTAGCAAATGGCAGCTGTTAATTGATGCACACAAGTCCTTGTTCCATACCTGCTCTCCTCGCCTTCCAGCAGCTTCCTGTAGGTGGCAATCTCAATGTCAAGAGCCATCTTAACATTCAGCAGGTCTTGGTATTCACGAAGGTGACGAGCCATTTCTTCCTTCATGTTCTGAATCTCATCCTGCAGGCGGCCAATAGTGTCTTGGTAGTTAGCAGCTTCCATAGCAAAGTTCTCTTCCATTTCACGCATCTGGCGTTCCAGAGACTCATTCTACAGGAGATGAGAAAGACTTCTCAGGTCAAGTGCCAGAAAAGCCCAGCTATTCCCAGAACAGTTTACTGAACGTTTGCAACCATTTTCCTTAGTGGCAAATGGTAAACACTCCTCCGATTTTAGGCGGAGAACACAAGTATTTTTTTCTTATTGGAAGCATAATATACACAAGCTAACAACCTTCAGATCTCAAGTGCTTTTGAACATGTCTTGACAATTTATTTTCTTTGTATGAAAATATTCATTTGAAGTTTTGCTCAGATGTCGCCATGAGCTTGGTCAACTGAATAGATCCAACAGGGTAACTTTCCCTCTTTTATGGTGGCGTGATACTCACAGATCCTTTCAGCGCGTCCACTTCACAGGTGAGGGACTGCACCTGTCTCCGGTACTCATTTGACTCCTGTTTCGCCTGGCGCAGGGCATCATTATTCCGGTTAGCAGCCTCAGAGAGGTCAGCAAACTGTCGGAAGAAATCAGAAATGTAGACCATCTAAGTGACTCAATTCTAAGATGCTACCTTACCTGGACAAATGAGAAAGCTTAAAAATTGCAAACAAACAAATCACAATACAAACCAGATTTTATATTTTAAGTTCAAAGCTCAATGTCTGCCAAAAAGTGTCTGAATTTCTGTTTTGAAAACCGGAGAAAGAGCAGTGGAATACTGACGCTGATATTTTCAAGTAGAAACTCACTTTGTTAATCCCATTTAAAAAGGGCGGAGGTCAAGGTCATGGTGTTGGGGTTTACTCTGAAGTAGAATCAAAATAGGGTAATGGGAAGGGGGTCTGCTTCTGGGGGGAGGTTAGGGAATGTGAGTAGTGGGGAGGCTGTAACAACAAACAAAACTTGAACTTAAAGCCACCTTTCTCACTGGATTTAAAGGGTATTTAAGAATCAGAGACGGGTACAGCATTTGTAGAACAAAATGCTTTCCTGTTGTTCCAGCCACACTGGCTTGGTTCATACCTTGGACTTGTACCATTCCTCAGCCTCCTGAAGGTTCTTGGCAGCCACATTTTCATACTGCTGACGTACGTCACGCAGGGCAGCCGTGAGGTCAGGCTTAGAAACATCCACATCGATCTGGACGTGCTGTTCCTGAATCTGGGCCTGCAGCTCCTGGATTTCCTGAAGAAAGAACAGACCGAAGGTCGGCCACGCCAAGTATAGGAGCAGCTTCAACCACGTTCATTCACGGAAAGTGACTCCACTCACCTCGTCATGGAGTTTCTTCAAAAAGGCAATCTCTTCCTGCAAGGATTCCACTTTACGCTCAAGGTTAAGACGTGCCAAAGAAGCACCATCAACATCCTATTTTGAAAAGAGAAAAGACAGGACATGGAAGATGCTACAAGTTGTGGCTTACCTCATTTATTCATTTTAAATTAACCATATAAGCTTATTGTATTTACCATTAAGGGTGTTAACAGATTTTATGACCTTTGAATATAAATCACCCAGTGCTTAATGTACTATTTCTTCTCTTCATTAACAAACTTGAATTGTGACTCCCTGTGTTGTATGATGATTATAATGCTCAATGACTAAAATGAACCAGACTTCGCTGTGTTTAAATTAATTTGGCAAATGCATTTCTGCTTCAAAATGTTTTTCTCAAGGTGACTAATACACAATTTAAAAATAAGTAAATGTATGCCAACACAGTAAATTGCACTGAATGAATTATTGCGGAATCTGTATTATATCAGTAAAGTTTTTTTTTTAATCTGGAAAATCAATGCCACAGCATTTTAAAGATTTTTTTTGTGATGTCATGAAATAATGTAGATAGGAATCGATCAAATATCACAACTTCATAAATACATGAGTATGTGTAGAACAAAAGTTTGCACTTCAAAAGTTTCAGTGTATAAGCTCTTTTTTATTCTCCACTCAAATCTTCTGAATCATATTCTTATGTTCCAAAGCAAATATGGAGTCGTCTGGCATTCAGGTTACCAGGCTAGATTTATATTCTAATTCAGAATTGGTGTTGCCAAAGATGCGGGTCAGACAAATCAGGAAAAGAAATGTAACTGTGACTGTATTTGCTTTGCTTTCTCTGGTAGACTATTTTTCTTCTGAAACTCTACCTCATCCTACAAGTGTTTCCCTTCTTTTCATCTAGCACTGTTGTCAGCTCAGTTAGTTTCAGAATGACTAGTCAAAGCATTTGCATATGATGAAACTACTGTATGTGTAGAATTCTTGCTGCTCTGGCTCTCCTTCCGAGTTTCTACCGTTTGTAAACTGCTACGTTCCAAATCAGGATGTGTAATTTTGCAACTCATGAGGATTTTGATACCTCTGATCTTTTAAGCAATTATATTTGGAGTACAGTTTATAGTTTTACAGCCTTAAAATGTTGAGATACTTATGTCGCCTTCATGGGAAAGTGAATGAGAAATGGGTGATGATTTAAAAAACAATCAGGCTTGGGAAAAAAAATTCATTTTTGCCTCTATAAAAAAAGTGCAATGTGACATTCTACTTTATTGAAGAGAATATAACAGATGTCATCTAATCATTAAACAGATCGTTTTTTAGTTTTCCTACAATTGTGATTTATTGAGATCTTTTATACTGACATTGTTCTATATTAACTCACTACTCCACAAATGAACTAAAATGAACCACATATTGCTGTTTAAATTAATCGGGCAAATATATTTGTTTCAAAATGTTATTCTAGACTATACATCTGAGAGTACTTTTACAGCCAATCCCAATAAATATTCAAGATAATAAATCTATCCTGAGAACTCTTCCTGCTTTTTAATTCCAATTTTAAGTTAAAAAATCCTATAAGTCTATCCAACTTTGGAGCCAAAAAAAAAAAAAAAAAACCCCAAAAAACAACCAACCAACAAACAAAAAAACTCTTAAATTAAAATTCCATTCTTCAGCCTGAGGGTTATTCTTTATTTATGGAGAGAATGCTAAAGTGTACAATGACCAAATAAAGGCTTTTCCAAACGTCAGGCAAGACTGTAGCTTTAAGAACTTGTCACATCACATACTTCACAAATCTGGGCCAGATATTAGATAACGGATGTTAGCAAATACTTGTGTCCAATTAGAACTGTGCTTACATCATTACATATTCAATAAGAATGTAGCCTGTTGCAAAGATTCTCTGGGAGCACAAAGACTCCTATTATTTCCATCCTCAGCCACCACACTAGCCAGAACGTCTGTATCTGCATTCCATAGTGAAGCCCGGAGAAACCATTAATACCTTTCAGCGAGGGGACAGATGGCTCCTTTTCACCCTTATTAGATCACAAAATAGTTGTGCATAGCTATACTTCCATCTAACTTTAGAGTCACAATAGAATTTGCAGAGGAGAAACTTGCTAGCTTAATTCCAGTTAAACTAAGTTTCTTATCCTCCAGCATGTTTTCCATTTTTAACTACAGGGTGGAATTGCGCTTTTGCTGGCCTTGTAAAAAGTTAGCCAACTTGATTTAGGAAATCACAGTCTAACTCAGACTGTAACTGTTGGAATCAGATTAGCAATGTGTTGCGAAAAAATTAACGGGAAAAAAATTCTTTGGAAAAAATCTGGAAACAAAGTAAAAACTTAGACTCTTTATGTCCTAAGGCACAGTTTAAATGATCCAAGGGTTTTTATTCAGAGAAGCTCCAATCTGGGGTCTTTCTGCCACTAGGGGGCTTTGAGCACAGACGTGAAGTTTTGCACTATTAGCCTTGGAGTAGTTAACTTTTAGAATTGCCCCTGGCCGTGGGTCGGTTGGGTGGGGGCCGGTGGTGGGTTGGAAAGAGGATCTACAAACCTGTCTGAAGGACTGCAGGGTGCTCTCGGCTTCCTCTCTCTGAAGCATCTCCTCCTGCAACCTGCAATAGTTGTACATTAACCAAAGGGGAACTGGGAAACCGCGAGGAGTGGGGCGGCCACACCCAACCACCCCATCCCGCGCCCCGAGACAAAAGCTGCTGCGCCACCTTCGCC
Organism: Pteropus medius; assembly: GCF_902729225.1. Taxonomy (NCBI): domain Eukaryota; kingdom Metazoa; phylum Chordata; class Mammalia; order Chiroptera; family Pteropodidae; genus Pteropus; species Pteropus medius. The sequence continues at coordinate 3,809,394 of NW_024347790.1, read as the reverse complement.
GGCATCCCGCGGCTGCAGCTTTTAGCGCTGCTACCCTCGGCAAGTTTTCGCGTGACCTGGGCCGCAGTGTGGAAAAGAAATCACAGTCGCCGCCACCCCTCCCCTAGACGCCTCTGCAACTCCTTTGTCTCGCTTTCTGCACAGCCATCCCTTCCTCCCTCCTCCACCCCAGGGCTGGCAGCCCGCCAGGAGGGGCCAGGAAACTTTCTAAGTTTGGAGAAACTGCGCTCGTCGGTTTGCAAGGGCCTTCGTCTGCAAAGCAGTACTTTAAAGAAATCTGTAACTTGAAACGGGAGCTCTTTAGGCAATGAGTGGGGGGTAGAGGGGAAATGCAACCTACAAGGTCTGGGTTCCGGGAGGGGCTGTGTCACCGAAGCCACAGTCTCCCGCTCCCCTGCAGTCCCCTCAGCAGCCCCGTCTCTGCCACACCCAAGGGCGTGGCAGCTCCTCACTGGGGCCCCGTCCCCTCTTCTAACCCGGGGTGGGCGTCGCCTTACTTCTCCCGGAGCCTCATGATGTCCTCGGCCAGATTGTCGCGCTCCACCTCCACGCGGGCCTTGTCGTTGGTGAGCTGGTCCACCTGCCGGCGCAGCTCCCGCATCTCCTCCTCGTAAAGGTCCCCCAGGCGCGACTTGCCCTGGCCCTTGAGTTGCTCGAGCTCGGCCAGCAGGATCTTGTTCTGCTGCTCCAGGAAGCGCACCTTGTCGATGTAGTTGGCGAAGCGGTCATTCAGCTCCTGCAGCTCCACCTTCTCGTTGGTACGGGTGTTCTTGAACTCGGTGTTGATGGCGTCGGCCAGCGAGAAGTCTACCGAGTCCTGCAGCGTCCGCACGCGGGGGGCACCGCTCCACAGGCGCACAGCCGAGGAGCGCTTGGCATACACGCCGCCGGGCGACGAGGCGTACAAGCTGCGGCCCGTGCTGGGGCGCAGCGCGCCGTCCAGGCTGTAAGTGCGGGTGGACGAGGTCACATAGCTCCGGCTGGAGCTCGGCCGGCTGGCGGTGCCTGGGCCGCCGAACATCCTACGGTAGGAGGACGAGGATACGGACCTGGTGGACATGACTGCGGAGGGTGGTGGCGGGCTGGGCAGCTGCGGCGGCGCGGACTGGCTTTCGGCGGAGAGGCGAGCGAGGGCGCGGTGGGTGTGGGCGGTGGGAGCGCTGCTGCGTCTCTGGCGCGGGGACCCCGGAGCAAGAGTTGCAGAGGACGGGACCCTGCCAAGGGCGCAGTTTTTATAAACGAGAATTCCCCTCCCACGGCTGTTTCAGTCGCCGAGCGCGCCAGCCAATAGGGACCCGGCAAGTAGCGGACCCGAGGGCGGGGGCGCCTTGGAGCCTTCCTCCTCCTGGCCGCTCTGCTCCCGGGACTGGGCAGGGTCCTGTTACTTCTTGGCTGGGCTGGGACTTTCAGGGGCTTTCCTGATATTGGCCCAAGCTCGGCTCACCCCAGGGTGTTGAAAAAGGCGGGGTCGCACAGTGGTGGGGGAACGCGCCTGGGACTGGATCAAAGGGGTCCTGGGCCGGCGCGCCAAAGAGGCGTGGGAGGAGGAGCGCGGGTGGGAGGGGCGCGCGGCGACGCGCCTGCGGTCTGCAAGGAGCGGGCGGGAGGGGAGACCCGCAGGCAAAGGAGCAGGAAGGGGGGAGTGAGGGACCCAGCAGCTTGGAAGGCGCCGAGAAGGAAACAAAGAGCGCCCGAGATTGGAGCGCATGGAGTGGGGCGCTCTTCCCGGGACGCAGGGCCCGCCCCGCGCAGCCTTGTGCACCGTGCTTCGAAGCGGGGACCACTTGGGCCCGCACCTCTTTTCATGCTCTTGGCTGGGAGTTCCTGTGCAGGGACCTAAAGGGCTTCGTCTAGCTTTGGACCGCGCACAGCGGGGCGGCGGCCAAGGAAAGCCCGGGGGAGCGGGGTGGGTCGCTGAGTCAGTCACTGACAGTGAGTCACCGTGCCCTCTGCCCGCAGAGATCCAGGGCTCCTAGCGGTCCACGGAACCGTTAGATGGAATTGTCTCACGTCTCCGCGAGGCTCGCGCCTAGTTTTTTTCCCCCAAGTTTTATCCAACTTGGAGCTGGGCCTCCCTCTTGTGTGTGGTTAGCCTGGAGGGGAGATTAGAGAGCGCCCCGAAGTTCTTAAGAACTCTCCAAAGCCAGATTTTGTTCAACGTGCGTATTTCTCCTTGGCCAGAAACTTCTGCAGACCCTCTCAAGTCAACACCGGATTTTTCTTGCCAAATTGCCTCCTCCCCCCTTTTCCTCTGGTCTCCTCTCGGCCCCCGCTCCCCGCCCTTGAAACCGCACCCGACTTTGAACACGATCTGAAAGTTCTAGGTGAAAGAGGAACTCAGCTTCCGCAGTTTCACCATCAAATTCAGTGATCGCTGGTTTTTGTGCTGCAGTGGAAGTCATTAAAGGTATAATGTGCGCCAATTACGGAATTAATTAGATGTTGCTTTAAAACTCCAGTTTGATTAATGAAAGACAATTGTATAACTCGAATGTCATAATGTTTGGGAGGAAGTGGAGGTATGTGTTCATTTTCGTTAAGCAGCGCACACTGCAGGATTCTGGTTACTTGTCTGGGAAATGTCACAAGTCCTTTTGGCCTGTTTTCCGGGGGAATTCGTGCAGAGAAGACTCTAGGGAGCGGAAAATTTCTGGCACCAAGGAAGTGTTCAGATTCCACGACCAAACCCTTTTCTAGGTAAATCACTCGAGGGCTATTGTTGCAATGTTAGTACCCTGCAGAAGAGAATGGGTACCCCTGAAAAGAAGCGAAGAGAGCAAAGGCCAGCCGGTCTTTTTGTGATTTAGGTAGCAATTTAAAAATTATAGGCTTTTTTTTTTTCCTCCCCAGTATTTAGAAGACAGGGAATACTGACAGGATTAACTCCAAAACCTCTGTAAAAACAGAAGCATCTTGATTCTATTAGATCGATAGAGGAAAAAAAGTAAAATTCTTCCCTCTGATCCCCCCCTTCCTTTTTTTTTGGTGGGGGGGGCGGAGTGAGGGGGGGTACTGGAGGTTACCTGGCATTTAAGAAAAATAGTTTAGGACCAAATGAAGGGTTGTTTGTTTGGTTTTTTTTTTTTAGCTTCTTTGTACAAGGCCCTTTTAGGCAATATTTTGTTTACCTCGTCTCAGTTAGTTTAGGCCGAGGGCACTGCACGGGTTGAGCTGGGGGGCCCCTTGCTGCACAGCTCCCCTACTGAGTCTCCTTTGTTCTCTTGGTCACTGGGAAGGCTGCGGGTCCCTCCCAAGGAGCATTCCTGGGGCCGCGTGCCCTGGCAGACTAGCTTATGCTCCACGTTACCATCTTGCTCTCTGAGAGCCCTTTATTCAAGCCCCTGCTCAGCAAATGTCACCATTGTGAGTTTGCCTGGAACCCTTAGGATGAAAAAGAGCCATCTCAGTATAGGGCAAGAGAGGGTGGACACTACTCCCACCTAAAACGCTGACCCTAGGGCAATGCAGTGGTGCCGTCAGGGGACGCTTGCTGAGTGACTCACCATGGAAAATGAAGGCGAGGCTCTGGTGTGCTGTGGCAGTATGCCCCGTTGGTGACCACAGCAAATCCCTCAGGGCTGTGGCGACTTCCTCTGTGGTGGACTCAGGCCCTCCTCATCATCTCAGGGGTACCCTTTCTCCTTTCTAACTTGTCCCCAATCTGCGCTCTCAGAATGGTGATCTGTTCCCTTGCTGTTGTAGCTCAGGCTGCTTATGACAAAATACCACAGACTGGATGGCTTAAATAACTGACATTTTTTTCTCGCAGTTCTGAATGCAGGAAGTCCAAGAACAAGGTGCTGGCAGATTTGGTGTCTGGTGAGGACCTGCCTCCTGGTTTGCAGATGGCCACCTTCTTGCCCTGTCTTCAGGTGGAGGAGAGAGCAAACTCCGGTCTCTCCTTTTTCTTATAAAGCATTAATCCCAGCATGGGGTAACACCCTCATGACCTCATCTAAGCCTAGTTATCTCTCAAAGGCCCACCTCCAAATACCACCACCTTGGGGATTAGGGCTCTAAGATAGGAATTTGGAAGGTGGGGGAGGGGTTACAAACATTCAGTCCATGGCACTGGCCATACAGTGAGTGTGCACATATTCACACACACACACACACACACACACGCGCGCGCGCGCACACACGTGCTCACTCATACACATACACAGTATCTGGCGTGTGCTTCCTATTAGAAATTGCCATAGCTTGGGGTGGACAGTAGAGTGTAGAAAAGTGAAGATTAAGAAAACACTTTTACTCATTTATATAGAGCGCATGAGACTTTGAAAAGAATTAATTTGATGCTAAAGTAAAATATGCAATTTCTAGCACAATGCCTCAACCAGTGGGTGATAGTCATCGCTGAGGGGAATCACTATGTCTGAACTAACATCCTCGAGTTTCATAACTCATCCTGCTAAGTATGCACCCCATGTTCTTACTGACTTTTTGGAAGTGAACAGGATGTAGAAAACTTTTCTTGGTTTTCATATTTCACCTCTTGATTGCTGTGAAAACCTGTCTTGGAGTATTTTTAAATGCCGGACTGGGAAGCTGCTTCAAGCACTGCGTGATGCAAGTTGTATATAAATGAGGACACAGTGGTACAATTTGTAGGCCAGGCATAAACATTACCAAGTCTAAAGTACTAGCAGTGATTTTGGAATTTGCAAGCTGTGGCGATGTCAGTTGAATTGGGCGATTTGAACTGATGGACCAGCCAGCCATGCGGAGAGGAGCTTAGTGGCTTGTGAGAGCTTTAGGAGAGCTGGCTGGAGGGTGGCTGTGCCAAGAAGACAACTTCTATCAGGATCGCCAGGATGGAATGTGAGCGATGAGAAGGCGCATTAAGTGAGATGGTGAAAAGCACGGCAAAACCAAAAAAGCATAGTCATAAAGATAATACTATTATGATAAATGCTTTATTTTTTATAGTGCCTGGATGACAGGAACTTTGCATGCATTTAATCTAATGTAATGCCCTCATTGCATCCTGCAAGATAGAGTTGATCATTTTACAGACGAAGAGTCTAAGATGCAGGTTAACAATTTGCTCATGGTTTTATAACTAGTAAGGTAGGGAGGAAGGGGGCAAGAATTTGAATCGAGGTCTTTCTGACTGTGTGCATTTTTATTTTCTCTTTGCCCTGATGATGAGATTTCGCTTACTATAAGCCAATTCAACTTACATATATTCATTAGGGCCCTACAGTGTTCCAGGAACTGAAAAGACAAGATAGTTTTCAGCTTATGTAGTGAAGGAGCAGATTCCTAGAGGAGCTGGGCTGATACTTAGAATATCATGTTTTATGTTACTCAGATGATGTAACCATGATTCATAACAGATAAGAAAGGAGTTTGGTTTTCACCTGCACTGAAAATCCTTCCTTTGAGTGTTAGACATTTTCACCTAGACTTCTTCCTCTCTCTTCAGAGGCATCATATCCAAAATTGGACGTAGCTCATTCCACACCCTAAAACCTACCAACCACAGCAGCTTCCCCTCCTAACTTCCCTGTCTACTCAGGGCAGCACAGCAAATGATCCAGATTGGAAACTTTCGTGGTCAACACTTCCTTACTCTTGAATCACACAGATCCAGCAGGTGTCCTGTCTCGTTGCCTCCCATCTCCATTCCTCTTCTGTGTTGCTGTCACTCATCCAAGCCATTTTATATTTCATCCCTGCAGTGCAGTAACTGGCTTCCCTTCCTCCAGCCTCTCCTCACCCCCACCAGTGTCTGCCTTCAAGCCACAACCCCTTTTATTAATAACTGCCTTTGTAAGACTCCCTGAAAATTCAGAGTGAACCAGCCATTTCCTCATTAGAATGTAAGCTCCATGAGGGCAGGGTTTTGTTTTTGTTTTTGTTCTCTTTTCTTCATTATTCTATCTCTGTCACCTAGAGAAAAGCCTGGTACATTTGTTGAATATATAGATGTCGTCAATGGATTCTAGAGGAAGAAAAGGGAAAGAAGGAAGAAAAGGAAAGGAAAGGAAGGAAGGAAGGAAAAAGGAAAAAGGAAGAAGAAGGAAAAGGAAGGAAGGAAAAGAAGAAGGAAGGAAGGAAGGAAGAAGAAGAAAAAGGAAAAAGAAGGAAGGAAGAAAAAAACCATAGGAGGAGAAGAGGAAGGAGAAAGGATGGGAAGAAGAAGAAGGATGGAAAAGAAAAGAAGGAAGGAGAGAAAGATGGAGGAAGGGAGGGAGGGAGGAGAGGATGGGAGGAAGGCAGGAAAAAATATTTATTTACTAGTGCTTATTATGTTCAAGCATTGTGCTAGTCACTTGATATGTGATTGCATTCAACCTTTACAGGCTACTGTGATCCACAGCTTTCGTTCACTTTCTCGATACATGTTTATTGAATATTTACCATGTGCCATGCACTCTGCTAGGCACTGGGGAAAGTCAGCAAGGCAGGTTTAATGCATGCACTGTTGGAATGTACAGTTGGGTTCATGGGTGCCTATGCATGATACAGAGAGACAATACTCAGAGGAACAAAGTAATCACAATTTGTAATAAATATGATGAGAGAACCAGAAATTTTGCTTCAGAAGAGGTTAAGGCACATGGCTCAACTGTGGCCTGTGAAAGCCATGCTAAGTATGCACATCCATCCTTGGGTCCACTGTTCCCCACCAGACAGCAATTTCAGCGGAGCCCTAAGCTGCTCTCTGTTGCATGAATACACCACGTTTCTCCCAAGTTCAGGTCTTTTCTCATATTCCACTTAACGGATAGGTGTTGCCCATTTTCCACCCTGCCTGCAATGGTTCTTAGTATGTTCAGATCAGTAAGAACTTCTCATGCCTCTAGGGAGCTCCTAGCCTTGAAGAAAGGTTAAGAGCCACATAAATTTCTGTCATACACAGCAGAATAGGGCGAGTGAGTGATCTGATGGAGATCTGAATGAAATACCAGAGGGTTTCAATGGACAAGTGCTCACATCCATTTGGTAGAGATCAGAAAATGTATTTAGACAAAAAAAAAAAAAGGTGATATTTGAGGCATGGATATTTTTTACCACTTATGGTAGAGAAAGGATGTTCAAAACTGGTGAGACAATATAAGCAAAAATAGCACACATGACAGAGTTCCGGGGACATTTAAGGAATAGCAAGAACCCCAGAGTAGCTGGACGATGGAGCAGTTGTAGGGAAGGAAAGGAAGGACTCGAAAGCTAATATGGGACCACGCCTCAGAGGATGAAATGTCAGAGAGAGGAGTTTATAATTAATGTGGTGGGCAGTGGGAATTCACTGTGTTTGTAGCTAGGAGAAAGACATGCTTGTAGCTGTGTTTTAGGAAGATTGTTCAGGCATATTGTGGAGGAAGAATTGGGGAGACCGATATGAGGGCTATTTGCAGGAGACCAGGTGAATTGTAAAAGGAGCCGGACCTTGTAGGGTACAGTGATGATGAAAAGGGGTGATTGTTAGAGGCTGTGAAGTTAGAGGATAAAGTCATGGAGCCCTGAGCTTCCCAGACAGACTAACGGCGAGAATGGCTGTGTTAGACACAGAAAAAAATATATATACGGAGGTGGAAAATTAATTTGAGGTCAAGGATAATGCACTAAGATTTCCTTACCTGGAAATATCTTCCCTTCTCTATAGTCTATATAAAGTAAAACCTCGTGGCGAAGGTGACGTTTAAGCTGAATGAGGCAGTTTTACCCTTTACGGCACTTCTAGTCTGTTCGCATAATTTAATATCGATCACCTTATATTGTTCCTTATCCGCTGTGAGTGTGTTGGTCAGGCCTCCACACTCGAAAAGTCAGAGACATTTTCAGTTGCCTCTAAAATGGTTTTTAAAAGTTCAGAGGAAAGGAATCTTAAAGACAAACTCCTAGAAATCTCTGAATTGGGGGGGTGTGGGAAGCAGATTATAGTTTCCCATAGAACTATGTGTAATTGATAATTTTATCATAGTCTAATGCACAATCTCAGACCAAGGAAAGAGAAAGTGGTCAGTATGTGGAAGGGACAAAAGATGTTAATTAACATACAGAGGGAAAACTTAGTGCAAAAAAGAAAAATTAAGTTGATGTTAGACAAAGATGTGAAGCTCGATTTTTAGTCTTGGTTCACTTGATCCAGAAAACAAAACAAAACCAGTCTGGTTATAAAAATCAGACCTTAATTGAAATAGAGCTGAATGATACTTTTACAGTTTATAGAGATGACCACAAAAAACATGCAGGTATCTGGTGCTTGGTTTATAATGTTGCTTTTACCATTTTTCAAGGTAGAGATGAAGGTCATGACACTGCTAGAAAATTTGCAAAGTGCTTTGGCATCCTAAAAATTTACTCTGCCTATTTTGAGGAGGTCATTCGGTTCCCAAGTGGTGGAAGTTTTTTCAAGAGATATTTAGGTAATGGGTCTAAAGATAATAACTATTCAACAGCATAGTTTTCTTTTAAAGAATTGAACAAATTTAAAAAGAAATTACTGATTTGTCTTTAAGGTAACCTGTGAAGTTGGAAAGGAACTATCATTATCTATACAGCCAAAATCTCTTTTCTGTATTTTTTTGTTTTGGCAGGGGTGGGGAGAAATCTATCCCGCTTATCTCAAAACTGATTAATGAGTTGACCACTCTTTCCAGAAATTTGGGGATGCGTTACCTCTGGCATATCACATTCATTTAGCCAGTGAAATGATTTTCTTCAGAATCCTGAATATTCAGTTTACTTTTGAATATGTTCGATAAGCTCAGAGTTTAAAATATGCCCCATCGGACTTTGTGTATGCAGGCAGAGATCATGAAGGTTTGTAGAACTTAAAAAGTGAAAATCAAAAGGAAAGTATTAGAAAAGCAATAAACACATAAATCAAAGTGACACTACGTGATTTCATGTAGCAAATGGAAGGAAATAGTGGTTATAATGAAACCACTATGCAAGGCAAAAGGTAATTAAAATGTATTAAAATGACAGGAAATAAGTAAAGAAAGACCATTCTGAGTTAACCGTAGCAGAATAAAGGGATTGACAGTGGCATCCATAATTCTGCTGCAATAGTTCTGAAATATTGAGTGAAATATTGTATTTCTAATTAGCTAAGGACTAGAAATGTACCCTCTAATGTAATGTGACTCATATGGACATGTGGAATGACTGCAAAAAATATTATGGAACTTGAACTTAATAGAGATACACTTTCTTCATAGCATAAATTATGAAAAATTGTTCTGATACAATATTGTGATTTATTCATCTGTCATCTCTAGAACTGCAGGAGGTTAGATGTGTGAACAGAATGCAATGCAGAGATATTTGCATGTCTAGATCAGGGTTTTTCTTTTGCTAACTCTGCGTTGGTTTTCATAGTCCCTGATTAGTAAACTCTGAACAGTGATAATGATAACCAGTCATACTGTGATATCATACTGTGAATCGGAGTCTGGCCCAGATAGGAAAGCAAATGGTAATCATAACGATAAGTTGCATGTACTGAGTGCCTACTCTATGCCAAGTGTTAACTTAGTTAATCCTTACAACAGCCCTATTAAACATATGAAGAAACTTAGGCACTGAGAAGTTAAGTAACTTACTTTTAAGCTCACACAGCCAGAAAGTGGCAAACCTGGGATTTGAACCCAGGACTTTCGGCTCCAGGACCCACACTCTAAATTTCATTATATTATGGCACTTCACGTGTCGTGGTATTTTTGTACTATGGTTGGTGGCATATCCAAGTCTCCTTGGAGTTCTTATCACTGTGTCCATCTTTCTATTTGGACTTTTTCCCCCTGTCTGTCGCAGCAGTAGGACCCTTTTGATTCAGAGAATGTGATGCCCTTAATGAATCATTAAGACATTTATGGACATTTTTAGGAGTTTTCTGTGGAGATCTCCTTTCTTAATTCTGACTCAACCCACTGGAATGATTTGGTAGCTATGGCATATGACTCCTGCATACAATTAAATGAATAAAAATCTTCACCACATTTGCTAGTGGAAAAGAAAAAAAGTGATGACTTTTTGTAGCATATTATCTCGATAAGTAAGAACAACTTCTTCCCATACTTTCTATTAGATTGAATTTTAGCGAGATTTATTTGGGGTATATTTGGGGTATTCAGATGGTACAGTCCAAGGATCATGAGAGAGTTGTGTGAAATGAGGTTCAGTGAATTATAGGACAACCAAGATTTTCAAGGCCAAACTAAAGCAACATTACTGGTAACACATAAGAGCTTACTGCTCACCTTTTAAAATGTCTTGCATAGTACTAATCGGCGTGGCACATAAGATTTTTCCAAGTGATTCTCATCAACACCAGATCTATTTTTAAAAAGAGCATCTTTGAAGTACTTCACGTGTGTCCAAGGCGGGAGCAAAAAAATGTCACTGCCCCATTATAGATCTAAGGGTAAAAAAAAATGCATAAAAGTATTAAATGGCCTGACGAAACCCTAACTCAGTACGGGCACAATTACCTAATGGACTGGATTAGTCGGGAGAGAACCAGTGATCCCTCTTCTGGTCAATGTATTTTGAATCCTATTGTGTGCCAGGCTCTCTGTTAAGGAGCCAGAGATGGATCTAGCACCTTCCTTGCACCCAGAGGGCACCTGATCTACTTCTCTGTTATATCATTTTGTCTCTACATCTTGCATTATCATTTTGCCACATGGAGACCAAGTTTACCATGATGCCCCCCTTAAAGTCAGAGTGAAATAACATTGACACTTCCTCTGAAACCCATGGAAATGTAAAGTTTACTGTTTTGTTGTCCTTGATAAAATATAGCATAATAACTAGTTGCTGGGTTACTACATAAAACACAGGCCCCAAACTGCAGCTGGAAAGAGCAGTTAGCAATTAAGTAACGGAAATGACTAGTGGGTTTGAAACTCAGCACAGTACCAGCACAGTACCCACGGACTCCTTAGCATGGTAAGCATCGAGGTTACTTAGGCAACTTTTATCACTAAGGAAGTACTTTTGGTGACTCATGCTCACACAGAATGTCTTCTTTCAAAATCAGTGTATCCAGTGACCTTACCATTATGATTCTGTTTTCTTTTTCTTTGGACTGGGACAGAAAAATTACATTTGGATGGCATAGGTTTATTACTTAATAGCATATCATTCACTGGCTGGCCCTTTTGAAATTTAATGGAAACATGGTGATCAGAGTAAAAGGTCAGTAGTTTCTATAAAATATTACTGTATTAAAGGTAGAGCTAACAGTTTACTTCCTAAGTAGAAATGTTATATCTTATAATAATACTTCTTGTCAGTTATATTTGGTATTAAATGTAACAGTGCTCTTTAAAATACTAGTCACACTTAAACTAGAATACTGAAGTACTTTGTAGCATAATATAAAATGCCTTATTTTTCTTCAAAGAGATGAAAAAATGGAATTAAAATCTCCACTGAGAATTGTCTAGAGACGATAATTACAAAAATAAAGGAATCCAAAAGAAATCGGTTTCTCTCTTCAGATTTTCAGTCTACCCACTTGATGTTCCAACAGTATTTGCTTATTGGCAATTGATATTTTTTTCTGTGTGAAAAAGTAATAGAGAATTTGCAGAAGACGTTAGTTTATTTGAAGAGTTATAGATTGATAATGTGTTTGGAGAACTCTGTGGAAAAACTTATTGCTGACAGCGAAGGAAAGCTGAGAACCAAGCATCTGACTGGCTTCCGGGCTTAGAACAGGGGCTGTAGGTTTTTCTGGCAGCCTTACTGTGCTCAGTCTAGGGTATACCTGAATCGTTATTACAGCTTTTGTCCGAATTCTAGAAATCATGCCATAAGTCTCAAAATTTAGACAGTGTTACTTTAACTGTTTTCATTTTGCTTTCAATTTAGCCCTTTTCTGCTTTTAATTTTGTGGCTGGCAAAGCTTAAAAAGACAGTGAGTCATTTTTTCCCCCTCCAGATAAAAGCCTGCAATGTGAGGCCAAAGCACTGAACACCCATTTGTGCTATTCATGAACATTAGCAGCTGAATGCTCTTCTGTGGGGACCCTTTGAGGGAACATGTGGGAGAAGTGCTAGTCAGTGGTGTGGTACCCAGACCTCCAGCATCAGCATCATCTGGAAATTTGTTAGAAATGCCAGCTACCCGTCCCCACTCCGTTCTGACTGAATCAGAAACTCTGGGGGGTGGTGCCCAGCAATCTGTGTTTTACCAGGACTTCCAGATGATTCTGAGGAATGCTAAAATTTAGCACTTGTGGCCCTGGGGAGTATGAAAAATATAGTGATCAGAAAGTGGGGATGTTTATGGGTCTTTGGTTATGAGGAAATGAAGACCAGATAGAAAAGAATGTTTTAACTTTTGGGAAATAAAAGAGAAGAAGCCTAGAATTTAACTAGCAGCACTAATGGCTTTTATGACCCTTTGCTTTCTCAGTAGTAGACTCGCCTACTGTGAAATAGATCGGCATGGTTCTGAAATTCTAGAATACTCTCATGAAGAAAGGCATGTCTTTCCATATTAAAATGGAAATCTAACTCAGGTTTGAAAAATTCTATAAGATTCTTGTATTTCATTGACTTGGCCAAGTTGTTTGCCTCTCAAAGCCCCAGTTTCTACATCTGAAAACCATATGCATTGTTACTTGCCATGAATTATCTCATCGGACTAAAGTGAGGTATTCAATGTATGTAAGGCATATTAAGGAAAAATGCAAAGCATAAGGATAAAGAATGATTAGCATAAATATTGGTGGTAAAGAGGGGTTTAGAAGTTGATACAAAAATGGGTTGATATTTCAACTTCCCTTTGACATATTAGTTTTCGATGTTATGCAAATCACAATTTTTAAAAGCTTTTAATCTTAGTGTCCTCATCAAAAACATAGCATTAACAATACCCACTGAGAGGATCGTCATAAGAGTAAAATAGATTAAAACGTGAAAATGTAGTTGTTAAAGGTCTAACGTTATGAATTTTAGATATTGTTGATGTGATTATTGTTATTTTATGTCTGATGGAGGAAGCTTTGTTGACACAGTGACATCATCCAGGAGTTTGGAATAAGTGTGTACATCAGCAGATTGTATGATTACAAAAAATAACTATGTTTACTGTTCTACTACTTCAGTGGAATGTTTCCAATTTTTTTTTTCATGAACTGGAGGAGATCTACATATGTTTTATTAAAGAAAGCAAGCCTGATATTTTCATCCTCAACTAAGAGGCTTCACTTCACTCATCTTTCAGGGAAAGATGACAGGTTCTGGAGTCAGGCCACCTGGGTACATTCTCAGGTCCTCTACTTACTAACGGTGTAGCCATGGATAAGCCTCAGTTTCCTCATATGTAAAATGGGGGTGGATAATACTACCGAGTTGTATGAAGATGAAATGAGAAATGTATGTAAAATACATAGTAGAATGCCTGGCATTCAATAGTGCGGATTGTTGTTATTATTAAACTCTAGCATGAAAAGGATAAAAACGTGTGCCTGAAAGTCAAGTGCAGGAGAGAGTAAGACGAGGGGGTAGCTAATAAAATGGTCTGATCATTTTGCAAATAAAAATTCAAGGAGTTCCAATGACTTTTCTGGTTACTTATTAAAATCAAACAATTCTTGGATCATTTCTAATTGAGAAAATGAATCATAGTGATTTATAAACTGCATGTCATTTCAATCTTGCTTAAAAGTTACTTGTATTCCTTCCCCAAGCTTGAGTGTGCCTTGGGCAAGGAGCTGTAGGGAATGGGAGCCCTAGATCCCTCTCCCCGTCTCCATCCTCCTTCTCCTCCCACTCCCTTTTTCAAGGCTTAGATCTTGTCCAAAGGAATTACTTTACCTTCTAAAACTCAGAGGGTGATGAGGCAACAATTTCAAACTTCCTGAGTGGTCCTTTGAAGCATTTAGCCTCAGGCTTGAGGTGAGTAACAAAGGGCCCACAGATCTTCCTGAGAAAAAGGTCAGTCCACACAGCATGTTGGCAACTGTCTCCAAAATTCTTCATCTTCAATAACCTCTTTTTACCCTTCCACATGGGTAAATGGTTGTAAGAGTTATGGAACTCCTTCTGGAACCCTTCCTTTAAAATGTTACATTATACTGTTGTATTCCACTTTGGAATATGGTGTTTGGTACTTTAGTAAAAACTTGCACTTTAATTCTCATTAAAGGTAAAAGTGGAGAGGATCGTTTTGGGGATGCTCTGCCCTCACAGACCACCACCCCAAAGTTGCTGGTCCTGCAGAGAAGGTGGTTTGTATATGCAGTTGTCACTGGGACTCTTCTGGGTGACTACGCTAATCACAAAGTAAAGCTTTAAATGTGTGAGTGGTTTTTTAGATGTTTCTGTTTAATCTTTTCCTTATAGGCAGCTTTATTATAATTTTTTTTAATGTGGCTGAATTATATTACTTGGGACTCATTTATGTTATTGTTTATGTTATTTCTAAAATGTGTTTAGAAATCAGGTTCACATGAAGTTAAAACACTGTTAACTTCCATTCAGTTGGTTGTTTCTTTGTTTTGTTAGTGATTTCTTTTGCTGTGCAGTAGCTTTTCAGTTTGATATAGTCTCGTTCATTTATTTTTGCTTTTACTTCCCTTACTTTTGAGGTCAAACTCATAAAATCCTCTCCAAGTCCAAGGTCCATGAGTTTAGTACCTATGTTTTCTTTTATGCAATTTATCATTTCAAGTCTTATATTTAGGTCTTTGGTCCATTTTGAGTGAATTTTGGTGTATGGTGACAGAAGATATGACTTTGGTTGGTGAACGCACAATGCAATATACAGATGATGTATTATTGAATTGTACACTTCAGACATATAATTTTACTAACCAATGTCACCCCAATAAATTTAATTTTAAAAATTATTTTAAAAAAACAGAACTTTTTCAGTTGTAAGAAGATTATGAGTTAGTATTCAAATAAACTGGTCTTGAGATAAATTAAAATTTATTATGTATTGTGTTTAAATTATTACTTTTTTGCATTTCAGGCAAAATGTTTTTAATACGAGAATTCAGATGCAGATATATGTGTACAAATATATGCAACTCTGAGCTTTTGCCAAAAATGTCCCTTATTACCTTGTGATAATTTTGAAGATGAGTATCTAAGTAAAATATAAATATGGACTTATAATTGGAATGTCATATAAGCCTCCTGTGTTGATGTGTTTGTCCTTGTAGATCTCAGATGCTATTGTGAAAATTATATAGACCTTTCACAGCTTCCTGGGAATCTGATTATTTTGTATGTTAGGTACATTTCTCTAATAATTCTTGATATAAATTTATTTTTTAAATATGCTTGATTGGCATGATGGATTTAGGGTAGTAAACCCTGAGATAATGACTAAGTACCCATCTATGCATCCATCCACCCAAGGGACTTCTGAAGTATTAGAATTTAGTACTGAAATTGCCCATCATTAAAAATAAATAATAACAATAATAAGACATGGGCACAAGTTTGAATTAAAAAATAAAGGTCTGTATTTTGGTTACTAATTATTTAAAATGAAAGTTTTTATTTTTAAATCTTGAAATACTTTCTATTTTATTACTTTGAATATTAATATGCAAAATTTTCATTACGCTGTTCATGTAGTGTAAAACTGAAACCTCTTAAATATTCATTACTGAGAGAATAGAAAAACAAATTGTTTATGTACCACAGAAGCAAGGCAGGGAAGATGTTCAGTAAACTGTTAAAAGTGGCTGTTTTTTTAAGGGTAAGGATGGAATCAAAGTTTTATAGAAAGATGTTCTTTTTCCTTTTTTATACTTTTGTGATTTGTTTTACCTCTGCAATGAGCAAATATTATTTCTAAAATTCAGGAAAAAAAATAAAGATAACACTTAAACACTGTACACCTCTTTGACATATTGAATGAAATTCACAAGTGGTAATGATAAAATGTGAGGTGAAAAAATTGGGGAATAAAATACATATGCAATAAAATTATGATTTCGGCAAAATATAATTTGTGCAAAGACTAGAGGGAGAAACATCAAAATGATGACCATAGTTCTCTCTTGTGGTTTTAAATTTTTTCATTTATATATATATAATGTTCCAAATTATTAGTAAAAAAGAGAAAGAATGGTCAAAAGGGAGGCTTTTTAAGTTGGATTGGGCTTTTAATACTCTGGGCATGTCTGATGTATTTTTTTTAGGTCCGTTTCACTTTTGGTGATAATGAAAAATCTGTTTTTCAAATAATAATGTCTCGTCTTTAAAGGGAACAAATAACATGATGGAACTATCATCTGACGCTTTTGGATTTTAAAACTGTGAACTCGATAAGGATATATATGTATATTATATATATAATGCTCTTTGTTGCGTTCTTTCCCACCCTATTTGAGGATTTAGTCCTAAAATGAGAGGAGTAAAAAAAGATACGACATGCCAATTCCTGACATTCTTTCCTAACCAGAATGATTTTTAACTCCTAATGTGAATTTTTCCCTCAAAATGAGTACCAGCTCTCTTCTTTCGTATGGTATTTGATGCCTTCCAGACATTAAACAAACAGACAAACAAAAACAAGTACTTTCTTCCACTTTCTCTTTTTAAAATATGATTCTGTGATTTGTAAATAAATCTGTTAACATGAATATTGATTTATGTGACACTGAGCAAATCATATGAAGTTTTTTTATGCTTTATAAAAAAATAGAATATTAAAAAAGAAAAGCTAATAAGTCTAAAATGAATTAATAAGCATTTTAAACACTCATGAAGTTATTTGAAACTTAGAGGCCTATCATTTATTTTGATATTATCCTATTATTAAAACATACTTTTGCCATCTACTGAAATGTAGTCAGTTTTAGTCACTATGTATTCTCTGAGTGACTAAACATAGAACAAATCCCTGTGGAATTTGTACGATATTTTAACTTCACAGTCATTACCTTAGATGGAAATGAAACACTGATAGTCTTTATTTGCAGAAGTAAGTTTAACTCTCTAATATAAGGGTTATTGGCCTCTGGTGCCTTCCAAGTGTGAAATTGTACTTGTGTTGTATGATGTTTACCTAAGTGGCTTTGAAAGCTGATAAGGTAAATTTTAAGTAAATATGAAGTTAGGTTTTTTTATTATACGGTGAATATAGTAAGGGCAGTACTGTGGAACCATTATTGCATTTCAGTTATTTTGATCACTACTGGATTAAATGAAAATAATACTAAATGAAAAATTTATGTTTAAACTAGTACCTAACTAGCACAGGTAAAATGAAAAACCCTTACATATGATTTTTCTCTAGATTTTGGTTTGTCATTAGTGACAATTGTAGCAGTTAAAAAAAGAAGACTAAGGAAAAATAAAGGCTTTTATGGAGTTTGTGTTTGTGCATGTGGGTGTGTGTATGTGTGTGGTGTATGTGTGTGTGGATTGTGTGTGGATTGTGTGTGTTTTGCTTTTCCTGGTCTTGCTGGATCTGTTTTGTGGCATTCGGTTACCTGGAATTGTTTTGAACATTTGGGTGAATTATTAGAGAAAAGGAGCAAAGTAATAACAGCTCTCAAAATTATTACATTTGTATCTCCTCTAGTCCCATCATGGGGCTTATTTTTCCACCTGAAATAATAATGAAAGCTATAATAGAAAACAATGAGGAAATACATCTTGTTAGATAATATTCAAATTAGTTTCTTGGTATTACACCCTTTTTGAAAACATACTAGGAAAATAATTTTCTCTATGTAATTGTTAGAAAAAATGGGTAGATCTGTGTTATAACAAAGTTATTAAGAAAATGGTAGGAAAGCAGTATTTATTGTTCTAGGTGCATTACTGATATATATCTATATACTATATATATTCAATGAATAATTGAATACAGACAGCTACCTTTTTAACAAATATCACCTCTGTTTCATAGAAGAAGAAAGTATTAGAAGTAGGATTCATATTAATCCATCTATTCTAAGGACTGTGTTTCTTGTACTGTACCAAGTTGTCTTTGCAGGAGTGATAGGGCAGAGAATCTATTGTAAATGTTAGTAATTAGGCTTTGACATTGCTCCTCTTTTGTGAAGCAGGATTAACCTTTTTGTCTGACCTTTCTAACATGCTTGGCCACAGCACTTGAGGTTTCCTTCATCGATCTCACAAGTTGCCTTGGTTCCTCAGGCCAGCTTGTTCATTCCCAGGGAGCAATGTGTTCTGCTGACTAGGGTTGCTTTAGTCTAGACGCTCGGCTGTACTTCCAGACATAGGGTCTCAGCAGGTATGGGGCAGCTGAGCCTACTAAGTATCTTTTGTATTAAGTTATGGTGTCGCCAGTTCTGGAAAGAATTCTGGAAGAAAGCTGAGTTGGAATTCCCTGTTCTCCACCTAGTTGTGGGCTGGGCCAAATGACCTAAACCTTCTGGATCTCTATGTCTTATCTCTAATACAGCGGTTGGATAAAATCGGTGGTATACAATCCACATCCCACAGGGTTGCTCAAAGGCAGCTGTGGGTACAGATGGGGGAGGGGAGGTGATCTGGCAATGTTTTAGGCTCCCTACCATCCACGCTTCAGCAATATAACAGCTTCTGTGTGTGTGTGTGTGTGTGCATGCACATGCTCACTCTACCTCTCCCTCTGTGCCCAGATTCTAGAAGAGATTTTGTTTGAACAAAAGGTTCTATATCTAAAAATAGTTGGAAAAACAGTGGAAAATAGTCCTTTCAGCTAGAACTAAGGAAAATAAGTTCCTTCCAGCTCTAACTTTCCATGAGCATATGAAAGCAGTTTTAAAGATAGAGAATCTCACTATCTTTAATAACTAAAATACCATCTTTAAAATGTGTTGCGAAACCATTTTAAATAAGATTTTTTTCAGAAATAACCTCGAAGACAAGCATCAATGTCAAAATCTTTGAGTACTTTGAAATGGTAAGCTCTAAGACAAAATGCATGGTTTGTATGCTTTCCAAACAGAAAATCTATAATTATACTCTTCTTGATTCCAATTTTGAAAAACGTATTCTTTTTCTTCCTTTGAGGTGAGTCTAATATTCACAACCAGAAGTCATTAGAATATACCTCCCAACAGGAAAGTACCATTTCTTTAAGACACCATGAAGTTCTTCATTTTCCATCTGTTCTTTTTCTCTTGGAAGTTTATCATGTCATTGAGCAAACACCTCTGCTGTTTCCTGTCTCTTTTCCTTTGTGACAGTCTATGAATACGGTGACCGGACATCAGAGAAATTAGAGAAATGCTTAGCTACAAGGTCTGCTTTTACTTAAGTTCCCTTTACTCTATATTTTTGGGGCACTTATTTCAAATCAGGGTTCAATATACAATAATTAAGCAATTTTAACGCTCTTTATGTACTGATAGGCTACCCAGAAAGGATATAATTTCAAGAGACTGTCACTCTCTAGTCACTCTGACCAACAGAACTTTCTGTGATGATGGAAATGTTTTCTGTCTTTGCTAAGAAGTACTGTAGCCACCAGCCGCCCATGGCCATTGAACACTTGAAATGTGCCTAGTGTGACTGATGAGCTAAATTTTGAATATTAATTAAGTTAATTAAACTCGAATCACCAGATGTAGCTGGTGGTCACCCTACTGGACAGCGTAGCTCTGGAGAATCAATGAAATTGGATAATAGCCCTATGCCTATAGAGTAAAAGATATTAATTTTTTTTAATATTGGCACCTTTATGATCAGAAATAGAATACAAATGTTTACACTTTTAATGTTGTTTTAATTTAAAATTTCTTCAGTGCCTGGCACATAAAAGAGTCAATAAATGATTGGATGGTGTTAATAGGTTCCCTCTCACCTCCACCCCAGGTCTCTCCAACTCACACATCTGCACAAGGTCACTTTAACAGTTTTCCCCTTGTGGTCTTTCTGGGAGTTAAGAAGTAGGGGGTGTCTCTCTGTCTTCTGACTTCTTGTGCTCCTCTGCTGTGCACCCTGTCAGTCATGGCTATGGCTTGCAGACTTCCAGCCTTTTCTTCACTCTGCTCCAAGCCCAGTCGGGCTCCACCTGGACCCCTCCCACAAGCTTAGCTGGAGCCTTAGATGTCTGCGGCCGTCTGGACCACTCTGTAGCACGCTGATCTGATGTTCCTGAGGGCCCAGTGTTTGGTTATGGCTCCTAAAACAGACATCAGCAAACTGGAGTGTGATTGAATCCAGGGATCAGTCATGCCACATGACATAGCTGAAGGGGCTGAGAACGCATCACTTTGAGAATGCTTACTATTTATAAAACATATATGTATATTGGGCTAGGCACTGAGCTAAGTGCTGTTGATTCTCATTTACTATGAGGATAGTAACCATATGTCCTATTTTTACACATTTTAGACGTTTGCCAGCCTCAGAGGTTAAGTGACATTCCGAAAGTCACTTATCTAGGAAGCAGCAGATCCACGATTCCTATTTATACTCTTTGGTTCTCAAGCTTGAAGTCGTAACCACAACATAACTCATTACGGAAGAGGGAGAGTTCTTCAAAATCAGTGCCGAAAGCCTCTCAAAGGAACTAGATTTCAGGTGACTATAAAGAAGAGTTTTCTAATAATTCAAGCTCTTCATCACCAAATACCTTACTCTGAGGTAGGCTTCTCCCCCTCATTAGCAGTTCACAAGCTGAGGCCTAATGCTAGCTGATCAGAAACTCCGTAAATGGCATTCTTGAATAATTGGGTACTCACAAGTGATGGATGAGCTCTAGGGGCCTTTCCAGTTCAAACTTCTTCTGAATATCATTTCCTCTCTCAATGACATTTATTGCCAAATTATTCCCATATGACTCCTTTTTTATTTTCCATGCAATTTATAAAGACAGTTCTTTTTCCGTGTAAAACCAGAATATAATTTATTGATTGCTCAAATTGGCAAAATCAGGGTATGCTCTCCCTGGAGGCAAGCTTGTATAGGAATTCATATCACGTTTCACTGGGAAATAAAGGATGGCCTGGATCATGGAAACTCAAGGATGATTGTAAACAATATTTTAAGCATTTGGCAGACTTTGTTTAATTCTGTTAGATATTAATGACAGGCAAGAGAGGAAGAAAAAAATATCATTAGATTTTTAAGTTATGCAGTGATCCCTTAAATAATTGAGAGTATGCTATTATTATTTCAATATACCCCTTAGAATTATATCATGCCCCTTAATTATTTCTGATATGTTTCATAAGTAGCCTTTTGGTTTTTTTTTTTACTAATGTATTTTCTCTGTTTTGACAGAAAACGCATTCAATATCCTAAAGTCCAAGTTTTAATATTTGCATTTTCAAAAAGTATGTTGAGTTTCTCTGATGAGAGCATAAGCTCTATTGGCTATATCACTGAGGATAACACTATGGGAAACTATAGGATTAGAAAGCTTTTTAGGATAAAATTTTTTTTAATCCTGTAGGAACATTTGGGATTTGCTTTGGGAAAGAGTAATCAGTATATATCATCTTTTTTTTTTATCTATCTGCCCATCTTACATTCGTCAGCTACTCCCAACTGTGGTACCCCCACCCCCAACTCTCGCAGCTTGTGCCAGGGGTTGGAAGAAACTGTATTCGTAATCTGAGGGGGCCTAGCACCTACAGACGTTTCTATGGAGATAGTTGTAATTTGTGATCATGGAGAAAGTTTTCATTCTTGAAATGATATCACATGTGATCAGCTTTAGAGAAGAAATACTACATAAAGAGATGTGGGCTAGAAAGAATAGAAAGGAATTAGTGGCAGCAGCAGGTGGGATCTGTATTTCAGAAGACTGGGATGGGGGTGGATTGAGGAATTGAAACAAGCTGGGGTTTCTAGCGTGGGAGTGGAAGGAAGTTTTCACTTGAAGAAGAGGCCTTGAAGAAGGCTAGGATTTCTAGGCGGGGTAAAGAACAAGCAGAGAAAGGGTGCTGGGGGAGTGCTGCAGAGTTTAAGACAAAGAATGCGAAGTTAAAGAAAGGTAATTCTGGGTTTCTGCTGTGATGACCCTTACGTACCAGTAAACATTTTGTAGTCGGCCTGTGTGGGAATGAAGTTTTACCTCCCGTCCTCGCAGGAGATTGGTATTTTTTCATGAACTCTTCCACATATTTTGGTCCTATCTCTCCCCTACAGGGTAAGACCCTTGGCCATATTTGTTTTGATTTATGCTGCTAATGGCTAAACAGATTCTAGATTTATTTAACATATTGGTTGTTGACTGTATGTCCATCACTAGACTACATACCTAGGTCCCTTTATATGTATATGTATATTTATAGTACTAATATTATGCATTATATGTTAGTATGTATATGATTTCTATAAGTTGAGTTGGTTTAAGAGTACATTTGCTTAAAGCAGATTTTAAAAAATGTCTCCTTTCTAGATAATTTCAGTTTGAGCAGATAATTACCATGTGGCCAAATCAGGACTCACTTTTCCAAATATTAAGTTAGCCACAGCAATCATTTCCCTTTCTTCCTTCTGCTTTATTTTATAGTTGAGAAACTAGGCTCAGTGCAGTCACACAACCAGTTTTTGGCAATACCAGGGCTAAGACTAAATTCTGTGCTATCTTCCTACCATATTACCCTTCTTCTCTGAAATAAGTAACCAGTGAAAGCAAAACATTTAAAGGTCAACACACACTTACAATTCAAATATTGCATAGGACACATCAAAATGGATGTCAATTCTACAGTTCAGATAACAGTACTCATACTTTTAGTTGTGATATTAGCACACATGAGAATTTCTGACAAATCAGTTAATTTCTTTCTAGTGGTACTCCCCATTTTTTTCTAACAAAAGTTAACGTGTGGTGATAACGGGAACAATAGGACACTTTATAGTGAAACATTTCCTCTCTGGCATATGGCCGTTTTTTTTTTTTTCAGTTTTTAATCCAGCTTTAACAATTTGGTCACTGGATCATCTTGGAGAAGCAAGGCCCTAGAACTTGGAGGCCCAAACGTAGTTTAGCATTAAATTAAGGGCAGATGCTATGCTGGGAATATTCTCCCAGCTAAAAATATAATCAACCCCATCAACAATTACGGCAAGCATCCTCTGTATTAGCATGCACCAGGGGCTCTGCAGCACGTGTGTTGTTTCCATACTTTTAACTCTGGGACCTTCTCTGGAGAAGAGGCTGGTCTGATGTATTTCCAGAACTCCAAGCACGTGGCATATGCTCAAGGCTAATGGCAGAAAAGGTTGGAACAATTCGGGCTTCCAAGGGACGGAAAAGCAGCATGTCTGTGAGTTTTTCTGGATTCTAACTTTCGCCCCTCTACTGAGCTCCAGGGTTTTTTTTCCTCCCAAGGCCCCTAACTACACCTTAGAAGGGTGATGGAGCGTAAATGTCGCCACAAAGTGGTTGGTCTTCACCTGAGAGCCCTGCTTTCTGCCTTTTGTCCCTTCGCTGACCTCTGCCATCCCCCAGGCCGGGAGCTACCCAGTGAGGCCCAGAGCCTGAGCGGCGGAACTAAAACGCGGCGGAACCGGAGGCCAGGAAGCGGCGCAGGTGGAGGGAGGAGAAGCCTGGGGACCGGCAGGCCTAGTTCCGAGGCGGCAGCAGCGACAGCGTGGGGATGGAGCCCCTGCGGGTCCTGGAGCTGTATAGCGGCATTGGGGGCATGCACCAAGCACTCAGAGGTGAGCGTGCACAGAGCACCTCTCTCTTGATACCCGCGTTGGCGCGGGCCATAACTTAGGCGCCAGGGAGCCGTGGAGCCGCGAGAAGCCAGGGGCGGAGACCGGGGGATGGGGGACTCGTTGTCCTGGAAACCGCCCCAGCGGGCCGCCTCCTCCCTCCGCTCCGGGCGGAGACTCCTTTCATCCCGCCTCGAGCCTTGTCCGAAGGACGGGTGCGGCGCCTTAGAGGACTCAATTCGTTGAGTCCTGCTCTGCGAGGCTAGGCTATAAAGTGAAACTAAAATGGTACCCACAGAACGGGAGGGGCGAGCCCCCTGCCTAGTGCCAGTCCCCAGTTCCTAGTATGGCAGTCACCTACCTAGAGGCGTGGAGACGCGGTCTTTTGCTCTCAAGGAAGTCACAGTGGGGGAGGGGAGCTCGCTGGTCAAGACTAGGCTGGGGACAGAAGGCTCTTCAAAGGGATAGCTACAATTCAAGGTAGAAGTTAGTGAACAATTAAGTAGAACTGTAGGGGAAGCATAGAGGAAAAATCTGGTCAATTCTGATCATTGAAAAGAAACATCCTGTCTTGATACATCGTGTCTAGATACATTTAGGCGCCAGAAGAGCTGAGTTCAGACCTTGGGCTAGTTCCCTAACATTTTTGAACCTGCTTCCTGATTTTGAAATGGGAAAGGTAATTTTTTTATTGAAGGACTGTGAGAATTAAAGATAAAGCACGTAAAGTGTTAATAATGCCTGGTACATTGTAGCCACTCAAAATATTATAAATTATCATCATCTTATGTATCTCTTTGGAGGTTTTAAATTTCTTTGGTGACGTGTTGGAATGAAAGCTTTTTTTTTCTGGTGATATTCACTCAAATATTTATTGAGCTCCTATTCTGTGCTAGGTACTGTGCTAGTCAGTGGAGATATAGAATGACAAATAGACTTTGAATGTGCATGTTTATACTTAAATTACTAAGGCAACCACAAAACTGAAACTTTCCTGCTCTTTTAGTACCAACAGTAACAAGAAACATTTTAAGATGCAGACAATATGTAATGAGTGGAGCATGTAAATTTTCTGAGCATATGTATTGAGTTTTGATTGTAGACTAGGTGAGTTATTGTTAAATTTTTATTACCCATTATTTGGTGGCTTTCTATGTTCAGTTCTTATGTCAAAACTTATCAGCATGAAAACAAAACTAGTACTATTGGCTTTCTTAGTTAATTTTGTAAGATGTATAATGTCAGCATTTACCCCCATGTCTTGAAACCCCTTAGCGAACATGATTTTCAATGTTGCTTAGTACTTTTTACCTTACGCTACAATTCAACCACTCCTTAAGCACTGAACATTAGATTATTCTCCGATTTTTCGCAAGTATAAATGTACTACAGTTACATCCTTGAGCGTAAATCCTGATTTTCTCTAAGCCTGTTTTCTAAAAGTCTCAGTTTATTCAACAGTAAAAGACTGACTGTATGCTCATTACTAAGTCAAAAATTATGAGAATTTTTTAAGGCTTTTGATAATATAGCAAATTGCTTTTCAGGAGATTATGAGTACTTCCCTCAACTACATGTTCATCAGGATTTGTCTTACCCATTTTTAACTTTTGCTAAGTTGGTAGGGGAGATTGCGTAATTTAAATTTGTATTTTTTGGTTCATGAAACAATTACATATTTTTTCTCCTATTAATCAATCCAGTGGGAATTCGTACACATATTTTTTTTATTGCCAGCGCCATCATCCTGAATCGAAACTATAGCATCTCTAACTTAAAATATTAAAAGTTTCCCAAGTGCTCCCCGCCCTCCTTCCACTCTGCTTTCCTACTCATCCTTTCTCCACACAGAAACAGAATGATCTTTTGCACAGTAGACTGGATGATGTCATTTCCTTGCTTAACTGGCTTTCATTTGAGGTTAGAATCACAGTGCTATCTTCTTACTAGGCCTGTGAGATCTGGCTTCTGTCTGCCCGTTCCACCTTATCTGCTACTCTCCCCCCGGTTCTTTTTTCCAGGCTCACTGGTCTTCTTTCTCTGTATTCCTTAAACTCTTTGTGTTCCTACTTTGTTCTGGCCTTTGCTATTATCTCTACCCAGAGTGCTCAAATCCCAGACTTTTCCACTGTAGGTGTATCTCATCTTTTATGTCTTGGTTAATACGTGGCCTCTTCAGAGTAGCCTCCCTTGGCTGATCTTGTGATTTAAAGTAGCCTTCCTGCTGCCTCTCTACCTTGTTGCTCTCTCATCTTTCGGTGTGAGTTCTGTGTATTAAGGATATTGACTTTTAATCATACCTGATGCAGTTTTCCCCATGCATTTGTTTTCTAGTGTTCATTTATTTGATGTATCAAAGTTTAAAATTTTTTCATAACAAAATGCATTACAATTTTCCATGTGGTATTATATAATAATAAAGACGTAGCAATGGCAGCTAACTGCAGCATTTATTAAGGATCTTTTTTACATGTTAGGCCTTGAAGTATGTAACAAGTTAGTGGCAGAGCCAGTTTTGTAACCTAGGTTTCTCCACCTGACCTCTTAACCTTGCCACGCTGCCATTTTTCTGATTAGATCCACTACTTGAATCCACACCTTCAATTATAGTAAGAAGTACAGGAGAAATAATACTAACTTAAATTTTAACAGATTTCTAGATAAGGTTTATGACTGATTGTTTTTTATTGTGGCAACATATACATAGAATGTACCATTTTAACCATTTTTAAGAGTGTAATTCAATGGCATTACGTCAATGTTGTGTAACCATCACCACTATCTACTTTTAGAATTTCTTCATCTTCCCAAACAGAAACTCCGTACCATTAAATAATAACTCCCACCTCTCTATTTGCAGACTCTGGTAACTACTATTCTACTCTGTCTCTACTAAATTGTCGATATGAGGTACCTCATTTAAGTGCAATTATACAATATTTGTCCTTTTGTGTATGGCTTATTTTCCTTAGTATAATGTTTTTAAGGTTCATTCATGCTATAGCAAATATCAGTACTTCATTCCCTTTTGTAGCTGAATAATCTGTTATATGCATATACTACATTTTGTTTGTCCATTCATCTGTTGATGGACTTAGGTTGTGTCTACCTGTTGGTTATTGTGAATAATACTACTATGAATTTGGTATATATGTGTGTTTCTGTCCATGCCTTCAATTCTTCTGAGTATATACCAGGAATGGAATTGCTGGATTATATGGCAATTCTGTATTTAACTTTTTGAGGAACCACCAACCTGTTCTACAGTGGCTGTGAAATTTTACAGTCCCACCAGCAATGTATGAGTGTTCCAATCTCTCCATCTTTATATCCTTGAATTGTTATTCTATTGTTTTGTTATTCTATTTGTTTTCGAGGTTGTCAAATAACTTTCAGACTTGATTTGAATTACACAGGAATAAATCAGTGAAAGAAAGTATTATTTATAGCCACAAAAGATGATACATCGAACAAATATGAAAAGGGAGAAGAAAAGAGCAGTCCCCAAGGTTATTGTAAATGTTAAATGAAACAGCCGATAAAAATAAGTATGAAAAATAATGTAGGTACTCATTTCTTTTTTCCCCACTTTGTTTTGTAACTAGCTTTCCCCACTTAATTCTATTGGATTTCTCCATTGATAAAATCAGGATAATAATGTTAACCTATAGGCCTGTTAGAAAGATTTAAGGATACAGTGTATACACAGAGCTAGTATAGTTCCTGGTACATAGTATGTAAGTAATACTGTCGATGTTACTTAGGAAGTTGGACATTTTCATGTGCTTGCTATTTGTATTTATTTTGTGACATGTACATGTTGCCATTGGTATGTTCTTTTTTACAACTGGTGATTTGCTTTTCAATTTCACTATGGTATTTCTTCCAAGCAGGATTTTGAAGGCTGATTGGGCGTTTTCCATATAGTCAAGAAGAGAAAGGGTACATCCTAAATAGACACACAGATGCGAATAGCATGGTCCATGTGGAGACTTGCAGGCTGGTATCCTATGTAGCAGGTTTCTGAGAGTTATTAGTGTTCTTTGTTGGTCAAACAAGTTTAGGAAAGTCTTCACATGATATTGTCCCTTGAGACATTCTCAGGACATATTAATGAATCAAAGATCTTGAGAAGCCCTGAAAAAAAGATGCTATTTGGTTTAAATCAGCACTTTTTTAGTGGAGGTGGAGAGACACTTAGGGCACTCATGGAGCCGTGGCAGGACATGCTGGAAAGCAGTGAGTTGGAAAGAGAAAAGTGCCAGGGCTACGCATATTGACTGATGAGCATGATGTGTGATTATGTCGCCAACTTTGACTAACTAAGTAAGCTGCTTTGTAATTTTTCTATAAAGCAGGATTTGTTAATGTTCTTATTATCTGTGTTTTTTTTTTTTTCTAAAAATATACAAAACTGAACTCCTGGTTCTCCTTACTCTTCCAAAACTCGCTGCCCTGGCAGCCTTTCATACCAGTAACAGGTGTCTCCATTTCTACGGTGGCCCAGACCTAAGCCTTGGAGTCATCTTTCTTTCTTCTTTTTCATTCTCATCAGCAAATTCCAGCTCTACCTTCCAGCTATATTTATAATTCTATCATTTCTCTCTGTCTTAACCTGGTCCACAGTGTCTCTTCTATTTTGTCAACTTAATTTACGTGCCACTCCAGGTTCACTTGGCCACACTTGCCTCCTGGGCCCTGGGCAGTTTGATCAGTGTGGCCCCTCACTCTGCTGCTGCCGCTTCATCCCATAACACTGCCGGGGGCGGGGGGTGGGCCTGGCTCAGAGTGCTCAGTCTGCCCCCATGTCTGCACTCAGATGAAGAGCCAGACAGTGGAAATGGATCTAGCAGCTCCAGCAGCTGTCTGGAGGGGTTGGATAACATGACCCTAAGTGGGAAGGAGGGGGAGAGTTTTGCTTGTGAAATAATAGAAAAAATATGTATATTGCTCTCCGCCCCCAGTTCCTGGCACAGAGCTCCTAAAACCCTGGTAATTTCCGAAGTGATATTTATTCTGATATTTGGTCTTTGTCCCGGGTTCCTGACACAGAGCTTCTAAATCCCTTCGAGGTTTTTAGGTAATAGGAATGTCTTTTCTTGTAATGAGGAGACTCTTGGTGGGCTTCTAGGTAGGGGCTGGTCACCAGAAAGACTAAGCCATGATTAGAAGCTTAGAATTTTCAGTCCACCCCCATCCTCTGGGAAGGAGAAAGGGGCTGGGGATGAAGTTAATGATTGATTGTGCCCTTAGTTTATTCTCAATAAACATGATGAGTCCTTCATAATAGTCCTAGAAGTAAGGGTTTCAGAGAGCTTCTAGGTTGGTAAACATGTATCTACATGCTAAGAACGTGGTGCACCCCAACTCCATGGGAAGAGAAGCTCCCATGCTTGGGAGCCTTCCAGATCTCACCTGATGTCACCTCTTATTCTGGCTGCTCATCCATATTCTTTAGCATGTCCTTTATTGTGTAATAAACTGGTAACCATAAGTATTTCCTTGAGTTCTGTGAGAGGTTCTAGCAAATAATCCAAGTGGGGTTGTGGGAACCTTTGATTTGTAGCCAAGTCAGACAGAATTTTTGGGTAACCTGGGGACCGGCCACTTGCAATTGAGGTCTGAAGTTGGGGCAGTCTCATGGGACTGAGCCCTTAACCTGTGGGGTCTGTACTAACTTCAGTTAGTGTCGATTGAATTGAATTCTGTACATCCGGCTGGTGTCTAAGAGATTTGATTGGCTTTGGGGGAAAAAAATATTTCTGACATCTGGTGTCAGAAATATTGTGAGTGTTGTAGTAGTGTGTGAGTAAAGGAGCAACCCAGGAGTGTTTCCTATACACGTCTCATGGTGTGACTTAGAGACAGGATGAGAAAGGAGCCAATAATTAACATCTCTCTCCCTCTTCCCCCTACCAGTGGGCCTTGCTCAAATACGCGTGGGCATATAGGAGTGCTGCTTTACACCAAATGACATCTTTCCTGCAGAGTGTCTGTCACCTTTGATAGAGCCCTCCTCCTTTTGATAGCTGTTAGGAGTGGTAGATCCACACAGCCTGCCCTGGGAGTCCTTTCTGACAGCAGTTGGCTTGTTTTCTTGTGAAACTGGGTGTTCTTGGGACCAAGTTAGTATCGCATTGCCTTTTTGTTTGCTTTTCTGCCTTCCTTGCCTCACTATGCTCATTCTTGCTACTTTGGGGTTTTGCCTTCCAGAAAAAGAATTTGCAGCTAAGCTTTGCCTTGGGTTCTTTTTTTAGGAAACCTGGACAAAATATTATTGTAATAGCCTTTTTGCTGGTCTCCTTGCTTCTGCTCTATCACCCTTAGTTTATTTTCAACACAGTGGTCAGTGGAATCCTTGAGGAATATGTCAGGTAAGTCATGCCTCTGACGAAAACTTCTGAGCGGTGTCTCCTCTCTCTCAGTGAAAGCCGAAGTCCTCAACAAGACCCACAGGTCTGCTGGGCCTAGAGCCAGCCCTTCGCCCTCACTGACCATGTCTCCTGTGCTTTCCCCTCGCTCGCTCCACTCCAGGCTCACTAAGTTTGAGCTGCTGTATAACAAAGTACTGTAGACTGAGTGGCTTGTAAACAACAGAGGTTTGTGTCACACAGCCCTGGAGGCTGGAGATTTCAAGATCAGGGTGGCAGCACGGCTGAGTTCTGGTGAGGTCTCTCCCAGGTTGTAGGATGTCGCCTTCTCATACCCTCACACGGTAGAGAGCAGAGAGAAACAAGGTCTCCCAGGATTCTTACGAGGGCACTAGCCCCATTGATGAGGGCTGCACCCTCATGACCTCTTCTCATCCTAATGACCTCCCGAAGTCCTCACTTCTTAGTACTG
Organism: Pteropus medius; assembly: GCF_902729225.1. NCBI lineage: Eukaryota > Metazoa > Chordata > Mammalia > Chiroptera > Pteropodidae > Pteropus > Pteropus medius. The sequence continues at coordinate 3,778,983 of NW_024347790.1, read as the reverse complement.
TCATCACATATGAATTTGGGGGTGGGGGACATACATATTCAGTCCATAATATGGTTGTCCTTGCTGTTCCTTCTACAAAACAAGCATGCTCCCATCCCTGAGCCTTTGCAGTATCTCTTCTCTCTGTTCTATTTTGTTCTTTTCCCAGGCCTACTCCCTCATTTCTTTTAGGTTGCTGGTAGTGAGACATTCTTTAGCCAACTTATATAAAAATAGAACTTCTCTCACACTGCCTGGTTTATTCTGCTTTTTTTTTTTTGCCCATAGTATTTTTTCATTGTCGAGCATATTATACACTTATTTATTTATTTACTCTTTGTTCTCCCCAACTCCCACTAGAATATAAGTTCCATAATAGGATAGCTTTTGTTTAGAACATCGCTTATACATTTGTTGAATGAATGAGCAAGTGAGTAGATGAACTAAGGCCATGTTTGCTATGAAATATGTATAGCTTGAAGTAAATACCACTGTGTAAAGTTTAAGCTTAGCTATTAAATTCTGATTCATGAAGGTCATCTTTTTTTTTTTTTTTCCTGGATGTACTAAATCAGCATTTCTCAAAGTATGGGCCATGGATAGAGTTTTGAGGGATGTTAACAGGTGTTATGTAGGAGATAAATGTGTGTGTATGTAAGTATGAGGTCCAATCATACATGTATGCGTGATTGTATGTGACAGTTTAATAGATAATAAAGATTTTTCTCTAAATGTTCAAAAATGCTCTAAAATGTTCTCAAAATAATCAAGTCTGTTGAGAATAGTTGGTTGTAACTCAATATAGAATTTAGATCTTATATTAATAATGACCTGTAGTAAAAACAATGAAGTTAGAGTGTTTTATTCTTTATTCTTTTATTTCTGTCAAGAAATATTACCCCTTTCTATGGAAAATTGAAGAGGTTGCTATTTGAGAGCAAATCTATATGTAATTATAGACTGATTACTATCATAAAGATATATGAGGTTAAGGTTATATGTAGAATTTGGTATTTGTTGGTGTCTAGAGCTTGCTTAGGGCTCTGTTGGTTTTTTGTTTTGCCCATGGAATATTGTCAAGAATATTCCTAAAAACTGCTCTTCAGAAATAGTGCCAATCACTCTCATCCTATCTAAAATCAAAATTGCATCTAATTTTTGGAAAATAGGTAAAGCGTGTGTTGGGACTTAGAAAATATATCATAAATACCATTTTACCCAGATCACTAATTGCTTTTATTCTTATCCACTATTTCTTTTTATTCTAGGACTTTAAATCACCTAAACCTAAAGGAAAAAAACCTTGGACTAAAGTAAACAACACTATGAGAAAGTTAATCATAATAGTTTTTCAGCATCCATTAGTGATTTTTGTTCAAGCTCAGTAGTGAATTTAGCACTCGATGAACGAGGCATAATTTAAAAACAAATGCCAGACCCTTAGGGGCTTTGGCATGTTCCTTAATGACAGGTGATTTTTGATCCAAAAAGAACCTATAATTCGAAAGATTTATTATTACAGAATTCTAGTTAGAAGTTCTTTGAACTTTAATAGCTGAAATGAAAGATACTCAATAAGTAGTTTTGCCTTGTTTAAATTTTATCCTAAAAACCCTAATATTTAGATGATAATAAAGTACCAGAATAATTTCTGAGTTTCTTCAGAAGGCATTTTATTTTTGTGGCCTCGGTTTACTTTTGTGGTTATTTGCTGAGTCACTTGTTAAAATTATACTCTTTGAATTTTAAACTTAACAGCGCTCTTTGTTAATTTTGATTTAATATTGATCCTTTATCTCTACACTGCTCTCCATCCAATGGAGTTCTTTCATTGGCTATTAGAGATTTCTTTCAGTTTTGAACTGTCAGAATATTGGTAACTATAGCTTGAGGGAAAAGATGTCAATCTATCATTTTTCTACATTGTATTGTGGGTTGGCATTTCAATATTTGGCAAGGGAAACATACTTAAAATCCAGAGGTCTGTGTCTGTGAAGAAGTTGTCTTTTAACTATTTCTCATGATTGTAAAATCAAAGGGCTTGTGATTCCATTATTGAAAATAAACACCAAATAAAACCTAAACATATATGTATGCCCTATAGACATATTTGTCATAAATTCTGTAATATACTATATTCATTCTCCCCTCCCCCCAAAGTTCTACTTCAAAAAGAGGGTATGGCCTTCCATTTTAGTCTTCAGGAAGGACCTTCATATTTCTCAATTACTATACTTTATTTTGAATAGCAAAGTAATAAAATGCTGCTTGGATAAATTATATTATCCTGAAAAAACTTAATACCAGTTTTGGATGCTTATTGAGGTCACTTGATGGAATAGATGAAAAATCATACGAGTGAATTTAGAGATTTAGAAATAATTGTTAGGGGATGACCTTAACAAATTACAGGTGTTAGATATCATTGTAAACAAACCTTCTGGAAATTACTTTACCACACAATACAGTAGGGGGTTACTTTGCGGAGATCACAAATAGCTAATGAGTACTTGTCAGCATAAAATTTCCAGTTACATTATCATTTAGGAATTCAAAAAATGCTAGATTTCAAGTAACTTTGACTGAAGAGAAGTCGATGTACCCTTGAAAACTGTGTTAAATGACTTAAAATTTGGCTCTAGTGGTGATAAAACCCTGATTTTAAAGATGTACATGAGAAAGTAGAATAAAATTGTTTCATGAAATTTGACAGAAAAAAAGCAGTATTTCTAAATCAACATAATAAGATAGCATTTAAAATGTTTGTATAACTGAATTAATAAGTTATATGAAGTTATTTTCATAATTTAGCTTTATCCTTTTGTAATCTATATAATGAAAATGGCCATATAACTTTGTCCTTTATTTGGACACATTAATAGTGTGTGTGTGTGTGTGGTGTGGGTGTGTGTGTGTGAATGTGTATAAAATGAAAATGAGTTTGGACTTTGAAAAATGTTGAGAAGGATGCACTTTGTCCTGTCCTGCTATTGTACTTGCTGCTCACTCTGCCTGGAATGCTGTCCCCCAGATAGCCACATGATAGTCCCTTGCTTTGATGCTATCTTCTCAGGGCTTCCCTGACCACTACTGAAAATTGCAGCCTCTGCTCAGCCTCCTTATCCCTCTTCTTGTTTGATTTTCCTCTTAGCGCTTAATACTGCGATTTTGTTTGTGTGGAGATTTGTTTTATTTTTTTCTATTTTGTTCATCTAGAATAGTGCTTGTTGCATAGTAGATGCTCTATAAATATTTGTTAAATGAGTGAATAAACTACAGAGTATGAACATTTTAAAAGTTGATATTGTCAAATTATATTTTAAAGGGATATATCCAATAAACTCTATGACTATAAATATGCTAATATGATATTTAAAACTAATTTACTAGGTGAAATTATTTTAATTTTTTAATTATCAGTAAAGTTGAATATTTAAAAAATACCATTTTTACATTTATTTTTATTTTTAACTATATCTGACACATTTATTTCAAAATTGAGAAATACTGGAAATATATACATTGATTCATTCAGCAAGTAATTACTGAGTATTTTCTGTGTCAGTTACTGTGCTGTGTGATGGGGATCCAGCATTCACAAGACAACCATGTTCTTTTCTTCCAGAGATTATGGTCTACTGGGAAAAACTGATGCTACACAAATGAAGAAGTAAATTGAAAAATAAAAATCATACATGATGCTCATGCAGGGAAAAAAACTGTCGAGGATTTAGATTGTGCCTTTTCAATCTTTACATATGTCTGCGAGCATTAAAATTATAGCTTTCTATTTTCACATAGAAAATCTTGAATTTTTCCTTGACATCAAATATATTTATTTGTAAACTTGGTTTTGAATGGTTGTGTGATATTCCATTTTATGGATGTTCCATACTTGTTCAAAGCAATTACGTATTTTGGGACATTTAGATAGCTTATAAATTTTTTACTATTATAAATAATATAGCAATATAGCATTTTTTCTTTATATAAGTCTTTTTCTCCACATCTCTATTACTGCCTTATGTATTAGTTTCCTATTGCTGCTGTAACAAATTACTACATAGTCGATGGCTTATAGCTACACAGATTTGTACGTAACACTTCAGGAAGTCAGAGGTCTTAAAACTGAGGTGTTGCCAGGGCTGCATTCCTTTCAGGAGGCTCTAGGATCTGTTTCCTTGCCTTTTCCAGCATCTAGAGGTCACCTGCATTCTTGATTTGTGACCCCTTCCTCCATCTTCAGAGCCAGAAAGGTAGCATCTTCCAGCCTCCCTCCCCTGAAAACATCTCTGATTCTAACCATCCTCCATCCTCCTTGTGATTACACTGGGCCTATCTGCATAACCCAGGATAATCTCTTAAGATCCTCAATCATATCTGCAAACTCTCTGTTGTCATGTAAGATAACATTTTTACAGGTTTCAGGGATTAGGATATGGACATCTTTGGTGGGGGATCATTATTTTGCTTACCATACCTTAGGATATGTGTCCAAATATGAAACTGATAAGTCCAAAGTAATTTTAAGGTTTTTCGATACTGACAAAATATTCTTTAAAACACCGATTCCTCAATTGACACCTCTATCTGCAATGAGTGGTCCTGTCCTTTCTAGCAAGTGATATTTTAAAACGTCTTTGTACTTTTGATAATAATAGCAAACATTTTTTTGAGTGATTACTTTATGGCCAGCACAAATGTAAGAGCTTTACAGGTTTTAAGCAATTTAGTCCTCGGAAAACCCTATGACATAGGTACTTTTTTATCTCTGTTTTACAGGTAAAGACACTGAGGCGTAGTGAGGTCAAGTACCTTGCATAAGTCATACATTTGGAAATGGTGGAGCTAAAATTCAAACAGGCAGAGAAGGGCTAGATAGCTAGATATTCATATCCTTGATCTTTCTTTTCAGAACATGTGAATTAATTTTCTCTTTCTCTGAATGAAAGATCTCCATAGGGTGTACCTATGACACTCCTGATAAAAAAAAAATAATGATAGCTAATATTTGTTGAGTTCTGTAGGCCTAATAGAAAAAAGTTTGCAGAGAAATATATAGTCAGGAGGACATGTGGAAGAGGAAAATGAAGAATGAAGTAATTGAGTATGTTTTTCTCTGAGGTCTTAGGACTAATACTTTCTGACCTAGTCCAAAATTGCAAAACTTAATTTTTCTTTTCAAGGTGCCTGTAGCAGAAATTGAGGATAGAGTTTAAAACTTTATCAAGTCAATAATGATAAAAAATATATAAGCTTTCAAGGTTTAGTATAAAGCAAAGAGCGGCCCAGTATGGCAGGACAAATTTAGAGTGGAGTTTTTAGTTTAATCTTGGGGATCTTTATGATCGATAGCATAATTATATTTTTACAAGTCATTTTTTCATTCACAGTTAACTAGATTACAGACTACTAATGCTTAAGGCATTTTGTCATTGACTTCCATGAATATATCAGAAATTGTCATTTTTTAAATTATGAGAAAACATTACCAGAAAACATGTCAACATTTTATAATGAACTATTCATAGATGCTCATTCACAAAGCACTTCTGTGTAAAATGAAGTCTTTGTTGTTTAAACCTGTAATAGGTTGCAGCACGTGCATTTATATTAATTTCTTAACTATTTAAATAATGTGTTTTAAGCACTGGTAGTCTTAAGAGCTTAAGAGGAAGGTCTTAAATGTCATGGGAAAAATTGGGAAGACAGATTTATATCCTTTGAATTCTGTAAGTATATAAAGAGGTAGCTTTCAGCTCATTACATTTTTGGCCATATGCTCGTTACTTGATGTAGTAAAAAACTGCATCAATGTAGTTTAATTCTTATTGTTTTTTATTCTTTTGACTATTGTTGAGTTGGTGGGGTAAAGTAATGCATTGAGTTACAGCTATTCACTGGTGTGTGTGCATGTGTGTGGTGTCACAGTCCAATGGGTATATTTTGAGAATGTTTCCAAATCTTTCATGTGTTCTTGATACTTATTTCCTTTGTGATTTCTCAGGGTCACAGCCAACAGAAGTATTGAATTCTTTTGTTCCAAGATAAAAATAAATTTTTTTTTGTTTGCTTTCTACTGATTATAAAAGTACTATATTCTTTTTGTAAAGGAAAAAAAAAAAAACCTCATATAATCCAGAAGTATATGAGAAGAAGTAAGAATTACCTCCAAATTCTTCCTTTACCACCAAGAAATAGCCCCTGTTCACATTTGCTTTTTCTTTCTTAATGTGTATAAATGTACATGTACTTTACAAAACTTGGATCATTGCTCGATAGAATATTTAGTAACTTGCTTTTTGTACTTAAAAATATGTATATCATTTCATGTCAGTATACGTGGGCATTATTTTTAACATGTCTGTCCTCATATATGTTTGTGGTCTTACACTTATATCTTTACTTACTTGAACAAATATTCCCTTAGCACAAATTGCCACTGGAAGTGGAATAGCAAGGTCTAATAATAGAAGGGTTGAATTAATGTATACTATAGCCAACACGAGGATGGGTACCTTTCATCAAAAACTTACTAGTACTAGTACTAGTGTTCATCTTATAAAATCTTTGCTGGTCCAGTAGGTAAAACTGATTAAAGTGGATTTCCCTCACTAATGGTTAGGTTCAGAATCCTTTTATATGTTAATTTTCTGCTTAAAATTATTTTTCAATTGCCTGTAATTGAAATTTCTGTTTTAATTGTTTTTACTTTCAGAACTTGAATTTTATAAGAATAAGAATGTACAAAGTATTAGTAAGACCGTGAAAATATTATGTGCTTCTTAAAAGACATGAGAGATATAGGTTCTACAAATGGCTCTGTACATAGCTGTTGTATTTAGAACACACATATAGGATTAGGTAATTGGGTAGCCTCGGAATAAAGCCCTTGCTCCCAGAATTAGGACTCCTGCCATTGTTGCCTCAATTTAGGACACTTGGTGAGTGTTCGATCAAGAGACATGCTTCTGTTTTGTAGGTATACAGTTAATTAAATACTCATTCAGAAAACTTTTGGCATTGATGTTGCTCTGCTTGCCAAGTTGGAATGTGAAATACATTTCTTCATAGTGGCAAATGATATTTAAGTGTGCGTTTTTGAATGTCTGTTAGAACTGTTATTTTCAGTTACAGAAAATTCAGCCCAAACTGGTTGTAAAAGTTGTAAATATTCATGTAATGATCAAAGTCAAATGAAGGCTTGGTTTGGGGTAGAGCTTAAAAAGGGACTCAAAATCATGTCACCAGGAACTATTTTTTTCTCAGCTTTGTTCTTTATGGATTGGGTGCCTTTTTATATATTCTTCCTTTATTGCATCAAGATGGCTATAGTAGCCTCTGAACTTATATCCTTCCATTAAACTTTAAGAAAGATCAAGTGTCTCTTCCTAGTTGCCTAGGAAAAAGCTGGGCATTCCCTCTTGTGCCTAATTAGCTTATTTTGAGTTGTGTGCTCATGCTGAAACCACTCTGGCAAGTCTCATTGGTTCAAGCACTTGACACATGCTTGCGTAGAAACTAGGGGTTGTTGTTTGAGGCCATCTGAACCACTTTGACAGAGAGTGAGTGAGGTAAGGTCCCCGAAAGAAAATCTGGGACTAGTACCAGAAAAGGAGGACTGGATGCTGGCAAAACAGAACACTAATGTCCACCCATCTTGTATTCTCAGTACCTAGCAGAGTGCCCAGTACGTGATAGGTACTATAATAAATACTTATTAACTGCCTGAAGTTGCGCTATTGGTTCTATATTTAAGGAATTTGTAAGATAAATAGGATTTTGTAGCCCATTCTAGGATCTCGATTGTATTTCCAAGGTAAAAATTTGATCTAAATGTCAAACAATCTCATTAAAAATAAGCTTTGAGATAGATATCTATAGTCACGTAAGTATGAGCTTATTAAGACTTTTTAAGCTAGTCCTATGAACAGAACAGTGAAGAGGGAAATCAACATTAATCAGGAGTTGATTTTAGAAATCAAGTTCACTCATTCTCATGCACTTATTCAGTCAAGAGATATTTATCGAGGGCCTGTGGGTGCCAGTTACTGCAGTGTCTGGATGCTCTGAGTACCAAGATACATGAGACATGGCCCGGTCTCTGTCAGATCACATAGTCTAGTGAGACAGGCAGTGTCCTGGGAGAAATGTGATGGTTGCGTGAACTACAGAGTGTGATGGAAGCCCTGAAAGCTTTCTGGAGGAATCGTATGAGCTGGGTGCATTCTGAGGGACCAATCAGAATGATTTAGGACAAGAGAGATTGTGTCCGAGATTGGGCAGGGGAGGACAGGTCTTTTAACTATGTGTAGAGGCCCTAGAATTAAGAAAATATGGTCCCTTGGGGGCATGTAAAGTAGTTTGCTATTACCTGAGGAAAAAGTGCATGTGAAGGAGTGTGGTGAGTATGAATTGAAAGAGAGGGGACTTGGTCAAGGGACAACATCAAGAGAAGAGGCTGTACGGGTACACAGGCTCCAGATCATGCTAAGAAGTTTGGATTTTATCAGGAAGGCAGTGGTGAAATACTAGACTTGTAAGCACTTGAATGATTTGGTTAGAACCTAGAAAGACCCCAGTAAACCCCATAAGTAAAAATTTACTGATGTGAGTTCAGAAGAAAGAACATTTGATACTTTAATATTTTAAAAAATTGATATTAACTGTTATGTTTATTGATACATGTATTTTAGAAACATGTCCATTGAACGCTGACCATTTCCCTTTGTAAGGTTTTTAAAATACAGACTTTCTAGAAGAAGCAGAAATGAAGTTTATTTTCTCTTTAAACAAAATATAATTTTAAAATAAACAATCTTATATCAGTTCCCAAACGATTTTATCTTAAACATTATCAAAACTTGATGGAAGGAGGCATTTCTTAATTTCAAGACAAATTATTTTAAACATCAAACACTGTAAAAAGGATTTATAAACTAGTAATCATTTAAAGACTGTTGAAAGAAAGCCTGATAAATTCAAGAAATTAAGGTTTATATTCTCTCCTTAGTAATCGTTGTCGACATTTATAGTTTGACTTGTTTCATCTCAGGGATCACAGCAGTTTGCTGCTGCTGCTTATCCTTCGATTGCCTTGGTTGTTATGTAACAGTCAAAGAAGCACCTTTCTAAAGGGAAAACAGAGCTTCCTTAGTGATCGCTGCTCTGTCTTTTTCTCATAACCAATGTTATGATAAAAGTCATCTGAAGAAGTCTTGCCATGTAAAAATATTTAGCAAGAGGTTACTGAGGGTAGAAAATATGTGGTGTTGATTATTATTGTGCCAAAATTTTAGCAGTTTTGCTTTTGAGGTTTTGAATATAATACAGTATTGTTATTATTGGTATTGCTATGAATATTGATCATATTGGACCACATTGTTCATATTGAGTTGTTTATTGGATATAAGATTTTGGTAAAGTTTTCTAAATTCTTTATATTTTCTTAAATTAAGGGTTCAAAGTTTATCTCCTCAGGAAAACACAGGCGTGACTTTAAAAAATAATGAAAACAGTATTTGCTTGGTAGAAATTTACTTCATAAGGACAATTTGAGGGAAAATAACTTTTCATATTAAGGAAAGGATTCCTGTACTTTAGGGGAAAGCAGTGTTGTTTTACATTTAAAACTCCCCTGATCTCCCTAAATATAAACTTTGTGTATTCACCCCTCTGTGGTCTAGCAAAATACTTTGCACGTGATAATAAATGCTTATTGAATTAAATAGATCTGGTCTAAATAGGAAATGAACTTGAAATTCTCATTATACACACACACCGTCTAAACAACTGAGGTAGGTTAGGATTATGTTCGACTGTCAATAATAGAAATATCCAAAATAATAGTGACTGAAAGAAGGTTGAAATTTGTTTCTTTCTCATGTACAGTAAGTCTGTGATAACCGAGGGCTGCTGTGGCGACTCCATGAAATCATTCAGCACCTCTGCTCCTTTCAGTCCTTGCTTTGTTAGTCCTATAGAGTGGTCTTCCTTATCCGGTCCAATATGGTGACTAGAGCTCTAGTCATGACATTTATTTTCCAAACCAACTGTAGGAAGGCCAGGAAGCACAGGCATCTATCACCCTTTCCCTTTTTGGGGAGATTTCGGAGAGTGGAATTTACTTTTTATATTTCAGTGGTCAGCACTTCACTCATGGCCACCTCTAGCTGCAGAAGGGAGGGGATATAGTCCTTTTACCTGGATGCATTGCCACAGTGAATACATTTGATGTTTGGTTATTGAAGAGAAGAGAGAAGTAAATGTTGGGATAGGCAAGTAATTTCTGCAGAGGTAGTATGACTAGAAATCATGGAATGAAGTAAAATTTACTTCAGAGAGACTAGGCACTAATGAGAATTGAGACGTTTTTGAATTTTGTAATATACAGATGCTGATGTTTGCTATCCACTAGTTATACTGTTTTTTAAAAAGTACTCATTTATTTAGTGGTGAATTTAGCTAATAGATGAGTATTGCTTAGGTAGTTTGGAATGTGAAGAGGGACAAGGGAATTGAAAATTGGTATCATCAAAAAAGATGTGGCATTATTTCACCTAAGATCTAGCTTTATTTGTGAAGTAAGATCAGTTTCTCTCCTAATAAGTATATATAATTAGAAGGAAAATATAAGCACTTATATGATATTCTTGCAGTTGGGTACCTACAGATCACTTTTTCTCTGCATTATCATTGAATATGGAAACAGAAACTTTGTATTGTGTGTCACAATGTAATTGTAGACTTACTAGTTTTATCTTTTAATCATTTTTTAAAAAATGTAGTAGTTAGAAAACATAAATCAGCACACAAATTTAACACAGAAGAGCATTTCTCTTCTGTCGGTTCTCTAGTTACTATCCAGCGAATTAGGGAGAAAAGACCAAGATTTAATGTCAAATAATGGTCAGGAGTGAAAGATGATTTGAAGACCTACTCTCCATTTCTAGATTTGCATGGAGTGTTAGGGATGGAAAGAGTCTTTAGAAGTTTGTTTAGTTGAACCTTCTTCCTTCACATTGGACAAAAAGGTAATAAATATCATGGAAAGAAGGGATTCTGCCCTGTTTTGAAAAATATTTTTACCCCCAAACCTAACTTTTTCCCTCTTTCATGCCAGGGATTGATAGCAAGGTCTGGAAAGTTTTTCCTTTTATTAATACTAATCTCTTGGGATTAAACTTTAGTCCATTTTCTCTTAGTGTTTTATAGTAAAGATTGGAACCCTCTGGTTATTGTTATTTGTGAAGAAAATCCCTTCTATGTCACTCTGAAAGTTTTCAAAAATATTTTTCCTGAAAGTGTCACCCAAATGAACAGTTGTAACTCTTAAACTTTTTTCACTGGTGTAGTTTTCTAGCTTTAATGACAATAATAGTAACGATGACAATTAAAATTATAATAGTTATTATTTTGTCTGTTTTATCTATAATATTCCATATATCAGGCAATGAATAGGAATTTTATTAATTATCAAGAGTCTGCTATATACCAGATGTTTTATATATTTTATTTCATTTATTCTTTATAGCAGCCTTTTGTGGGAACTGCTATTATATCAATTTCATTAGTGAGGGAATTGAGGCTTAAAGAGGATAAATAAATTTTGTAAGGCTACATAACTCTTGTCAGATATGGAATTTGAACATAGATTTCTCTGACTTCATAGGCTGTCATAATACCCACTGTACATGATGCCACCCACCCAGGACTTCTGATGACAGCAATCCCAGTGATTATAGAGCTGTGCTGCCCAGTATGGTAGCCATTGGCCATATGTAGATATTTAAATTTAATTAATTAAAATTAAATTAAAAATTCAGTTCCTTCGTTGCTCTAGTCACATTTTGAGCACTTAGTAACCACGTGTGGCTAGTGAATACACACTGGACAGCACAGATACAGAACATTTTCACCATCACAGAAAGTTCTGATGTCCTCTGCTATTCTAGAGTTTCAAGTTAACTCCAGATTCAGCTACCTGTATTTACAGTTAAACTTCCTTTTAGGGGTCCATTTATGTTCCTAGAAATTGATGCTCCCTGCATCCCCAGGGCTAATGGTAATGTGTAGGGTTGTGTGGCCTTTGCCCAAATTGCTTTCTCTCTTGCTTTTCTTCTGCCTGGGAAAGCTTCAGATATGGCAAGAAATTCAGGGAGGGGGAAGTGTGGGGGAGGGAGAGGAAGAGGGCAGTAGTTGTATGAGCTATCTCATTGTGCCAACATCCTATTAAATGGATGTTCCTAGATACTTACTGAAAAATTTCTTACACCTCAATTTCTTTTCTCAAGGTCCTCCTTAAAATTCATTGTCTCCTCGTATTATCTAGCATAGTATCTTTATTTTCCTTTCTATGTAAAGTCCCTCAGTGTGCCTTTTTTAAAAACAGAAAACATTAATTTGGCATCCTGCTTCCCTAGCTGTGGTATGTGCAGTTCCATTACTTTCTGATTGACGGGCTCTTGTATTTAGTCAGATCTTAGTAACAATGATCTTATTCTGAAGTATGTCTTAACCCAAAGTAAACTGGTTTTAGCTGACTATTAGCTAAACTTACAAGTATTAAATTTTTTTCAAATGTATTTTTTATTTTATTTAATTCACAATTAATTTATTGGTGATTTTCGAAAGGCAAGAATCTTTAAAATGAAACAAGAAATGTACTTTGCAAATAGTGATCAAATATTTGGCAATGATTTTAAATTTAGAATCCTTGCAGGTCTGTTTTTGCTTAGCACTTTTATTCCTCATTAAGCTATCGCTTTAAATGAAAGGAAGTTGATGTAGGATGTATGCAACTGAACTTCTATTCCACAACTAGATGTCAGTGTTAACATACCTGATTAGATGTCTTGGGCGTGATTTTAATGAGATAATTCACATAATTACTCACCTATATGAGATGAAGATCAGAAAATAAATGATAAGGAAAAGAAGAAAAGAATTAAGGTACTTTCCTTATTTTAGAGTGGGATTTTTAATTCTATATTTATTGGTTTTCCCCCACCTTAATAACTATGCATGAACAATTAAACTTTTTGATTTGTTTGGTTAAGAAAGGCAGGTAGAATGTGAACTTGTACCTTTTCACTATTACCAACCAGAGGTTTCTTCCTACAACTTTTCCAGAAAGAGTGGTCAGAAAAAGGAGCATCATCGATATTCAAATGGGTGTGTGTACATATACATGCGTGTGCACAGTGTGTGGTTCTTGCCTACTTTAATAAACATATTTGAGAGCAGGAATTTTGCATGTATTGTCAGTGACATTTTTAACATCTCACCTAGAATTCTCTCTTGATATAACTAAATCTATGTTTTTCAGTTCAGTCCTCATATAAATGGGAGCATGATACCCCTTATCCTTTTCTTGCAGATCCTATATGACAACCTTTTAAGTCATTTATATTACATTTGTCTAACTAGAGTCTCATCTTTATACACATGCTTCCTGTTGATAAATATGAAATCTGGAATAACTGAACTATCATAAATAAAATTCAGGTAAAGCAATAGCTCAAAACCCTGAAACCACCCTCCCACCCCCGCCTTCCACCTGATGGGTCTCCTTTCCCCACTTCTCTCTCCCCTTTGCAAATCACTGTTCTGGGTTATTAAGTGATGGAGCTCACTCAGGAAAAATGCTACTGAATTATACTCACTTTGATATTTTCAGTTAAACATTTTCAAAATATGTGTAGCTTAGCAAAGATTTTTGGAGGCTAAAGATTTAAATCGTATGGTAGAAAGTATCAAGACAACTTGTCTTTGGAGCTCCATTGAAGATTTTGACAGAATTGACAGCCACACTTTTTAAAATTGTTGTGAATAAGATTAACATTTTCCTTAGAAACACACGCATTACCCCCAAACAATTCTGTTTTGAAGGCAAGTTAAATTAGTAACAATAACGTCTTAGTATATCCATTTCTGGTCATGGACATAACTCTTCAGGTTATGCATAGGTCCTGACGTAGTAACAGTCTGAGATGTGTGCATCAGTCAATGCACACAGTGCACTCATTTGTTGACTTTAAAAATCCATTGTTTCCTGGGAATTTTCAGTTTATCACTTCTTGGATCACCACATGAAACAATCATTTGGCAATTGCTTTTTGTCAGTTTTTATGTCTTCCAGGCACATAATACAGTAGCATAAGATTAATTATTGATTGTAGTACAGATCCAGCATATCACTGGATTTTTGACCAACCTGAAAAATGAGGAGTCGTATTAAGCAACTCCAGGTGGTTCCAGTTTGTTGCATACAGTGGAAATGCAAGCAGGCTACATTGTGCAAATTATAATATATCTTATTTAGCAAAACAATAAAATAGTTCAATGAAGTTTATTCTGAGCTTTTACATTGATTAGTAGTAGCTTAGTTCTTGACCTGATTTATAACAAATGTGTAATTTTGCAAAGTGATCTTTATATATTAATTTTTTTTTTGTTTAAAAGCCTACTTGATTTATATTTCAAGATCTCTCTGATGCCTTTGACAAAGATGCAGTTTATAACTTTATACTAAGATAAGTAACTAGTTATTGAATTTAAACTCAGTTGGAGGCAGTTACCTAAGATATTACTAGCTGGACTAAGAAGTTTCCGGTGTCCTGTAGACAAGGCAGCAGGGTACCTAGGAGATAACTGGTCCTAGCCATGTGTCTTGAATCTAATAGACACTTTGGAGACATTCATGCCTTTATTTTCTCTCTGGCATCTTCTCCTCTAGGCTTCAGTGTATGGTTCTCTGATCTGGGTTTTATTTCCAGAGGCCTGTTACATGAGCCCTAGCTCCTTACATCCTTTTTTTTTTTTCCCCTTCTTTTTTTCTTCTGGGGGGGCGGGGCTACCTAAGCTTATTATTATCAGCAAATGGTTATTAAAGAAATAGCTTGTTGGAGCTAAGGTGTACTTTTGTAACATTTTCTCTGATATTTTTCCTAAGAAATCTCAAATACTTTTAGTTTTAAAACTTCACATTTTCTCCCGTTTTGGGACAGGGTATAGGCATAATGGTTTTATACGTGTTTTGTGCAAGAAATACAAAGAGGGTGGTAATTGCAAAATATAACAGCAGCTATGCTTACATAGTTCAAATTCTGACTGCTAGTTAAAGACTATGGCAGAATTTTCTGTATCTGAAAGCATTTTGAAAATGCTTTTCTTTAGCCATAAGATAGAAGGGCAGTGAAGGTATGCTGTTGGAATTATTTTCCTTACTCTTCTCACTTTCTCTCGCTGTCAAGATTTTTAATTTTTAGTCAGTGAACTTTTTACATTTGGATACCAGTGAATTGTTTATCTCATTTAAAAGCTTGCCTAAAACCTAAATGGCTGAATTTTGTAGTATGTGAATTATATTTCAATAAACCTATTATTGAAAAATAAAACAAATCTTACCTAAAACTTACCTAAAAGCATTTTCAGTGGTATTGGGAAGCAACTTCATATTAATATTAGAAGGTGAAGAACAAATAATAGTTATTTATATGAAGTTCCAAGTGATACGGCTTTTAAGAATACACTTCTCTTTCCTATTTTTGGTTTGTTTTAACTTAAGAAAACTTTCTATTTAATTCAGAAGTGTATATCTTAATGGAAGGAGGAAAGCAAATATAAGAGATAATGACTAAAGCATTTAAATTTTATTTTTAGCATTGGAATGCTGTTAGAGAGATGAACCAGAAGTACATAAATATTCTACTTCATGCCTGGCTCCTCGTGGCCTGGTGGTCAGTTGATAATCTGAGCTCTGAGTAGATAATTGAGGAAGTGAGGAAATGTACTATGAAATGAAATTCATTATTTTTTCTCCTCTCCATAATGAGCAAATTGACATTAAAGACTTTACATTTAAAAATATTCCATTTATCATTACAGAAAGCTGTATACCTGCCCAAGTGGTGGCTGCTGTTGATGTAAATAATATCGCTAATGAAGTATACAATTATAATTTTCCTCACACACAGTTGCTGGCCAAAACGATCGAAGTAAGTAACTATTATTATTGTTTTAATAAATACATAGCAAAAAAAATATGATTGAAAAACACTATAAGATACTGGTTTCTAGTGTCTTAATTGAACAAGTTATATGTAAATGAAAAAGTTTAAGGGAAGAGTTAATGTTTTATATTCTATCAGAATATAACGCTATTTTTTGCCTTTTTTTTTTTAATTTCCAGCTTTAGAGGGAGGAGGAGATCAGTATTTCAGTCTCTGAGAGAGAGGATTGAAATATGAGTATGATTGACTTCTAAATGGTTGATTCAGTAATGATAATAACTGCTTAATTCTTTCTTTTAAAACAATACTCAATGTACAATATACATAGCAGGAGTGAAAAGAAGAGACACATTCATTGGCTGTTACTTACTGAGTGCTTACATTAGCAAGCCTGTGAAAATTAAAGGTGCCATTTCACCTGTGATGAACTCAGCAGAAGTATTTAACACTGCTGTACGTTATTTAAAAAATAACATGAAATTGTTTTTCTCCTAGTTTCTTGTGAAAATTTTTACACAGCCATTTCTCATGAAGCCATAATTTACATACAATAAACTGCACCCATTTTAAGAGTGCAGTTTGGGCCTCGAACAATATATACAACAGTGTAACCACCACCATCACAATCAGACTTAGAATATCCATCTCCCAGAAATGTTCCTTAATGCCCTGTTTTAGTCAGTTTCTGACCCCAGCCCCTGGCAGCCATTCATCTGCTTTTACATAACAGATTGAATTTTCAATTTCTAGTATATCATAAATAAAATAATAAGTGTGATTTTTTTTGCGTAGTTTCTTTTATGAAGTATAATATTTTTGGAACTCATCCATATGTTGTGTAGATCAATCGTCTGTTCTCTTATATTTGCTAGTAATATTCTGTACAGTGAAATATTATGTACTGTAATATGTATATCTGTTCACATGATGTGGACACTTAAGTTGCTTCCAGCTTTTGACTCTTACAGAAACATTCCCATAAGCATCCATGTATAAATCTTGTTTTCATTTCCTATGGATAAATACCTAGAATTGCTGGGTTATATGGTAAGGTTCTTAACTTTATGAGAAAATGCTAATTTTTGTTCATAGTGTTTGTATCATGTTACAGTCCTACAATCAGTGTGTAAGTGTTTCAGTTGTTTCACATTTTACCAACACTTACTGTTGTCAGTCTTTTAAATTTTAGCCACTCTATTGAGCACTTAGTAGTATTGTGACTTTTTGTGTGTGTGACATTGTGATTTTCATTTGTATTTTTCTGATGACTAATGATGTTGAGTATGTTTTCATATGCTTATTGGCCATTTCTATGCCTTCTTTTGTGATGAAATTTCTTGCTCAGTTTTTATTATTTGGTATGTTTATGTTATTGTCATTTAATTGTAACAGTTGTTTAAGTTTTCTGGGTTCAAATTGTTAGAAATATGCAAAACAAATATTTTCTCCTCTTTTGTAACTTGTCTTTTCATTTCCTTTACTGTGATCATCAAAGTGCAGAAGTTATTTGTATTTTTTCTTTTATAGGACATTTTTTGGGGGTCCTAAGAAATCTTTGTTTACCCATTTTTTTTTTGTTTTCTTCTGAAGTCTACTTTTCCTGATATTAGTATAGCCACTTCTGCTCTCACGAATACTGATTGTGTGTATATATTTTTCCATGCCTTTAGTTTTATCCTCTGTCCTTATATTTAAATTAAATTTATTATAGACAGCACATAATTAGGTCTAAATTTATTACTCATTCAAAGAATCTCAGAATTGCAGTGTTTGTACCATTTGCTCTTTGTCTTGTTATTAATATCGTTGGGCTAATTCTACCACCTTGTTATTTGTTTTCTATTTTTTCAATCTGTTTTTTGATCATTTTATCCTCTTTTCCTGTCTTCCTTTTGATTTTTAAATATTTCATTATTCTCTGCTCTAGGCTTATCAGGTATTTTTAAATATTTCATTATTCTCCACTCTAGGCTTAATATATATATCTTTTTATATATATATATATATATATATGATATATCTATATATATATGATATATCTATATCTATATATGATATATCTATATCTATATATATGATATATCTATATCTATATGATATATCTCTTTTATTTTCTTAGTAGCTCTTCTAGGTTTTACAATATGCATCTTTAATTTATGGGAGCCTACCTTGAAATATCATTATAACACTTACTGTATAAATTACAATATACGTTCATTTTACACTTCTGTCTATTTTGCTATTATTGTCATGCCTTTTACTGCTACAGGTGTTCTAAACCCCCAAATATGCTATTATTGTTTTTTTGGATTAAGTAGACAAATATTTACTAAAGAGTTTTAAAGGAACAGGAAATATTTTATATTTACCTATGTATCTACTATTTTCTGCACTCTTCATTCTTTTATTTAATCAAAGATATACTTTCTTTTTCCTGAAAATCTTCCTTTAGCATCTCTTATCATGTACATTTGGCAGGTGACAAATTATCTGAGCTCCTTTTGAGTAAAAAAGTATTTTATTTGTCTCCATTGTAAAATATAATTTTCATTGAATCCTTGGTTATATTCATTTTTGAAATTTTCATAGCATTCTGTGAATTAAAATTTTTTTCTTTCAGTATTTTTTATGATCTGGTTTGCTTAATTTCTGACTAGAAGTCTATAATACTTATTTTCATTTTTCCTAATATATTTTTCTGGCTACAATTAAGATTTTGTATATAAGGTTTTCATGAATTTTATTTTGATGTGCTTTCGATGTTTTTCTTTATTCATATTGCTTGGAACTTAATATGTTTTTCTTGTTTATGATTTTTATTGAATTTAGGAAAATTTGAGCCATTCATTACAGCCTCAAGTGTTTTCTCTGTTCTCTGTCTTCACCTACTTCTGATTTTATTTCAGATATTTTCTTTTTCATTTCTGGAAGTTTCAGTTAATTATTTTTTATGTTTTCAATTTGTCTCTTCATTATGTTTTTGTTTTCCTTTAGGTCTTTGAACAAATCGATCATATAATGACTGTTTTAAAATCTTTGCTAATTCTATCATCTCTCTCATTTCTGGGTCTGTTTCTGTTGATGAATACAACCTCATGTTTAAAAAAGGATAGAAGTTTAATGGAGAACTTAGGAGTAATGAGAGGCTTTAGGGACTTTAAGTTTTATAAAACAGCATATACTGATCATTTGAAAATTTATTTTATGCAAGGCATTGTTGAGCTTTTGTAGGGAAGTCAGTCAGATGTGACTAAGACAGTCTTTGCCTTCAAGCACTTACTATTTAGCACGGAACATGGACTTATAAACCATTTTCTTTGGGACTGCTGATTGAATGTGACATAAAATAGCTATTTCTACTTCAAAACTTTATACTCATTTTCCTAATAGAAACAAGAAAAGAAAGGAAAACAAGGGATGGAAAACTATTATTAGTTAAAATAGGATTTAGCCATAAGCCAAAACAAAAACTATGAAGAATAGTATTAAGATGGAATGCGAATGGCAAAATTGCATGCAAACCTCTGGGTATCTTGTATAGAATCAAGAAGGAAAGAAACGCAAAGGAGAAGACAAAATATACCCAGCAATTGCTTGTTCAAAGCCAGGAGAAGAGACATTTAAAAATTCAAATCACTAGGCTGAAAAGGTCATTATTAACCTCTGCAGACTTTCTCACCACCCTGAATCCGAGAATATGGATTAGGGACAGAGGCACTGCGGGTATTTCCTAGAAACTGTGTGGCCACAAAGTATGTGAATAGAGATGACAGTGCTTCACTTTGTCTTTTAGCAAACTCCTAGATTCAAGTAGCCTCCATTAAAAAAAAATTTAAAAAAATAAAAATAATAATAAATAGAGAAGAACCAATTAGAGGCTATGCTAAGATAGTATTTTTTAAAGGAGGTAAGAAACATAAAAAAGTAGAATATACACTAGAAATTATATTAAGAAGCAGAAGAAAAATTCAAAGAAACACGTCTCTGGGAGCTTGAAGCATTTAAAATAAAACATATTTTCAAAACGAGAACTCAAATATATACAAGAGGTCAGAAAGCAATAATAAGACTATAATAGGACTTGAAAAGTATCAGTAGTCTGGAAAAAGCAAAACCGAGGAGAAAAATGAAACCATTATAGAAAAAAAAGCCATGTCAGAGGAACAAAACGTAAAATGGATAGTGCTGAAAACAGGGTCATGAAGGGTGGAGCTTGAGAAAAATAAGCAAAACAAAATGAAAAAGAATACAGAACAAAATGTTGCCGAATAAATGATAACTACTGAAGACAAAGGTGATCCATAATAAACATAGTGACTCTGAAGAAGATGAGAAAACAAAGGAACAAAATAAAAGAAATACATGAAAAAAACTCCTAAAATAAAACCTACAACAACTCATGAGCTATAGTACCCATGAGCCCTTACTGAAAAATGACTCACTTTAACTAGCAAGAGATGAATCAAAGTAGAGAATTCAGGAATGAAGCTGCCTTGTTAAGAAAGAAATTATGGTTAGAAAACAGGGTGAAAATGTTTGCAGTGTAGAAATAATAATGTAATTGGAGGAGGAAAGGAAAGTGAGACTCGAAAAATATGTCTATTCTTTGAAAGGTAAATGAAGTTACAGATTTTTGACTTTATTTAATGTTATTGTTAGGAGCTGAGCTGGGAAAGACAACTGAGCTGTCAAAGGTTAGAGTAGCTGAGTAAAGCAACAAGGCAAAAATGAAAAAGTAAAGCCTTAATCACTTACTCGGGTGGTAAAAGCAAGTCTCTAAAAAGCAGAGAAAATCCAGATGCCCCGTTTTATTTCCACATCAGACAGCACACTGGTGGAGAGGTGTGTAGATCAGCACAGAAGTGGGAGTTAGCTTCCTGTTGAGGGAGCCCCTAGAGTTAGGGGAAGGCTAGGAGTAAAAAGTACTGGATACTAGTCAGAGTGGGGAGAAGTGTCTACAAGGTTTCCCCCTCCTCCTGTAAGGAGGTCTTGGCAGAAATAGATGGTGCCAAAAGAGGACCTCTGCCCAAATGCAAATATGTGAAGAGCACGACTGGCCAGGGATCCGAAGACCTTGACTGCAACTGCCCTCAGAGACTGGGATGCACTGGTCACACACCAAGTCAGGAGCAATGAGGGTAGCTTCTCCAGCGAAGCTTCTACCCTGCCAGGCAAAGCCTTTGTGACTGCCTAGAGTCAGGCCTGAAAAATCACATAGAGGTTTTTAACCAGGAGCAGGACTCAGATATAAAGGTAACTAGTAATAAAACTAAAATCTGTAATTTCTTTAGGTAGAAATGGTAAATTACGAGTCACTGTTATATAAAATTTATGTTAGCAGACACCTTGCCTGGTTTGTTCATTGTTGTATTTCCACACTTAGCACAAAGCCTGATATATAGTAGATACTGTGAAATACTGATGGATTAATTTATGAACATTATCTAATGAACAAGATATTGTGCCTAAAAACGGACAAATACAGGCCGATGACAACAGAGGGTAACAGTGGTTTCAGAATTAGTATTAGATAAGATGGACTTCAAGACAAAAAGTATTTAAGAATCATAGGAAGTTACTTTATAATGTTGATTAGTACAGTTCTCAAGATTTAATTGTCATGAGTATCCATGTACAAAATAACATCAGAGTTCAAGTGCAGGAAATGGTAGGAAAGACCCACTTAATAAGTTTTCATTAAACATCTACTAGATGTCACAAAATAGGAAAACCATTGTCTTATGAATTATAAACTCAGTAATTCTGAGTAAAATACGACCAAATAAATCAAAAGCACATTAAAAGAATAATATAGCATAACCAAAATGGATTTTATTTTGGAAATGCAAAAATAGTTTAGTATTTAGGAATTCTATTAATATTATTTAACATGTTAATAATTAGAGCAGAACTATATGTTAGAAAACATTTGATAAAGTGCAGTATCTTTCTGATTGTTTTTAAACTCAGTAAAATTAAAACATGAATGTAGTATGAGGAAGAAACAAAATAAATGAAAATAGTATGAAGGACAATTAGTGCATTTTAATAAAGAGACTGATTACAAAAGTATGAGAACCAGTAGCTTATACTACATGCAAACAAAAACAAAAAATTAGAAAATGTAATAGAAAGAAGTTCCTATTTATAGTAGCAACACAAAAGTTATAAACATAGAGAAATAACAAGAAATCTGCATGACATACATGGGAATAAGAGGTTTGAAAAATGGAAATATATTGGTATTGGATAGGATGACTAAATATTGTACAAATTTTAATTCTCTTTAGATTAACTACAAATTCACTAAAATTGTCAAAACTTATTTTCTAATCTATGAAGTTCTTCCAAAAGTTTAAATAAAAATGAAGTATAAGAATAGCCAGGAAACTTTCTGAGAAAAGAAGGAATAAAGCATGTAGGGGGAAAATAAGATGGTTCATCAACAATGATAAACACTGTTGCCACACTGAGTGGATCTAATGTTCTATGTAAGCAAAGATTTTTTTATTAACTCATATGGCCACGTTATAGGAAAAGAATAGATTTCCATTAGCTTTTAAATAGATTACAGTTGACTCAGGGACACCGACCCAATTTCTGTTTACATATGTATCTTAAACTATGTAAAAAACCTGCGATTTAAAAATGATAGGTACATGCAAAATTTTAATACAGTAGAGACAATTGAAGTGTTTTCCTGGTTAATTTAGAGAACTCAGAAAAAAGCTTTTCCTGTTTTATTCATATACTTGAACTTCTTAAAAATGTGTCATAATTAGGAAGGTTGTGATTCTGGGCTTGTCACTTTAAATTTCTAGCTAAGAATGCACTGTAAGAGTGCTTCATGAGAACTGGCAAACCCAGGACTTGTGTTTGTCTGTATTTATCTTCTGATAGATAAAACAGGAGGGAGAATAGCACATTTTTCATCTGCTTAGCCCAGTAGGGATTATTTTGATTAAACCGATCTATAATCTTTTAAAATTATTTGATTATACACAACTATAAAACAGCATAATTATTGTGGATATCTGAAAATGGGACCTTTTTCCATTTGGTGATTATTAAGAGACTGACATGAAAGGGATGGGTGAGTGGTCAATGCATCACATTTCCTAAATAAAAAAAATATTGTTGATAGAGAGGTATTTAAAAATTTCCTAGACCCTAGGCTAAAATCATTACTTATAAAATAAAGTTCTTCATCTTTGACTCCAGAAAACACAGTAACATTAGACTTGATGTATTGTAGAGGTATGAAATGCCGAGGATCTAGGAAACTAGTATTCCAGCTCTGCTTTGGCTGGCTCTGGATGTTGGAGAAAGTCACTTAATTTTTCATAGCTTCGATTTATTGCTCCACTTTCTTCACAAGATGGCTCTGAAAAGTTAGTTTAACTAAAGTTGATTTGAAAAGTATTGTTATGTAACCTTTTAGGCATGAGTAAATAAAACTATTAAGTGTTATAATTTCTGATATATTTAGTTATAATTAGTTAGCATTTCTCCTTCTTTCCTATTCTGTGCATATTTTTACATTCTTTTTTTTCCCCTCCCAAATGTTCATTCCTTAGGGCATTACACTAGAAGAGTTTGAGAGGTTATCTTTTGATATGATTTTAATGAGCCCTCCCTGTCAGCCATTCACAAGGTATGTATAAGTATTTCTCTGCTGAGAAAAAGTACTTTTGAAGGACTCAATTAATTTAAATCATACCATAGTTTTGAGCGTGGACACTTTGAAGTCCATCCAGCTGCATTTTCATCGTTTTGAAATTTTTCATAAATAATTCCTTTTATCTACTGATAATTATTATTCAGCATCAATAATGAAGGAAATAGCAATTACTGCCACATGAACAAAGTAATTTGATCAGTAGCAGATATGCAGAGACTGTGTGGGACCTCTTTTATATCCATCCAAGAGACAAGCATGTGCTGTTTAACGACGGGAAATGTATGGTAGGGGAAATGTATGGTGATTTTGTCATCTTATGAACATTATTGAGCACACTTACACAACCCTAGATGGGCTAGCCTACTTCACACCTAGGCCACAAGCCTGTATAGCATGTTACTGTACTGAATACTGAAGGTGGTTGCAATACACTGGTAAGTATTTATGTATCTAAAGGCATATAAAATATGGTATAAAAGATAAAAAATGGTACACCTGTATAGGACACTTACCATGAATGGTGCTTGCAGGACTGGAAGCTGCTATAGGTGAGTCAGCGAGCGAGCCGTGAGTGATGTGAGGGCCTAGGATGGACTGTCCACTGCCGCAGACTTGATACACACTGTACCCTCAGGCTACACTGAATTTATAAAACGAGAGAGAAATCAACAGAAATGAAGCAATCATTAGATGTGGTAAATAAGAGACATTTGAGACTGCTGCCAGTGTACCATTGTGTACTGTTTTACAGCCAAGATTTTTTTTTAAGTAGAAAGGGCACACTCTAAAATAATGATAAAAAGTATAGCGCGGTAAATACATAAACCAGTGTTTAACCAACACAGTCAATTTCTAGAGTTTTCAAGTATTCTGCACTATACATAATTATAAGTGCTGTGCTTTCATACAACTGGCAGTACAGTAGGTTTGTTTATATAGTATCACCACGAACAGGTGAGTAATGCATTGCGCTCCAATGTTATGATGGCTGTGGTGTCACTAAGCAATAGGAATTGTTCAGCTCCATTATAATGTTACGCTGATAGCAGCGGTAAGTGATTCTGTAGTACCATCACCATTTGGAATGCTGAAAGGAAAGGGAGGCCAGAATGAGAAAAAGAAACAAGATTTCTGAGAAGTCTATTCAAGTCCTCTCTAATCTCCCATCTGAGCCTCAGGTCTACTGATGATTTTGGCCCTGCTGTCAGGTAAGAGGAAACTGACAAATGTTATCGAGCAACTTATTTAAGACTGTGAAGCTAATAAGTAGTAAGGTCCTCTGTTTCTACTTCTCAGACCCAATCCATCTTACCTTCTGCTTGAAAATTGGTTATATTGAATCTTATTTGTTAGATCTAATTGCTAGTCCAAATACTGCCTATTTATAAGACCTGTTTTGACCTAGTCTAACCAAGTTGCAGCTCCTGCTTGTAGAATCAAACTTGCAGTTTAAGTCTCTCTTATTTACATTTGACAAGATTATCTTGTCTTACTTACTTCAATCCGCTTAGATGGTGATTAGTCATTGATACCATCATCTCTGTGTTGCCACCCTACACAGCCAGCGCATTCATCAGAACTTTTATTGTCTCCTCTGGGGCAGAGCAAAAGGTGTCATCAGCCAACTCTGTGTGTGTGTGTGTGTGTGTGTGTGTGTGTGCGCGCACGCGCGCACCTTTCCTAATCCAAGTGATATTAAGAGGGTAATTGATTTTATTTCTTATTGATTTCTTATTCTTCTTTGCCTCATTTATAATTTATTCGGCATATTGTTTTGTAAAAATAAATTTTCAGTGTATTTATTAGGTAGGCATGACTTTTAAATTAAGCAAATAAGTAAATGCATTTTGTTTTCTGTAGCAGCAAAAATGATTGTATTTTTTTTGTGAGGAGCAACTAATTTTAATTCAGTTTTGATTTTTTAAAAGTGATTTGATAGCTTTATGTAAAATTCCTGACAAATGTATTTGTGGTTTCTCTTTCTTTAGAATTGGTCTGCAAGGTGATGTGACTGATCCAAGGACGAATAGCTTCATATATATTCTAGATATTCTCCCAAGGTAACACCTTAGATTCCTGTACAAGCTTACCTTAAATTTAAAAGTTTGAATCTGGAAGAATGTGATGTTGGCCATTTTTTTTAGAGATTAGCAGTTTATACATGCTGCCTGCAGATACTGTGTAGTCATTTATCTTCTTCTGCCATGACTAATAGAATAACTGCAAATGTTTGCTGACTACACGCTTGCTACTACAGTGAGTGACAGGAAATTACAGCCTAATAGCTAAATTCTGCTGCCTCACATGAAGCTTATGTTAGTGACTGCTATTGCCCGTGGCATGGGAACCTGTGCTAACCCTGGAAGTCACTGATCTGAATAAATGGCAGCCCTTTGAGTTGTGCAGTTCAGAGGCTCTGTGTGAACCCATGTTTTGAGATAAACTTCAATGGAAATTAACATTTCAAATGTTAATTTTATCAGGTGTGACATGTTTATAGGGAAAAACAAATAAAATATGAGTTTTCTCCATCCCTTATAGAGTTCTTTTATAAAAAGAATTCAGAAAATTTCTTACCTCATATTTCCCACAAGTAAGAGTTTTCTTTACTTCTTACTTCTTGGTAATGAGATGTTTGGGATTCCATTTGTTTTTGTTTCTGTTTCTTTTTTAGATTACAAAAATTACCGAAGTTTATTCTTTTAGAAAACGTTAAAGGTTTTGAAATATCTTCAACAAGGTAAAAAGTGTATTTGTCTTGTATTCATCTTAGACTTAGTGTATTTTATAGTAGGAACAGTTATGAAATAACAATTTTAAAAATGGGCACATCAAAAAATTAAACACATTCTGATGTTTTATATATGTTATCTATTTTATTCATTAGTATTGATTTTAACTAATTAATAATGTAAGCTATCACAAAGTTAGGTTCAACTCATTCTCTTCCATTTAGATATGTTTGAATTTTTACCGAATGAGCAACTGCTTTAACGAGAAGGTATTTCTCAATTTTAGCTGCTTATATCGCTGCCAGTTTCTTTAGAAGTTAGAATGTTTTCAGTAAGAATCGATCCTCTGGATCAATTTTCTGTCCTACAGATAGACGGAAGAAGCAAGCCCTGTGTCAAAGCCCTTTCAGATGGTAGCCCAGCTGGAGAGAAAGTGTCCATCTAAGTTCTTGATTCAGCTGCTGTGTCTCTAACCATGTTCCCCCATGGGATTTGCTAAAGATAGTTCCAGTTTCCATAGCAAATTTATCATCGATAGATTAGTGATTCTGACTCACACCAGTTTGGACAAATTATCTGACAGCTTTATTTATTTATAATAGAAATTATCTCTGTCCTTTTTGGAGGAAAAAAATGTTACTTTCTAATGTAATTTCTCAAGTACTGGACTTAAAGACCTAGGGTATTCTCTTTCTAAACAACTTGAATGGAGCTACAGTTTTCACTTAGATGAAGTTTTATGTGTATTTTATATAAGAACACCATTTCCAACTATAGGGTGAAAGCTTTTATTTCTCTTACATTTTTTTTTTTCAGAGACCTGTTAATACAAACAATAGAAAGTTGCGGCTTTCAGTACCAAGAATTTCTGTTATCTCCAACCTCTGTAGGTACTACGATGATAAACTCTTACATAAATTTTCCCAAAGGGAATTTGAATCAGTAAGAAGACTGGATCTATTTTGGATAATATTAAAGGTTAATCTTAAAATTAGTTCCGACCTTACTTTCTAAAGACTGTAGTACAGACATATAAATTCATTTATACATATTTTATAAAAAATATGTAGCCCAAGGCTCATAGAGAATGTATTTTTCTTTCCACACAGAAAATATAGGATAGTGTCTTTTGAAAATCTGTGACATTTGGCTTTTCCAAACTAGGTGTGCTATAGTTTAGTAATGCTTCAAAATAATCCAAAATAGAAAACAAAATGAACATATGATAAATTTCTAATTACTTTTTCTGGGACATACCATTAGAATGCAAACATTGCTTTTGTTTCATGTATAAGGAATTGAAGTAATTGGTTTGATAAGATAATGTGGTAGGTCTTTGATATTACAGGTATCACTGTCTTTTTTTTCTTTTGTCTTTGTGTTTGTTAGTCTCTTGTTTTTCATCTATTATTCAGTGCTTTGCCCTGAAATTAAAAAGAAAACCCATTTCAAAAATTAGATGTACAACTGTGGAAGTTAGCAATATGTCTGATGTCTAAGTTTATTTCATATTTATTGCCTTTTAACTTTTAAAATTTAATGACTCCTTTTTTAATAAAATGAGATGATAACCAAGAATAGATATATTTGATTTATTTTATGATTATATTATCAACAATGAATGTAAAATTATGTAGCTTCTTACTTGGAATGTAAGTGACTCATAGACGTATGATTCATCAGATTCAACCTATTCCAAGGTATAAAGCAGCAGTTTCAAAGGTTTAAGAATTTGCTATGAAGTATTCTTCCATAAATCAGTAGCAGCATTTTTTTCTGGCAGAAGCTAAAAGTATACCTGTGTGAGTTTCTTTACTGGGGCTAACAATTGATACTGATCTTTCTTATTTTCTAGTCTAACCAACTGCTCTTGTTTGCTTACATAGCTCGGCATTCCAAATTCAAGGCTACGGTATTTCCTTGTTGCGAAGCTTCAGTCAGAGCCATTACCTTTTCAAGCCCCTGGTCAGGTATTGTTGTTGTTGTTGTTGTTATCACTGTTATTATTACTTACCTATTGTAAGTATATCTCAATTTGCTAATTTATTTGGAGAGCTACTTTGTGGAGGTTTATGTGCATCTTACTGAGCCTACAGTGTAGAATACACCATGCCTTGGGTGTACACCCTAGGCCTTTTCTTCTCAAGATGCCACTTTTATTGCTTTAAACAAAACAAAAACAACAGAAAACAAAAACTTTTCTTTAATTAGAAAAAAAATTAAGTTAAAAGTAAAAATTTGCCATTAGTGTTGTTAGCCCTTTTTTCTCCTTAAATTTACCTTCTGACTGTTGACTATTTTGCATCCATCATTTTCTCCCCAACAGAATCCATTAACTATTTTTAATAAAATTTAATTATACTATCTTAAAAATGGCTTAAGAATATTTTAACACATTGGTTGCAACTTCTGTGAAGTCGATGCTATTTAACCTTAGTCAATTAGAATACAGTAATGATTAGTATAAACTAGAATAAAACGCTCAGTTGCTACAAATAGGATCTCTATGCAGATGTTGTACATATTTCTGGAAAAATTGGTCTGAATGACGAGAGTTTCTGTGGTTCAGAGAAGCTCTCCATAACCATCACAGGTAAGAACTCAGTCATGTCCTACTAACGGGGTCAGTAGTGTCATTAGAACCCCTAAAGTACAATTCTAGCACGTCTCCCTTTCCATGCTGGCAATTTCAAAACCAGTGTATAAAGTATATTAGCAAAGATGTCATCTAAAAATTCCTAAAAAAAAATTTTTTTTAACAAGATAGGACTTCATACATGGTTACATGTTTTGCAGGAACAAATTTTTCCTATGGGACTCAAGAATAGAAAGAACCTTTCAGGGTAAAAAGTGCCTTTCTTTAATTACTAGTTTTTCTATAGATCATGGGTATGTTCCAGCTTTTCTTTTTTCAGGAAGGGGTATGGCAAAGTTTGATCCAAAACACATTTTCTGTAAATGTTACTGTTGCCTTCTAAACTTGTATTCCAAATACGATGCTTTGCATATACTCAACATACTTCATATTACTTTGTTGAATGTTTTTATTAATAAATACAGAAAGCAGTAACTCCATGAAATAAATCATCTGTAGTCAGATGACACTATACATGGATGATGAATAACTTGTAATAACTCATATGAATATAAGTAAACGACAGTTTTTATCTTTTTAATGACAGTTTTATAAAGGCTAAAGAGATTTTTTTGTATGATGTTGACTGGACATTATTAATTTGTCTTTTATTTTTAAAAACTTTTGATAGTTTGTGTATTTTTACTTAATGCCAGGTACTGATGGAGTTCCCCAAAATTGAATGTGAACATACACAAAAGCGTGCAGTAGATGCAGAAAATACAATTGAAGGAAAGAAAATTGAACCAAATGTTTCCTTTGATAGCAGCAAACAGTGTTCTGGAAAAGAAGCCATTCTTTTTAAGCTTGAAACCGCAGGAGAAATTGAGCGGAAACACCAACAGGACAGTGACCTCTCTGTGCAGATGCTAAAAGATTTTCTTGAGGATGACGCTGACACGAGTCAGTACTTTTTGCCACCAAAGCCACTGCTGCGATATGCCCTCTTGTTAGATATCGTCAAGCCCACTTGCAGAAGATCCATGTGCTTTACAAAAGGGTAGGTTTTAAAGAGACTCTGTTCACAGTCATTAATATCCAAAATAACACAGTTTTTATACCTATTCTTCCTTTAGTTCTTCTCAAAACAAGGAGCATTTTATAAAATGTTTCTGCTAGAATGATTTTTTTCGCCCTTAATTGTCTGCATTCGTGTTCCAACAGCATGTGCAAGTGATAATTCCTCCTGGCAGAACATTTTGAGCACCACAAAAGTGCTCAAAAAAAGACAATGCCATTTGTTTGATGACCTTCATAGGAGCTTAATTACCCGTGGTCGAAGCATGGTTTCTATAGCTGGTGAATTGCTAACATTTTAGCACTGTTCTTTTTATGGTACATCTGACCTCAAAAATTTATGTCCACTTTCATGATCAGTGTATGAGAAGTGAATTTTTATTATCGGTATATAAAATTGAAACACCTGGCATACATTAGAGAACAATTAAATTTGATTTGGTTTTTAAAATATATAATACATTCTCATGATTCAAAATGCAAAAGATACTAAGACTGTAAAACTTCCTCTTCTGTCTCTTCGCCATTCAGATTCCCTCTCTACATATAACCAGTCATTTCAGTTTCTGTATAATCTCCCAGAGGTATTATGTATGAGGGTGTATTTAAATATATATATATATTTATACCCCTTCCTTTAAATAAGTGGTAACATACTGTGTCCATTATTATGTGCCCTTTTTTAATTACATGATATAAATAGGATATTGTTGCATATGAATACATAAAAAACTCTTCTAGTCTTTTGACATACATAGGTATATCATAATTTCTTTTGCTGGTTACCTTAGGATTATTTCTTGGATGCTAATATATTTTTGATCAATTTTTTTAAAACCTGTAAAGAAGGGGAAAATTAGGCCTTTCTCGCAAATTTTGTGAAAATCCCCGAATCTGCTTTGTTAGTGCCGCTCTCAACCTCACTTGCTAAGTAGTCGCACGATTTGAAACTTCCGGCATTCTCTTACCTACAGGCTAACGGTCTTGCACAAGACACTATGTCTCTGATACATTCATACCAGACTCATTCTGATTTTATCAGACTTTGCCCTTGTACTTCCAGGGGAAGGAGTTTGTTGCTTTCTATGACCTTAAAAATTTTCACTCAGCTGTTTCCAAGTCTAATAGGTTCTTTTTCGGATTCTGATAAAACAAGACATCAATTTTGTACTGAAAAGAAACCTTGAAATTCTTTTGTAATTAAAAAGAGGGTATAAAAGAAGCCATACTGTAATTGTCTATTTTAGTGTAAATAATATAAACATATATATTATGTAAAATATATATGTGAATATATATGTGAATATATATATTCATATATATGAATCTTACACTGATAAAGTGGAATACTAGCTGCATTCCACTTTATCAGTGTAAGATGGTTGAATAAATATATTATATATTATATATTTTATGAAATATGTTTTCATATATATATATGAAAACAATTTGAAAAAAGTTTTTCTCTGGTGTGACTTTCTCTTATATTTTAAATTGACCTATTAGGAAAAAAATAATGCTTATTTGTTGAATAGCCTCAACAATCTTAGGAGAAGAAATATTACTAATACCTTGCATTTCGGTAGTGTTTTATACTTTTAATGTAGTTTTTTATACAATGGTTTCATTGTTGTATGAAAAGAGTAGAAACATACTGTGTTACAGTAAGAGGCAGATGCACATTCAGTGGGCCTGTGTTTGTCATGGGTACTGGGGAGCGGGTTTTCGTGTCCATGAGAAGAAATGGTCTGGCATTATAAAAAGAGCAGTAATTTGTTTTCACCTATATAATATTTGGTTTAAAGTGGCAGGGATGCAAATACTGAATAGTACTTGGATATAAAGTTGTAACAAGTGCATACTAACTAGTGATGAACATTTTAAAAAATGACAGTTAATACAAAGAAATTACAATAAAACATAATTTAAAATAGTATTTATGCAGCTCAAAAACTATGCCAAGTTTAGTGTCTGAGAAGTTTAAATAGAATGATCTTATTACAAATCATATTTATGCGATATTATCTAGAATATTTCAGAAGGATAAATTTTGTAGATTAATTTATTCGGGAAATGTTTAAGATATTTAGTATTAACAAATACATTATATGCTGTATAACATTCATGTTAATTTTTCAGTTATGGAAGGTACATAGAAGGGACAGGATCTGTGTTACAGACTGCAGAGGATGTGCAGGTACTATGCATGCTTTAGAACTAAATCATTTGAAAATTATTTTAAATAAAATTATGTTTAATATGTAAAATTTGAGAATGTTAAAATAATTTTAGATGTTCTGGGAATGAATAGATATGTTATTTATTCATATTCATGTATATAGTAATTCTTTACTATAGAATATTTTCTTTTTCTTGTTACATATGAGTCCATGTAAAAAGAATGTTCTATGTTTTATTTTCTTTTTATTCTTACCTTTTGTATTTTTTATTCCATAAAGAGTAACTTGACATGCAGTGTAAGATGGTTAATTTCTCTAAAATTACGCACAGATATCTTAATATTGGAGCCTTTCTTTGGAGCACATACTATAAAACCGCCTTTTAGGGAAAGGAATCTATGTTTTAGCAAGGCTTTTTAGTAATACTTTAGTCATAAACTCTTCATGATGTCATGCTTGAACATAAGCTTGATATATTGCAAGTTTTATGCTTTTGAATAAGTTTGAAGTGAACTCACATTATCTTTTATACTGATTTTAACTCATTATTAATAAAATATACCCATGGTATAAATCCTATCAGAGACAAATGAATGTCTGTATTTGAGAAATCATATTTACTGAATATATTTTATCATTTTAAGAAAACAGTTTAATGAAATTGATCATAAATCGTAAACATTTTAATGATCTACTTGTTAACTTTGTAAAATTGACTTCATTAGTCGATCAGGTTTTTTTGTGTGTATTTCCCTGTATTTCTTTTATGTTATATTGTCATTTATTGCTTATGTTCTTACGATTTAATTTTTAAGGGATCAAAAATGACAGATACACTGCAAGCGTCCTGTTCTTTTTCCACATTAAGGTTTTGTTCATTCTCAAAGTTTACATTGCCGTTGATGAGCCAATGATACAGTTTGTGGCACAGAGACATTTTGCTCTGTGCATTTTGCCATCATGTGTCACAGCAAACTATATATACGTCGTTTTTAAACTGTCACAATATAGATGATCTTATCTTAACAAATCTAGCTGCATTCCACTTTATCAGTTTTCTTGGATGTTTTCTTACAGATTGAGAATATCTACAAATCCCTTACCAGTTTATCACAAGAAGAAAAGATAAAAAAATTGTTAATGCTTAAACTTCGATATTTCACTCCTAAAGAAATAGCAAATCTCCATGGATTTCCTCCAGAGTTTGGTATGTGGGATACATGCAGACCTCAGCTTTCATTTATTAAATGTCCCAAAATTCATTAGGGACTCATATGTGTATTTTATGAAGAAACCCTTGGTCAGACAGATGATGTAAGAAACCTTTTGCCTTTCCCAATTGTGCAATATTTGACATTTCCCACTTTTGTTTATAACCTGCCTCAATCCATTCCTGTCAGACTCAATTCTCCCTCTCCCTCTACTCCAGTAATGGTCCAGAGTGACCTCAGGAACAGGGGACCAAATCCGCAGTTCCTCACCAATCCCTGCATTAGTAGCATCTCTTTCTCCAGTGTATTTTCTTGCTTCCAGAGGACCTCGTCTGATAACCTAACACTACATCATGTGAAAGTATGCCGTGGATTGTCTTTCACTTATGTAGACTGAGGAATTTAATTATTATTTTTGTGAGAGGGGTTTATCCTCTTCGAAGTATCCATTGTACGCCTTTGTCGTTCCTTACAGTGTTTAAGTGGAGAAAAGAAAAGGTGGAGAAGTGGTCTAGGAAGGAGCTTTCCTAGTGGAAAGAAAGGGTGACTCAGGGGCATAGATGCCAGAACTGACAAAAGATTAGGGGACCTGAGGTAGGGAATCTCAAGAACAAAAATGAAGATACCATGGTAGAGTAAGAAAGACAAAGCCCTAACTCTGCAGTCCCGGAATCCAAGGATCATTGCTATTAGGAGATGGGACATGTTGGCTCTGCTTCTTAGAGTAGCCTACCCCCTTCCTCACCCCACTTCCTTGGCGCCTGTGGTCTCCCCGTATGGATGCCATGAGTGTCTTAGGCTGGGATGGGTATGTTTCCCGTAGCTGGCTCATGGGAACGGGAAAGACAGACCTTCTTAACGTGCTTTCAAGGGCTACACGAGGGAGAAATGTGTTTTTGATAACTCTGGAGTATGAATGCAGAAAAGCCAAACTTCACTACATCTAGTATTGTTGTAATAGTAATACAGCACTATTCTTGAAGCACGTAATGTGCTAAATAGATCATGTTTTAAATTCTAAATAACAGATTTACAGGTGAAGTTTTAGATTACAACATATCCTTTTGTATGTTAGGAATACAACTGCCAATATAATTTGACTACCCTCTTGGTAATTGATTCTCTGAGCGTAGTCACAGCAACCAGATTTATTTTGTACTCTGCCTTTTTCTTGATGATCTCATTCAGTCACAAATATCCTGGGGAGTGTTATTTAAGAAAAACACAGACTTTCCTTGTCTTATGTCACACAGTGAGTGAGAACATAATAAAACAAAGAGCTGGGAGTTAAACTCAAGAATTTAACCCCCAGTCTGCTTTCCTGATTAGTTTTTCTTCTTTTTTAGAATGAACAATCAAAGGTACTTTCCATAGTACTAAAGAGAAAAAAAGAGATTTACTCTCTAATAGCAACTAATTCCTCAGTTTTATCCAAGTGCTTGTTTTTCAAGTAGTAGTCAGCACTTCGTAATACTGAAACTTAGCATGGACCCCAGAGTCAGACTGACTTGAGTTAGAATCCTAGCTCTACCCTGACCACTATCTGCCTTAAGTTTATGCATTTGTAAAATGGGGATAATTGCAGCACCAAAGTCATAGGGTTGTTGTGACAGTTATGTAAGTATACGTAAAATGTTTATAAAATATCTGACATATAAAAAGTGTCAGTTTTTTTTTTCTTAAATCATAAGTGTTTATTTGCTTCTCTCACCTTTACTTCATAATTATTTTTCTTATTATTTAGCATTTGCAGTTGGGTAAAATAGGACTTTCAAAGCTCTCTGAAAATATATACATACTACATACAAGAAAACTTTTTTCGTTGCTTGACCTTCTTTTAAAATATGTGATATATTTGTATAGTCAGGCCTGCCCTAGCGTCGCCACTGAGCAGCACTCTGCCAGAACTGTCCTTCACATATGCTTTTGACATTGTCGACTCTGGGCATTGTTTGAGCTGCCTGTGCACTGGCCATGATGGATTTGCATTGAGTTTTTCCTTTCATTTTGCCCTGGTTCCCTTTGTGACTAGTTGCATGCATTTGTGAGACTGCAGGCTTTGGAAGGGAGGACTACTAACCTGCACTTAATGAAAAAGCTGCTATCTTGATTTCATTAATTCTATGTTTCTTTGTTTTTGAGGATTATTATTTTTTTAAATGTACCTAAGTTTTTAAAAAGTCACCTTTGACAAAATTATGTAATTTTTTTCCATAAGCTAGTTTAGAGTCTAATATCTATCTATATATAAAATATACGCACACATATATAATTTTTACAGATCTGCTTTGTTTTCAAACCTTTCTTCTTCTGTGATCTATTGTTAATATTGCGAAAGCTCATTCCTGCAATATTCTAAAAATCTGTAGATATATTTGTACCTCTGGCACTTTGAATTTATTTTTGAGAACTAATAAGCTTGCCTGAGACATATTATCTTTATAATAGCAGTTTTATGATCATACTCAATTGCAAATTTAGTTTTATTATGGTAATTACTGTTATTATAGTAAGTATAAATCAAGTGTTGATGAGACGACTTTATCATAAGCAACTCTACCTTCTGATCCTCAGAAGTATATGAAATTTTGTAATTCTTAATGCTCTTCAATTATTTCCTTTATTTTATTATCTAATTTGTTTTTCCTTTATTTAATTGCTATGCCAAAGGATACTGAATGTGAACTTCTAACATTGTAACTAACATTATGATGTACATTCTTAGGCATAGACAATCTTTTATATTGGTCCTTACAAGACTTTGTTCAGGCAAATGTAGGCCATTTTGTTTTGATAGAGAATGTAGCAAATATAAGTCCACTGTGAGAAAGTCAGTTTGTAAAATCAGAATATTAAAAACGACTGTGAGGAACTTGTATCCAGAATATATAAAGAACTCTTACAACTCAACAATAAAAAGAAAAATAATCCAATTTAAAAATGGGCAAAAGACTTGAATAGACATTTCTCTAAATAAGATAGACAAATGGCCAATGAGCACATGAGAAGATGTTCAGCCTCATTAGTTATGAGGGAAATGTAAATTAAAACCACAGTAGATACCGTTTCACAAAAAGATAATAACAGTGTTGACAAAGCTATAGAGAAATCGGATTCCTTTATACTGCTGGTGAGAATATCAGATGGTACAGATGCTTTGGAAACCAGTTTGGCATTTCCTTGACTGTTAGACATAGAGTTCCTGTATGAACCAGTAATTTCATCCCTAGTTGTGTATTCAAGAGAATCGAAAGCAAATGTCCATGCAGAAACTGATAATAATGTTCAGAACAGCATTGTTCATAATAATCAAAAAGTAGAAACAACCCAAACTTCTATCTGTGGATGAATGGATCAATAAAATGTGGTATATCCATACAGTAGAATATTCTTTGGCCATTAGAGGAATGAATTATTGGTACTTGCTATAACAAATGAGCCTTGAAAACATGCTAAGTGAAAGAACCCAGAATCAAAAGCAGCATATTATGTGGTTACATTTATATGAAATATTCACGATTGGCAAATCCATAGAAACAGAAAGTAGATTACTGGGTGAGGGACAGGGAGGGGAAATAGGGAGTGACTGTTAATGGGTACTAGCTTTTTTTTATTGAGGTATAATTGACAGATAATATTGTGTTGGTTTCAGGTGTGTAACATAATATATTGTAAAATGATCACCACAATAAGTCTAGTTAACATCTGTCACCGTACATTACAAAAATTTTTTTTTTCTTGTGATGAGGACTTTCAAGATCTACTCTCTTAGCAACTTTCAAATATGGAATACAGTATTACTAGCCTTAGTCACCATAGTGTTCATTACATCTCCGTGACTTACTTATTTTATAGCTAGAATTTTGTACCTTTGGATCCCCTTCACCCGTTTTGCCTCTCCCCACCAATCTGTTCTCTATATCTATGAGCTTATTCTCTTTTTTTGTTTGCTCGCTTTGTTTTTTTTTTTTAGATTCCACATATAGGTAAGATCGTATGGAGTTTGTCTTTGTCTGACTTAATTCATTTAGCATCCTCATTCTCCATCCATGTTGTTGCAAATGGCAATATTCCGTTCTTTTTTATGGATGAATTGTAGTCCATTGTGTGTGCACGTGCACGTGTGTGTGTTTGCATGTGTGTGTATCTCACATTTTTTTTATCCATCTATTCATCCATCTATTCATCCATCTGTTCATCCATCTATCCATCTATTCATCCATCGATGGATAATTAGGTGGTTGTTTCCATGTCTTGGCTACTGTAAATAATGCTATAGCAAACATGGGAGTGCATACATCTTTTCTAATTAGTGTTTTTGTTTTTACTGAATAAATACTCAGAAGTAAAATTACTGGATCATATGGTATTTTGATTTTTTTAAATTTTTGAAGAATCTTTATACTTTTTCTATAGTGGCTGAACTAATTAGCATTCCCATTAACAATAAACAGAGGTTCCCTTTTTCCATGTCCTCACCAACACTTATTTCTTGTCTGTTAATGGCCATTCTAACAGGTATGAGATAATATCTTATTGTGGCTTTGCACTTCTCTGATGGTTAGTGATGCTGAGCATCTTTTCATAAACCTGTTGGCCATCTGCATGTCTTCTTTGGGAAAATGTCTATGCAGAGCCTCTGCCAAATTTTAATTGAATTGCTTGTTTTGTTGTTGTTGCTGTTACTATTGAGTTCTTTTATATTTCGGATATTAACTCTTTATCAGATTTGCAAATATTTTCTCCCATTCGGTAGATTGCTTTTTCATTTTGTTGATGATTTCCTTTGCCATGCAGAAGCTTTTTAGTTTGATATATTTCTACTTGTTTATTTTACTTTTGTTGCCTTTCCTTTTGGAGTTGGATACAAAAAATTATCCATAAGACCTCTGTCAGTGAGCTTACCACCTATGTTTTCTTCTAGGTGTTTCATGGTTTCATGTCTTGTATTCAATTCTTTAATCCATTTTGAGTTAATGTTTGTATACGACCTAAGATAATAGTCTAGTTTCATGCTTTTGCATATGTCTGTCAGATTTTCCAACACCATTAATTGAAGAAACTGTCCTTTGTCTATTTTATATTCTTGACTCCTTTGTTATAAATTAATTGGCTTTATATGCTTGGATTTATTTCTGGGCACTCTGTTATGTTCTGTTGATCAATGAGTCTATTTTTATGCTTGTACCATACCATTTTGATCACTATAGCTTTGTAATATGGTTTGAAATCAGAGAGTATGATGCCCCCATCTTTGTTCTTCTTTCTCAAGATCATTTTTGCTATGTTTTGGGGTCTTTTGTAGTTCCTAATGACTTTTAGGATTGTATGCTCTATTTCTGTGAAAATAACCATTGGAATTTTGTTAGATATTGCATTGAATCTGTAGATTGCTTTGCATAATGTGGATATTTTAACAATATGAGCACAGAATGTATTTATATTTATTTGTGTCTTCTTCAGTTTCTTTAATCAGTATCTCATAGTTTTCAGTATATAGGTCTTTCATCAACATACTTAAATTTATTCCTAGGTATTTTATTCTTTTCAATTGTACTTATAAATGGGATTGTTTTCTTAATTTCTCTCTGATAGTTCATTATTAGTGGATAGAAACACAACAGACTTTTATATATTGATTTTGTATCTGCAACTTTACTGAATTAATTTATTAGTTCTAACAGTTTTTTGGTTAAGTCATTGGGGTTTTTGTATACAGTATCATGTCATCTGCAAATAGTGATAGTTGTGCTTCTTCCTTTCCAATTCGGATACTTTTTTTTTTTTTGCTCTAATTACTCTAGCTAGGACTTCCAATATTATGTTGAATGAAAATAGGAAGAGTGGGCATTCTTGTTCCTGATCTTAGAGGAAATTTTTTAGCTTTTTACCATTGAGTATAATGTTAGCTGTGGGCTAGCTTTCTTTTCGAAGTGATGATGAAAATGTTCTGGAACTAAATAGTGGAGATGTGTGCAAAACTCTGTGACTACACTAAAAACCATTGTACACTTTATAAAGGTGAATTTTATAGTATGTGAATTCTATTTTCATAAATCTGTTATTAAAACAACTATGAAGTAATGGTAGCCACTGCTTTTCCTAAAGTGCACTAATGAACAGATTTCTGAGTTCTGTGGATAGTATATGTTACGTGTGTGTACTGCATATAATATATGTAATATATAGTAATATCACATTGTGTCATGATGTATTGTTATATAATATTTTTGGCTCCAAATTCCCGTTTGTTAATTGAACTTCGTGGAGACCTTAGGGACTTATAAATGTAAATGATCACTGTTCTCTTACATCCTTTTATCTCTGCAAATTATTATTACAAATGATTGTATTATAAATTGTTCTCTCTCTTTTCTAGGATTTCCTGAGACTGTAACGATGAAACAGCGTTATCGTCTACTGGGAAATAGTCTCAACGTGCATATAGTAGCTAAGCTAATCAAAATCCTATGTGAATAATGTAAAAGTAACTCTGAAGGATGGTTACAGTGTTCCTTCACATCCAGGTGGTCATTCTGAAATTCTATTTTAAATCGATTTTGATGAAATTCAACTAAATTACTTTAATCTCTCTTTAGTAAGAAAGTTGGATTTATTACAAAATGCTAGTTTGTTTCCTTAAATTTATATTATTCCGTTTTGTAAATTCTTGTTATCCTTTAGGTGAATATATTTTCATGTGAAATTGTTAAATATATATGTAAAATATTCTCTTTATAATATGATATAAACAAATTCAGGAATATTAGAATTTAGTGTCTACATAAATATTTTATAAAGTGTCATGACAGGCATAGTATAATGAACCTGAGAAGTCGTATATTTTTATGTTAATTAAAGAAGTTGCTATATGAATTGTATCATTTTACTTTTTGTTAGATGATTATTCTGAATTCTAAAATGATGATTCTAATTCTAGCCTGTTTCAGCTATTGAATGTTTCACTTAATTTCACTTCTATAAACATTCCTTTATTTTATCGAAACAAATGCTTATACTACTTTAAACCAAAGAATTGTTATTCACTTTATACAATAGTCTGCAGAAAATGTCAGAAAAAATCATTCTAAATCCTTGATTACCTCTGCTACAGAAAGCCACGGACTATATAGGTACATATTACCTTTAATTCTACCTCCATTTGAAAGGCAAAACTCATTGTCCCTTCTTCATTTGTGCATACTTCCTTTTAGTTTGCTTTTATCAGAGCTAGCTTTTGTCTTCCTTCTCAGCTTCTTGTTGTAAATTGAATTTGCCATCACGTTCTAAGGAAAGTAGCGTGGCATTAAGATTTTAGGGAGAAAACTCTGCCCTCTGACCCCATTCCTTATGACAGATCTGTGAATTTATAACTTGTAACCTTCTCTATCACCTTTTCAGTAGGCTTCTTGGAATTAGGGTTTCTAATTGGACTAAGTCTTGCATCAGAAATCCCATGGTTTTGATTTCAGTGATAAAAGCAAGTGATGTGGAGGAGAAATGAAAAGAAATAAGACAAGAAATTATATCACAAAATTTTAATTCATGTTTTCTTAAAAGACGGTCATTCGATGTGGAGAAATTGGATCCCTATGCATTGCAAACAAATGAAAAGAAACAGAATTACCTTATGATCCAGTAATTCCACTTCTGGGTATTATCCAAGACAACTGAAAGTGGAGATTTACAGATATTTGTACACCAGTTTTCATAACAGTATTATCGACAATAGCCAAAAAGTGGAAACATCCAAAGTGCCCATCAGGAGATAAATGGATATGCAAAATATGGTATATACCTAAATGGAATATTATTCAGCCATTAAGAGGAAATTCTGACATATGCTGCATCAAGGATGAACTTTGAAGCCATTATGCTCAGTGAAATAAGCCAGACACAGGACAGATTTTGTATAATTCCACTTACCCGAGGTATGTAAAAGAATCCAGTTCATAAAGACAGAAGGTAGACTAGTGGTCACCAGGGCCTGGGGGGCCTTGAGGGTGGGTGTTAGTTTTTAATGGCTGCGGAGTTTCTGTTTGGTGGTGAACAAGTGCTGGAGGTGGATGGTGGTGACAGTTGCACAACAGTG
Organism: Pteropus medius; assembly: GCF_902729225.1. Taxonomy (NCBI): domain Eukaryota; kingdom Metazoa; phylum Chordata; class Mammalia; order Chiroptera; family Pteropodidae; genus Pteropus; species Pteropus medius. Next base: position 3,737,443 of record NW_024347790.1, on the reverse strand, counting down.
TGAATGTACTTAATGCCTCTGAACTGTACACATAAAAATAACGGAAATGGCAAATTGTATGTCATGTTCGTTTTACCTATGTGTGCGCACACACACACAAAAATAGTTTTCCCCACCGCCATTTTTTTTCAGAAAAACTCTGATAAATATGGATATAGGGCAGCTGTAGGCCAGTGCATATATGTATCAACTATCAACATCTACATTTTGTGTAAATGTTTAAAGACATAGCTTATTACAAGTCTCATAAATTTTAGTATAAAACAATGTGAAATTACTTTGGTATATTTTACTAGGTTCTCATCGCTGCAGAAAGATTTTTACCAATAAAAATGCTCAGAGTTTCACTATGATTATGCTATAATTATAGTATCCTGTGCCCCTTAAGCAATGTTACATAAAATAAGCGTTGAGTTACAGTGCGGTAACTATAAACACATGAGAGCTCTGTGGAGACATTCATTTACAAACTAGAAGATAGAATATAGGTTTGTGAAATATTTTAAATAATTCAAGTATATTCATGGGCAGGTGGTGATTCTTGCCCTTAATTCGTAATTGAAAATATACAGTAGCAAGCATAAATTCACACTTTATAATTTGCCAGCGTGTCATTTAATTAGCATATACACTTGCATAGTTAATTTAGAAACTCATTTTATTGAATGCCCACTATATGTTATTTGTAATAAATATGCATAAAACTTACCCTGGAAATTTCTGATATCTGGACTTAATATATTTATTTAGTATTTTGGAAAATATAGCCTCTCCTTTTAAAAAGAAGTGTACGTTATTAAATCTATACCATTTCTAACAGTCAACTAATTTTTTATTCTCCTATTTGCATCACTTTTGCTCTTTTAAATGGCTTGCCAAATAACTTTAAGTTATTTATTAACTTGCCTCATATTTTTAGTAGATTTTTTTGGACCCCAAAATAATGGATAAGTGATAGTCAAATGAGTTAATACAAACAAAATGAATCATATTAGAAAATGATTTGAAGAGGAGATGGGTAGTTATCATAGGAAAAAGTGCCAGCGCTTGATAATCTTTTATAAGGGGATCTCATGTAGGTTTTTATTAATTCGTTTTAGATCAATATTCCTCTCACTTTCTCAGGAAACTTACATTATTGTTCTTTCTTTTCAATATTTAAACACCATCTCAATCATTCCTAGCGTTTTCTATGTTCAAATCTCTTTTATATTAAAAACAGCAATGACAACCACAAGTATAAACCTCCCTAGTTCCTATATTCCTGTTTTGTCTCTTCCCTTTCATAGCCATCCAAATCTCTTAGGTTATCTATAATTATCCCCACTTATGCATCTCTTGTCCAACTCTTCCACTGCTCCACTATATCTTTGGCCTTGGTCAAGCTACCAAAAAGAGCATTTACTCTCATGATCGGAGATCTCTGTGTGCCTGAGGTTCTCAGTCCTTATCTTCCCTTACTTCTCAGCAATGATCAACACTCCTCTTTCTTGATATGGTTTCTTCCCTTGGCCTCCATGGCATCACACTCATATTTTTTTTCTAATTAAAGCATAGTTGACATACAATATTATATTAGTTTCAAGTGCACAACATAGTGATTCAATGTTTTTGTGTCTTAATCTTTATTGGTAGGCCATAGAACCAAATGATGGGGGGAGGGTGGTGAGTCACCTGTTACTGAGGGGTCAGCTGACTCTATTCAGGCATCTCTGAACATTGTGTTCTGGCTATTAAATCAGACCTGTGTGGTGGGCACTGCCCCGTGCCAGCCAACTTGCTCCCTCTCACAGGTAGAGCCTTTTAAAAGGACAAAACCAGTAGTTGAAATTGTGAAAGTTGAGGGACTACCCAGCACTTTAAAAAAAATTGAGGGTAATGAGTAGGGTTTCTTAACAAAAATCACAATCTATCTTTTGTTCTAATGTCAACCTAGTTCGGAGAAGTTATTAGACTGGGGGCTTCTGAGGCTAGAGAAATGAAGCTGAAAATGAGTGAAAATGGTTTAATCATAGTTATCGCAGTACAGAATAAAGAAGTAACATCTACGTCAGCCAACCTCCCGCCCATATGGCAGGTTGCAGGCTGCAGGCCAGCCGTTGTGTCTGCATCCAAACTAAAATAGCTCTGGTTGCTCTTGCTATTTAAATTATAATTTTATAATTTAAAATCAAAATTTAGAGTCTAGTGGTTCCCAAATAAATCAAGATAACAAAATAAGGATCTAGTTTTAAGCTTATATAGACAAAGTATTTAAAGTGTGTTTTCCTGAGTTGCTTATGTTATTTGAGAAGGTTAACTTTTCATAATTTAGTCTTCAGCTTGGAGCTACAACTGTTTTAGGGCACTAGTTACAAACTGACTTACGAATAGCTTTGGACTTTGAAATTCAATGAGGGTCATATTGTCTCAGCACTTTTTTCAGAGCCTGTCATTGAACTCATTATGTAATTTTTCAAGATATCCTTTGAATCTCTCTGTCTTAGAACTCTCTTCCTCTCAAATTCTAATGTCAGAGTAAGCTACGTACAACTGTCATATCCACTTCTTAACATGCATTTTTTTGATCCAACTCTAATCTAGTCTCTTCCTTCTTCATTTCTCATACTCTCCGAGATGTCTAGTTTTGCCTGTAATATTTCATGCGGGAATGTCTTTTTGCATATTTTATTAATAGGTAGTAAGAATTCTAAGCGTGTTCTTCAATTTGAGTTTACACCGGTCAACCTATCTGCACCCTTTCCCCTCTCCTGTCATTCCTCCATTTTGCCACTAAAATTTTAAAACTTCAGTTTTTTTTTTGTATTAGTCAATCTGTATTTTTTAAATTAAATTTCCATAAAACTTCAGTTTTTAAAAAATTTATTTCTCCAGTCTCTCTGTCTCTTGTTTCTCTCTTTAGGACTTCTAAGAACTTCTTACACTAAGATACTCATGCTCTTCAAAATTATGCAACCGTGACCCAAAGTACATCACTGTTTGTCTTGATTTGTAAGTTTATTCATTTTACAATTTATTTGTTCAGTAAATATGAGCATGCACAGAGAACTTTTTTGGCTTCCTACTCTCCAAGTTCTCAAATAAATTGGTTTTATATTTACCATAAGTAAATATAGGTTCTGAGTCTTATATTCAACTACATCCAACACTTACAACTCTCCCTCAACTACACTATACTTGATTTTCAAAGCTTCCGAAATCTTATTTTTCTTACAATACGAATCTAGATAGAAATTAATTTTCCCATCGAACTCTTTATTGTAGCCCTAGGTTCTCATTTCTTTGCTTGTGTGTACTATGGTTTCCTTGTTTACTTTAAGCATTTGCTCTATATTTTGTTTCCATCTTTGTATTTATTCATATCAGGGTAGATTCACATTATGAGTAAAAATAGAGAAGATGTTTATTTAGCCAAGTTGGGTCTATAATCAGATGAGATCACAATCTAAAGAATATAACGAGAGAGAGGAGCACAAAGGTTTGGAGCTGAACTCTTATGTTTCTGAAGATTCAGTCCTTAGGTCTCTCTACTCTTCATTGTCCAAGCCATTTTTTCTCAGAGATCTCACCCTTTCCTACAACTTCTATCTTTTTGCCAGTGACACCCAGATGGCTCCAGATCTGATAGTTTTCTTAAGTCCTAGAATTTTATGCTGGGACATTTTTAATTTGAATATCTTCCTGTTGCATCAAATTTAACATATTTGAAAACAAATCATCCTCCATTCTAAAATCAGTTCCACTCATGACCAACTTCAATATTTCTCTTTATGGTACTGCTTCTCTCCTAGTCTTCCAACTTCGAACCCCATCAGCCAAGATCTCTTCACCTTCTCACTCTATTTTCACTTATCAGCTTCTGTTAATAAAATAACCTTCCCAAGAATGCCTTCTTTGAGCCATGATTTATTTTAGGAAAACAGAAAAAGTCTGGTTAAAGTCTCAAAACACCTGCATATTTGCAGTCAGATTTGTATGCTTAGCTAAACATATAGACATTTGACAGATTTCAGCCTTTTAAATTTAATCTAGCATGAGTATCATTTTTGTTAAAATAGTTATTTTGCTCACTTTGTTGTTTATACAAATACAGTTAAATTTCACACACACACACATGATTGAAAATACCCAGTGGAATGTAATATTCCTTGTGTAGTAGATAGATATAAGCTGAGTGGACCATTTGAAACTTATATGGATGAATAAACAATAAATTGAATAGTTTCTATGATTAAAATTGGTTTTAAGTGAAAAAATATTTCATGTTTTAGAGAATGTAAACTTCCAGGAGGGCAGAGATTTAAGGTTTTTTAAATTTATTTTTATTGCTACCTTTCCAGTGACTAAAACAGTACCTGGCACAGAGTACACACTCAATAAATATTTGTTAAATGAGTGAATATAATTACTATACTGGATTGATATAAAAGCAGCATAAAAATCATCACACTGTGGAGTAAAAACAGTGTCATTAAGTCATTTTTCCTGAGAACTATTTGTCTTATTACTATTTCTTCATACAAAGAGAAATAGCCAAATTTACTCAAGTTTGAAACACATGATTTAAAAACTAATTCTAGGATAGGGCTTGCGCTTTTGGCTTTTGGTGAATTCATGCAGATAGAAAATTTTAAAAATATTGTATTCTGATTTTTTGTCTGGACAAGAAGGCAGATTCATTTCTCCTTGTTCCTCCCTGATAAGTATAATGATCAATTTTGGGTAAGTATGATTATAAAATAATGTAAGAGGCATCGGAAAGAGAACTCTGACAGGTAGAAAGAGGAAAACAAACCGGCTAAGGTCTCCCAAGACTGGAAGGGGAACATAATTATAGATCTTATGACCTCCCACCCAACAGAAGAACTCAGGCTTAGTGTTTCCCCACCCGCAACTTAGCAACATAAGGGAGTCCAGAATGGCTTGTTTCTACCCCAGATGGAACTAGAGTCCTGTTGATAAAACCGGGTGAGTCTGATACCACCAGCAAGGACAATGTATAGGAATCCCCACTGACAAGTATCCAGGGGAAGCAGTCTGCCTCCCTGCCGGGCCTGAGACTTCTCACTTGCTGGGAGATACTGGGCAGCCGGAGGGCACCAGCAAGGAGGATCCCACCACAAAAGTGCCAGATCCAGGAAACCTTTCATTACCATGGACAGGAGACTCCCTTCCCCCTACCCAGAGGCACCAGGTGACCCGGCCTAGGGAGAACCCCTCAAGCAGCACTGTCAAGGACCATTGGGAGCACCAGACAAACCAAGTAGACCAAAATAACATTGCAAAAGCTCTGAAAGTTAATTGTCACTGGAATCACACACCAAAAATTAGGCCTGAACCTGCATAGTAAACATAAACAGAGTGACTGCCTACTAAAATAAAAGATTGAAAGAGGCCCCAGAGCCTCCTAACATAATAGACAAAATGTCTAGGATACGATCTAAAAATCACCTGTTACACCAAGAACCAAGAAAATCACAACTTGAATAAGAAAAACAGTCAAAGGTGACACTACCAAGATGAATCAGATGTTGGAATTATCTGACAAGAATTTAAAAGCAGCCATTGTAGGGGATGTAAAGTATAGCATAGGGAATAATATTGTAAAATCTATGTGAGGTACCAGGTGGGTACTAGACTAATTGGGGGGTGTGTGGGGGGTTCTTCATAAAATATATAAATGTCTAAGCACTATACTGTGTACCTGAAACTGATATAAAACAATATTACATATCAACTGTAATTGAAAATAATTTTTTTTAAAAGCAGCCATTATAAAAATGCCTCAACAAGCAATTTTAAATTCTCTTGAAACAAAAATGTAGGCTGAGTGAGAAAGAGTTAACAGAAAGAGTTTTTTAAAAAGTTAAAAGAATTAACTATGGTATGTGCATTATATCCTATTTATTTAAAAAAAAATAACGCAATTATATATCTGAAAAATACAATAACAACAAAAAAAACCCTCATTGAATGGGTCCAATAGTAGAGTAGAAATGACAAGATAGAATCAGTGAACTTGAAAATGAATCAATAGAATTCACCCAATCTGAGTAAGAAAAGAAAGAAAACGGGGGAATGAACCTCAGTAACCTGTGGGATAATAATAAAGGAGCCAACACTCATATATTTGGACTCCCAAAAGTAGAGAAGAAAAAGGAATAGAGCTGAAAGACCATGCAAAGAAATCATGGATATACACATTTCAAATTTAGCAAAAGATACAAATATTCAGGTTAAAGAAGCTGAATGAACCCCAAACACAATAACCTGAAAGAAATTCACAGCAAGACACGTCATAATTAAATCTGTGAAAACTAAAAAAAAAAAAAAAAATTAAAAGCAGCCAGAGAGAAGTGACATATTACTAGAGGGAAACACAATTTGAATGACAGCAGATTTTTCATCATAAACTATGGGGGCCAGAAGCAGGTGGCACAACATTTTTTAAGTGCTGAAAGAAAAGAACTGTTCACTGCAAATTCTATATTGTACAAACTATCTTTCCAAGAATGAGAATGAAGGGGAAATAATGATATTCTCAACTTGAAGCAACACTAAAAGCATTTGTTGTTAGCAAACCTACCCATAAAGAATGGCTAATGAAAGTTCTTCAGGCAGAAATGAAATGATAAGAGAAGGCATCTTGGAGTACCAGGAAGGAAGAAAGAACAATGGAAAGAGCAGAAATATGGATATATACAATAAACTATGCTTCTCATGAATTTTGTAGATCACATTTGATAGTCGAAACAAAAATTATAATATCATCTGATACTCAAGACAATAATGTTTAAAAGGAAGGTAAAAAGACCTAACCAGAAGTGAGATTTCATTTCACTTAAAGTAGTAAAATGCTGATACCAGTGGACTGTGAAAAGTCATATAGATAGATAGATTGATAGATTGATTGATTGATGATAGGTAGATAGAGTAATACTCAGAGCAACCACTGCAAAAAAATGCACTTAAAACTGCTCTAAAGAAATCAAGATGGAATCCTAAAACTGTTTACATAACCCATAGGAAGGCAAGAAAAGAGAAACAGAGGAAACAACAGAAAACAAAGGATTAAATAGCACACAAGCTCTACCATATCCATAACTATCTGAAATATAATTGGTCAAAATATACTAATCAAAATACAGAGATTGGCAGGGTGGATAAAACAACATGATTTAATTATATGCTATCTACAAGAAACTCACTTCAAATAAAATGATGTAGGTAGGTTGAAGATAAAAGGATGGTAAAAATAAGACTCACAGAGAATCTGCCTTAATGATATAGATCAAAATGCCAAAAAGTTATAGAAATGAAGATACTAAACATAGCAAAACCAGGAGCAGAAAAATGTCCTACAATAAGACAATGGTAAAATCAATCAATAAAACATTGTACAATAATGCAGTCATTTTGAAAAACAGCTTCAGTTCTTCAAAAGTTGAGTTACCAGATGGCCCAACAATTTGACTTATAGGTATGTACTGAAGAGGATTGAAAACATGTTGACACATTAACTTGTACACGAATGATTATAGCAGCATAATTTATTATAGCCAAAAAGTGGAAATGATTATCAGTTGATGAATGAATAAACAAAATGTACACATCCATACAGTGAGTTTATTATAAAAAGAAATGAAGTACTGATACATGCTACAGCATGGATGAACCTTGAAAACGTTATACTAAGTGAAAGAAGCCAGGCACAAAAGAACGCATTATATAATTTCATTTTATATGAAATGTCCAGAATAGGTAAGGTTTATTTCCAGGGGAAGAGAAAAGAAGGGATATAAGAGAGGTATAGGATTTCTTTTTGGGGTGATGAAAATTTTCTAGAATTAGATTTTGGTTATGTTGGTACAACTCTGAATATGCTAAAAAAAATCATTTAATTATACACTTTATTATACACTTAGGATGAATTTTATGGTATGAACTTTATCTCTGAGTGTGTCTCTGTATCTATGTGTAGCTCTCTATACAAATCCATGTGCAGCTTTTTACGGTTATTGTTAGGGAGACCAGGTAGTAAGTGACATTCAATTAGGCTCATGTAAGAGACAAGAGGAAGAGACACAATTTCATACGTATATTTCATATGGTTATAACTGAAATTATTCATCTGAAAATAGATTGGAATAAAATAATAGAAGTTATGTTAGAGTAATTCTAAATTTTCTTGTTCCTACTTTGCAAATTGAATGTAATATATTTGTTTTCTAATTTAAAATATTTCATTAAAATTAATACTCTCCTTTAAGTCTTTATTGTAGAATCTGATCGTTGTAAACTGGCTTTCAGATCACTACTTTATTTGCATTATGATGGCTTGTAATACAGTCTCCTCCTCAGACTTTTTCCTTCCAAGACAGAAGCTGTATCTCCTCAGCATCTCTCTGAGATGCTGACAAATTGTGGGTACCTAATATATAATTGTCCAGTTAATCTGACTTGAATATATGTATGCGGACTATTATAGCGGAATCATTATATAGTCTTTCATGACTTGTTGAAATCTATCAGTCAACCTAAACAAGAATTGTATATTAGATGTATAGGGAAAGTATTTAATACTAGAATTGTGTATAATGCCTTGGGAATTGTTTATGCCTGCTCTAAACATAGTCTAGGAATGTTTACAAGGCCTGATTTAGCAGTACTTCTGTAATAAATATAGCCCAAGCCACACACACACAACTCACAAAGGGACAAGGCTTTGAGTTTTATAGATCTTAGAATAATGATGGCACTGAAAAAGCTGAGAGGTGAGGTCATCTCATCCTTCCTGCCCTTGGTGACAACACTTTCTATCTTCCCACAGATCTGTGTGGCACTTCAATTAATGAATCTCCTGGGAATGATGGCCTTTTGTAAGGCATCAGCCTTGTTAAAATACCCCTCCTATCATAAATCACGTCATCGATGCAAAGTCTCACATCCCCAGATAAAGGTGCCTCTGTGTACTGCTTCTATTTGTATCTCTCCAATTAAAAGTATGAGAGGCAGAGTTCTGCAGTGTGCCAAGTATCCCTAAACTCTTCTTTCTTCCTTCCCCTCAGTGGTGAAACACTTACCTCGCTTGCTCTCTTCCTCTCATCAAACATAAAAAGCATTGTTGTAAAACTGCATTTCCCCTTTTTTGGATCCAATATAAATTGCAATTGTTTATCACCTACACTTCTACAGTCACCCACCTTATAAAGTATGAGCTCAATTTGGCATTTTCCTTTCATTATAGTATGAATGGTGTCTAAATTTGTGACTTCATTGCTTTGTTCAAGGAATTTTAGGAGTCACCAAGTGGAAAACTTATTTTGTTCTTTTTAGGTTACCTTGGAAAAGGATGTCAGGAGGGTTTACCTATGGCACCACCAAAGATAACCTTCCCTTCACTGCTTCACTCCTTCATGGAACTCAAGCTTCGATTAATCCAGCAGCAGTACTAATGGCCTGGTGCCAAGAGGTGTCGGAGGTAGAGCAAGCTGTGTTGTGTTTCCTCACTGGCTTTTGGAGCCATTGATTCTAGCAGTCTGTTTCTTTACTACGTGCCCTCGTCTTCGCTAGTCCCTTTCCCACAGTGACATCAGACCTAGCAGTATGTATTTTATGTTTTCTAAAAATTGAGTATATGTAGATTGTGTGTGTGTGTGTGTATGGCAGTAGGGGTGTATGTGTATATGTGAGAAACATGTGCCGTTAGTGCCCCCATGCTCCTTATCTGAAGCCCTATACCTCTATTACATTTATTCCTCTGGATGTGAATTTTCTGATTATATTCTCCTTGTTTATGTAGAGGTTATTAAACCATAGAAAAAAATCTGAAGAAGGCAGAAAAGTTCTTCAAATTCTCAATAATTTGTAACAATCTACCTCCTCAGGAAAATCTCTGCCAAGCTTGAATTATTCAAATGGTAATGATTAACTCATAACTCTTTTTCATTATGCTCAAGGATAATTGCAATCATTGTGGTAATGAGCACAAAGAACAAATGCCTGGATTATGTTCCCTGAATCAAGACCACACTACATTCAAAAAGATCAGTGCATTGCAGTAGTGGATTTGGTAATTTCCTAGGAGGTAATGAACTTCCCATGAAATGAGCAAATGAATAGTTTTGAACTTACATGAATTTCCGTAATTATTTAATGTAATGCTTCATGGAAAATGAATAGACAATTGGAACAATATTGTGTTGCCCAGAAATTTTATAGAAAATCACAAAATTGGCATATGTACCATTTAGACAATATATCCCTGAAAAAGAGAGTGAGTTAAATACTATAAAGGTTAAAAGAGATTATTATACTCACAAATGTTTTCATTAATGACTAATAACGCAAATTGATTCTACAGTGTTGTTTTAAACTGATGTGAAAAATGAAAAGGGACTAAAAAAAGCATGAAAGCAAGACTGAAGCTGCAAAATGAGATGGGAGCTAGAATATAGGCTGTGAGAATCTTGCCATTATTCCTTCTAAGCATTTCTCCATTTCATCCCTCCATCCTCATTCTCATGCCTCCTGCACGGAGCCAGTCCTGCAGGTAAGTTCAGGAGCCTACTTGCAATATCACATAGGATTATTTCACTTAAGATACAGAGCCGAATAAATCAAAATTCTTCATCGTGCCACTTAAGGCCCTTAATCAATGCCCCCACCTTTACCTAATCGCCTTTCTCCAAAATGAACCTCCTCGACTTACAGCGTCACCGTGTTTTATAGTCTTCCTCAGTTTGGTACCTGCTGTTTTTCTAACAGCTTATTGGTAAATATTTTGTCCCATGTTGTCACACCCATCTTTATATTCTTGCTTTGTTACAGTTCTCTAGATTGGTAGAGATGCCTTTATTGTTAACAGAGGTCATGACCTTTACTTCTCTTGAATTTCCCTCATTGTTGAGGATTTTCTATGTCTACAATAAACGCTTATTAAGACCATGAAACAATGGAATTCGGATAAAGCTAGTAAGAATGAAAAATAAACTTTGGCATGTAAAATAACAGTTATAGGAATTATATTAATGTAGTAGTGACATGCTCTCCAAGTTCTAGTTTTAATTTTGAGAAACCTCCAAATTGTTTTCCATAGTGGCTGCAGCAATTTGCAATCCCACCAACAGTGCACAAGGGTTCCCTTTTCTCCACAACCTTTCTAACACTTGCTATTTGTTAATTTATTGATGATGGCCATTCTGACAGGTGTGAGGTCATACCTCATTGTGGTTTTAATTTGCATTTCTCTGATAATTAGTGACTTCAAGCATCTTTTCATATGTCTGTTGGCCATCTGTATGTCCTTTTTGGAGAAATGTCTATTCAAGTACTCTGTTCATTATTTTAAGTACAGCATAGGGAATATAGTTAATAATATTGTAATAACTACGTATAGTTCCAAGTGGGTACTAGACTAATCAGGAAGATCACTTTTTAAATTGTATAGATGTCAAACCACTGTGCTGTTCACCTGAAACTAATACAAAATAATATTGAATGTCAACTGTAATTAAAAAATAAAAATAATTGATATTTGAGGTTCCCCAACGAAATCGCCAGCTTGCCATTCAGTCACTCCATGATAAAGCCATCTGTACACACAAAGCTTATCTTTTACTCTTTAGTGTCTTATTCTTAAATTTAAATGAACATCTAGGATCAATAATTATTTGAGGAAAGCCTCTAACATGGCATAGAGAGATCTAAACAAGCAAACAGAAGAAAAAGAACTTAGAAAAATCAGAGAGCATGCAGTAAACAGAAGAAAACTTCAAAAAGCAACTGTAATACTTTTAGAGTAAGATGTTAGGAGATGTTACAACCACGAAAAAACATGAGAGGGTCTTTTTCTGAGTTTTTGAAATTAAAAGTAAAATTAAAAAATTTAAATCAATTTAAATTGTAAAAGATATGTACAAAGAATTTCTCAGATTGTAGAACAAAAGAACATTCAGAGATAGAAAATACAAGAGTAGGTATGGAAAATTAGAAGATCAACCTAAGAGAAATAGAAATACGGATGCATTCTCTTTGCATGAAGGTGCCTTCACCCGCTGAGAGAGGATCTCTGTAAAATGCAGTTTTGGATTCAATATGCATGAGGCTGAATCTGAGATTTTTTGCATTTCTGAAAAGTTCCTGGGTGATGCCTGTCCTGGGTACATGGACCACACTCTGAGTAGTAGGCTGTAGTTTAGGTCATCTCTGGATCTTCCTACGCCCATCATCGATGACTAAACCACCTGCAAAGTGAGGTCGTGAGGCAGCAAGCGGTGGTGCATGTTCCTCAGATAATCTGCGCATCCAAATCCTAACTCGCTATATTTTCTCCAAAATCTCCTTTCTCTGATTATTCTCTTTTACTCAATTATTGACACCCCTGTCCTTCTAATTTCTCAAGCAAGAAACTCGAGCATCAACTCCTCCCTGTCTCAACTGCCCAAATATTTTTTTGGTAGATCTTGTATCCTAAATATCCCTCTCACTGTCTTCTGCTCTTTCTGCCCACTGTTTTAGATCATATCTCTTTAACTACACTCCAACCTCTTCACTAACTCTGGGTCTGAGAGTTGGACCTGCAGGGATGCTTGTAAAATTCAAACATGACTATGTTAATATCCTGCTTAAAATGCTCTCATAATTCTCTATTATTTAAAAATAAAATCTAAGCCTATTAAAATGGCATTTCAAGGTCCTTCTTGACCTGACTTCTTCTGCATTTAAAAAATTTAATCTCCCACAAATACATACTGCTCTAGCCATGCTGACTGAGCTCCTTTCTAACTGGAAAGCTCTGGATGTGCCATTTTCTCTCTTTGAAACTCTGGATCCCACTGCTTTTCCTGGAGAACTCCAAGTCATTCTGTAAGTTTCAACTGGTCTCCTGGGAAGCCTGCGTTGCCATTCCCAGGCAGAGTTAATTCTGTTCTCTATTGTTTTTTCTTTCTTTTTGGTCCTTATCAGTGTTCTGATTACAGTGATCCTTTCTTAAGCAGCAATTCTCCTCATGTGAAATTCTAGTATATTGGTATTTACTTCCATGCATGTTTTTGAGGACTACAGAATTTTCATTTGTGAATTTTCAGTCATTTATGAAGTTCATTCGTGCCTTGCATTGGAGATTATTAAAAATAGTGAGGACTCAGGATTCAGAATAGAAAAAGGAGGTGAAGCTGGTGGCGCAGAAAGAGCAAAGGTTGTACAAAGAAGTCTTGGAAAAGTTAAAGGAAGAAGAAAGAAGATAATTCTAATTCTTGTAATTGCATTCTGGTGGTTTTGTAAGGAGGGAAGGAGGAAGAGGAGGGAGCTGAGACTTTTGTAAGAAGAGATGTGGAGCTAGGAGGAAGAAGAGGCAGGAAGGTGAGATCATGGGTCAGGATTGGGAGGAGTCAGTAGGTCATGGATTACTGGTTAGCAATACACTGAACATACAGATGGAGAAAAAGATAACGTGGACCATCTGCAGCAAAGCAAAACATATTTGTATGTACTTTGTTGAAGATGTGAAAGAGAGTAAAGGCTGGTAAGTAGAAATCAAGAATACAGCAGATCTCATTACAAACTTAAGATGTGTAAATGTCATTAATATTAGTGTTCTGAATTAACTTTATTTTAATAAATGCGACAAAAAAAGTATAAAAAGACTTTCTTAGGTGTACTGTCGTACTCCATCCCCTCTCCTAGTACCCAGCAGCTGCAGATCTAACGCTCCCTGTCCTGTTTCTTCAGCTCCACCTCAAGGGAGAAATCGTTCTGTTTGAGTTGACTGCTCTTGAAGACTCTTGGATTTAGATCTAATATTACTTTCCACCCACCCATGTGGAGTTCTTCCTTGCTTCCTGGAGCCACCTTGCCTGGATCTCAGATATCCGTTTACCTTTGCCTCATATTCCTAGCTGCAGGTCAGCTGTTGTCTTCATCACTCACAGTCCCTAATGCATGTCTCTGTTCTGGAATCTTTTTCTATAAGAGAGGAGATTAGATGTCTCTGATTTTTCTTGTACCTGAGATTTTAAAGTCAACTGTGAGTTCTATCATTTCTTGCTTTAAGGAACACAAACCCAAGTGGTGGAAGAGGATGGAGACGTATTATATTTATATACATGCTAATAATAGTTTATATTTAGTAGACACTTGCTATGTGCCAGAGACCAAATGTGCTAAACATTTTATATACCCTCAGTGCTGTTATTATTATATTTCTGCTGATGAAGAAACAGGGTCACACGGTCAGGACATAATGGAGCTGATTGCGAAGCGTCAGAGCACATTTTTTAATCCTTCAATCCTGTAGTCTTCCCTAGACGTGATTTTGGAGGGAGAAATCTGCAATGTATTCCACTTTGTATTCGTGTCATTTTGTATCATGTCTAATACATAAAGGTCACATACAGAGTATCTGTGGAATGCATTCTGGATTAGGAAGGAAATAGGAGCTTTGCTAGTCAACGAAAGACAGGTTTTTAGGTCTATAGAATGTTGACCTTGGGGGAGGGGAGAAGAGATTATTTACCTTCTAAGTCTGAGACCATGGATTCTAAAACTATTTTAATTTGTCTGCTGCAGAAATTCCGAATAAGATAGGTAAACAGAATGAGTAATAATGCTGCCAAAAGAGCAATTGATTTTTATATTGCTTCCACCAAGTCGTCATATGCAGATGGTCTGACTTACCTATGGATGTCAGCTAGAGTTGATTAGGCGAGCTGGATGTAAAATTCCCTAACTCCAAAAGTCAATCAGACCTTGAAAGAATTTATCTTTCTTTTCTTTCTTACATGAGGGACAGTTAGGAATCGTATGCCTAGATTGGGAGCAGAGAAATGATCTTTTCTTGTTTTAATAATAAACACATTAGTAAAACAGGAAAATAGTGTAAAAAAAGGAAGTTCTTGTTGAGATCATGCTGGAGATCTTTTTTATTGCACTAAAATATTTGCTGGGTACAGTGATCGTTAGGAAAATAGAATCCTGAAAAGAGTTCTGTTCAGAGCTTAGAGAGTTAGAATTGCCCTGTGTTGGGAGATTGTATCCCATCCTACTTTATCCTATTCTAAAGTTGACAAATAGTTCAGTGTCAAGTTTTCCCCCTTCATCTCTCTCTATTCTAAGTTGTTAAGCTTTTAAATAGTCCTTGAACTAATGTAAATGTAAAGAAATGTATTTAACTTGAAATATATTTATTATTATTATGCTATTTCTTAAACAAGCAACAAAAAAGCGAAAAACTCGTCACTTGACCTCCAGTATAACTTCACGTAACCAGCAACTTGCCAGCTATTTTTGCTATTTTTGTTGTTGTGGCTGAAGAGAACATGTGTAAAACAGTGTTACATTTCTCTATAATATCACATTGCATCACCTTATTTGAGGGGTTAATTTTATATAGATACTGCCTAAAATTTTAAATAGCACGTCAAAGTTTTTCACAGACTATTTTCCTGTTTTTAAAACCAATGAATTGACGTATAAAAGCATCCTCTTATTTTTTAAGACAGTTTCTATAGCAACTCATTTCCATCCCATTTTCTTAGCTCTAGTTTTAGTTTTTCAAAAATAATTAAATGTACATAAAAATTTCCACTTTTAACCATTTTTAAAGTTTAGTGGCATTACATACATTCACATTGTCATGCAACCGTCATAACTATCCATCTCTAGAACTTGTTTTCATCTTTTCAAAGTAAAATTCTGTACCCATTAAACAATAACTCCCCATTCTCCCTTCCCCCAGCTATCAAAACCACCATTCTATTTTCTGTCTCTAAGACTTTGACTACTTTAATTTCTTCATATGAGCAGAATCATAGAGTCTTTGTTCTTTTGTGTCTGGTTTATTTCACTTAGCATAATGTCTACATGGTTTGTCCATGTTGTAGCATGTGTCAAAATTTCCTTCCTTTTTAAGGACGAACAATACTCATTGTACGTATGCAACACATTTTGCTTATCCATTTATATCTATCGATGGACATTTGTGTTGCTTCCAACTTTCAGCTATTGCGAATAATGCTGCTGTGAACGTGGTTGTACGACTATCTCTTTGAGTCCCCATTTTTGACTTTTTTGGGTATATACCCAGCATTGGAATTGCTGGACTATATGATAATTCTGTGTTTAATTTTTTGAAGAGCCAGCATCCTATTTTATAGTAACTGCGCCATTTTACATTCTCGTCAAGTACACAAGGATTCCAATTTCTTTATGTCCAAACCAACAACTTGTTCTTTCTGGTTTTTGTTTGCTGCTTCGATAGAGGCCCTCCTAATAAGTTTGAAGTGGTATCTCATTGCGGTTTTGATTTGTGTTTCCCTAATGATTATGCTGTTCAGTGTCTTTTCATCAGCTTTTTGGACATTTGTATATCTTAATTGGACAAAAGTTTGTTTTTTTCTTTTGCCAATTTAATTGGTTTTTTTGTTGTTCAGTTACAGGAGTTCTCTATGTATTCTGGATATTAATCTCTTACCATATATGATTTGCAAATATTTTTTCCATTCTGTGGGTTGCCTTTACACTCTGTTGATAGCATCTTTTCATACGCAAAGTAGTCCAATTTACCTTTTTTTTTTTCTTTTTTTGCCTGTGCTTTTGGTATCATATCCGAGAAGCCACTGGGAAATACGGTGTCATAAAGCTCTCCCCCTATGTTTCCTTCTGAGAGTGTTAATAGTTTTAGCTCTTATATTTAGCTATCTGATTCATTTTGAGTTAATTTTTATGCATGGTGTAGAGTAAGGGTCCAACCTCATTCTTTTGCATGTGGCTATCCAGTCTTCCCAGTACCATCTTTTGAAAGGTGTTTACTTCTTAAGCAAGGATTGTTTTAGTGGGTATTTCCAAAGCAGTTTGTTACCATCTCAAAGGTCAAACAGATAATGGTTAAGTTGTACATTACTTAAAGGTAGATTTTGACCTCTCACAAGTTGAAGAGTATCGAAGATCTAAGATCATTTACATCTCTCAGGAAGAAAAAATAACTTAGCCTTCTAAGGAAAGAAAGAAAGAACAAAAAACTTGCAGGCATTCCACAGGTCAAAGTACATTTGCCTGGTTTACTTTCTCCAAACTCTTACACTCGGCTGGTCGAAGTGGTGGCCTCTCAACTGACAGCCCAGGAGGGCTGGTGGGGAAGATGTCTTCACTTTTTCTTTGGAGTCTGGTTATTTTATTGCCATTTGCTGAATCAGATGGTGAAGCTGGAAGACTGGAGCTGCAGAGACAAAAAAGAAATAGTGACCCCCAGCAGTAAGTAGACAGTGGACTAGTTCCACTGACGGGCTCTGGTAGCTCCTTGTCCATTTTTAGAAATAGCCAGATAAGCAAAGGTGCAGTGTTTTTTGAGGGAAATAATGATGTTAAAAACAAATAGGGAAGAACATTTGGACTGACATGTGGAATTATCTTCTTATACACAAATTATTCATTTATCATTTTGCAATAAGGCAAGTATGCAATTACTATCTCTAGGAAGTTTGCAGAGAAAGAAATGGCAGGTGAATAGGGAGAATTTGGTTGAGCTGGCACAAGGTGGAGGTGTATGAAATCTATAGTTATTCGGTGAGAAACTTCGTTCTTTGGATTTAAAAATCATGTGTGCTAATTACTGATGCATTCTCTGGTTTAAATTATATAGACCGCGAATGGCTACAGAGAGAGGAAATTTAGTGTTTCTTACTGGGTCTGCTCAAAACATTGAATTTAGAACTGGATCCCTAGGAAAAATTAAATTAAATGATGAAGACGTTGGTGAATGTTTACATCAGGTAATGCATTGACAATATATTGAAGTAATTTTGTATATCCATATATGGTTGCTTAATTGAACAAGTCTATTTAAGTCTGTACCTTGAATCTTTAGCCCAAGAAACATAATTAGAGATATCACAAGCCCTTGTAAAGAACAATGCTCTAGGGTTAATGATGGGTAGAGGGAGTACCGCTCGTAGGAGGTGGTTCATTGTGCAGGCTTATGTGCTTTAGTTAGAAGGTACAGAGAGTAGTACTGGGACTCTTCCACAGGGCGATCAGGAAAGGAGGGGGGCCAGAGAAAGGAATAGATGTGACCAGTTCATTTTTGCTACAGAACAGAATTGTTCAATTATTCTCCTGCCTTGCTGAGTGTTTTCAGTGCTCATTATCTGCTGGCTCGTGCTGGTATATAAGCCATAGCATGGAAGCTGTCTTTATTTAGGGCTTACTATGTGGGTTGTTCACGGCGCTCAGCACTTTGCATGTGTTATCTCATCTAACCCTCACTGCTACCACATGAGGTTGGCTCAATTACCCTCCTGTGTGCAAGGGAAGTGAAAGAACCCTGCAGCACTTCTGGAATCTGCCCAAGGACACACAAAGAGTGGCTGAGCCAAGATTTAAAACTCGAACAGTCTGATTCCCAGCCAAGCCTTTAACAAGCACTCAAAACTGTTATTATAGGGAAAAAATTCAAATGGAAAGTACCTTGGTAAATTGTCACTGAAAAAGGTAAATGGAATTATTTATACCATGGCTTTTTTAGTCCGATGTTTATTATATATGGCACTGTTTTGGTTTTTATAATAATAGGCAAGATCTTAGTGCTTAAAATAGAAAAAGACTCACATTTTAAAATTTTATGATGACATAATTTTTTCACTAACATTCTCCTTCTCTTTCTTTTTCTCCTCCTCTTCCTTCTTCTTCTTCTTTTTAAAATTAGATCCAGAAGAACAAAGATGATATTACAGATTTAAAAAGCACAATTAGTCTGCCTCAAAATATTTCTAGTCAAATCCATCAGCTCCATTCCAAGGTAAGTCTGGCATCCACAGTATTAGAGCAAACGAGTTCTCCTTAATTCAGCTCCTTGAGTAATCATTTTGTAGGAGATAGACCAACTTTGCACCCTCTGTAGAAATTTAGCGCTGTCAGTATGGACCTTTTGGCTAAATGACACAGCTCTAATAGAGGACGTGGAGGTGGCGATGGGCAGGAGACTGGAAACGCAGTGGCAAGAACTTGCTCATGTTCTGATAACAGCCTTCTTATTGGTGAACTGGGTGAATCCTTATCATTTATAAAAATCCCCAGAATCAATGAATGCATTGGGTTGTACTTTTAAAAAATGCTTAAAAAAAAAAATCTTGAAGGAGAGGAATGAGGAGGGGTGCAGCAATAAAAGAAGGAACAAACAGATAAAATGAGTCCCCAGCAGAGGGTATTAGGGAAGCCTGCAAGGGGATAACATATATGAAATGCCTTTGAACCAGCTAATTTGTTATGCTTTTTCCTCCCCATTTCTAGTTTGTGGATCTTGAGAGACAATTTCAGAGCTTACAGCAGGTAAGTCTCATAACTACTGAATAGCCAACATCTTTCACTGATAGCACATGAGAATTTTTGGTGGAGCTGGTATTCTTATTTTAAGGTGGATGGCCGATCAATATCAAGGACTTTGATTTTCCCCGTAGTTTAATTCTCATCACAGTTTATGCGTCCCAGGATGCTGATGAAGAACCTGAGTCTCAGAGTGGGGAAGTGACTGGCCCAAGGTCACTGGGCGTGTGAGTCATGGGACTCCTGACGCCTCTGACTCTGAGTTCAGCAGTCCACGTGTCCTTCCTCTTGTTCTGTCACCCGTTAGTGGTGTTATGGCGGGCTTAAGCGTGCTGTGCCTGGTCAGCTTGTCACCACCCAGCTTGCTGACTCTGGCATCGAGGACTTTGAAAGGCCACATATTATCTCTAACATTAAATTCAGAAGTCCGAGTTATCACAAAATATTTCAAATTTTTTAAAAAGTACATTTGCTGGTAATTAAATTTAAACAGTTTCTTAGAGCATATCTTTTATAATTTTACTCCATGATTGTAAACTAGTCCTTATAATTTTAGACTTCTTACCTTTTTTGTAGATAGCTGGCATTTTTAAGACTTTCCTGGAAGCCATAACCTTTATCCAGAGAAATGCACAGAATGTCCCTATACCTACAGTTTTGAACACGAGATAGGGAATTCCAGGTTAAGAATCTCTGCCCTAATATTCTTGATCTGTTTTGATTATGCTTCAAGCATTGTTTTCTACTTTTGGTGTTTTAAATTTGGCAAACTGGTTTATGTGTTCCTTTTCCTGACTTTGATAATTCATTGCTCTCTTTGTCCTGGCTTTTTAAGGGTGTCTTTGAGTCAATGAAAATGAGCAAGGCGTCTATCCACCTGTGGGGCAAGACACAGCACTGGAGTTTTCATGCCTCTAGAATGCTTCGTTATCCCTACCAAATGCCAGGAACTAGGGGCTGTGGTCAAAATCAGATCAGACTGTCCTCCCTCCCACCATCTCCCAGGGAGAATTTTTAATGATATTTGTGCTAAGTGCCTTGATGCCTTTGGATAGGGCAAGTGCTCTCTGGGCATTACAGTCTCCACTGTTTTTTATTGTCTTCCTCCTGACTAGCTTACTGGTTCCATTTCCTGTTGACCCCCTCACCCCCCACCCAGAGGCTTTTGTGTTTTTAATCCCCAGATAGAGTTGCTTTTGTACACCAGAAAAACTTTTAATGAGATCGTGGTTAACTTTCTTCAGAGTGTCCTTTGATGAACAAGGCTAACTATGGTATTGGCACAAAGATAGACAAATAGAATAATCGGAGAAAACAGAGTCCAGAAGAGACCCCCACATGTACGGTTCCCTGACTTATGACAAAGGTGGAGAGAGAATGGGCTTTGTGATAAATGGTGCTGAGACAGTTGGCTATCCTCTGGTTCTCAGGTTCATCTGTAAAATGAAGGGAACAGACCTGATTTTCTTTGTGAGTTGCTGAATGTTAAAAAAAAGTGAATAACTGGCTCTTATTTTAATTTTTAAAACAGACAATTAGATTATGATCATGTGAAATTAATAGAATAGCTTTCCTTGCCCAATCACTTGTCCTCTCTAAAGAAGTTTTCTCTGCTCCCAAAGGCATTACAAATCTTACAAAATAGGAACTGGTAGCTGACATATAGTAAGATTCTCCAGGTTGTATAGACAAAGGCAAGTCTGTCTGTGAATCTGGTCTGAAAGCAGTCATGTGAATATGGGAGTGGAGGGCGTATCTAAGCTGGTCCCATTTCAGACAAAGAGACTTGGATGAAAAGAGTTCAGTCATCTTAACCCATGGAGGAGGGGTGACAGCAAAAGATGATCAGATTTCAAATGCTTATCTGTAGGTACCAAAGACGAGAAAAGCAGCAAAAGAACTGGAATTTCCGTTTTATTTTCTTAGTATAATAGGAGTGTCCGTTATTGTTCCTATACCTGAAATCTTTACTCTTGTCAACCAATATATTATTCTCTGGTGAGTGATGCTTTTCCAAAGAATAGAGCGAGAATCTTCTCATGCTTCATCCCATCCATGGTTAAACTCATGTAAATAGTGAAGGAATATGAATAGAACTGATAGTATGAAACACTTTATTTTTTTACAAGAGAGTGGATTTGAAGAAGAATTTTAAGTAAATGATTTAAACTCTAGAGGAAGACCCTGAGTTGACTGGGAGTAAAATGCAGTGTTTCATACACACCTGAGCTGAAACACATCTTTCATTGCTGTGTGCCTCAAGCACGATTGTCTTGCCAACTGTCCTGTATTTGTTTCAGACATTGGACAAGAAGGTTTGCAGCAGCAATCCCTGCCAAAATGGTGGAACCTGCCTCAATCTTTATGACTCCTTTTTTTGTGTCTGTCCCTCACAGTGGAAGGTGAGTCACTTGGTTTTTGGTTAAAAATGATGGTGAGTCAGCATCTGTGGTTTCCTTGGAACCATTCAGACATTTTTAATTTTCCAGCCAAAGTTTCTAGGATTATGTGGTCTTCCAAATCAGAATGGATTATACCACATATGCCAAAACCCGAACAATGACAGGCATGATTATATAACCCACTAAATGCTAAGCAATCTTAAGGAAGGGTTCACGTCATTGGATAACTATATGGAAGAGCATGCCTGATATTTCGGTTAGCGTTAATTTAGATTGTTCACCACTGGAAGTACTAAATGGATCTTGACATAGCCATGTAAATTTTCTTGCTCTTTTCTATTCATGGAGAAGATGTTCTGGACATTGCATTAACAAAAACTTGTCGAATGTTCTCAGGCACAGCACCATAGCGAAATGAGAATTCGTAGGCTTCTCCTTGTGTAACTGGTGTTTCCTCACGAAGAGCTTTTCGGCTGTATTAGGCAGTCTGAGTTCCAGAGGAAGGATAACTGGAGATTGACGTTAGTGTTAGTATTGTTATCTTTGCCTTGACCGAGGACTTCGTTACTGTCCGTGTGTGAATTCTTAAACATCTCATATGAACATTGGCCCCCGATGCCTCTGTGACCTGTGGCACCTGACTTTGTCCTTCATGTGAACACAGGGTCCTCTGTGCTCAGTTGATGTTAACGAATGTGAGATTTACACAGGAACACCCTTCGGCTGCCAGAATAGAGCCACGTGTATAAATACAGCGGGGAATTACAGGTAACTTTTTCTTTTTCTCTCTTTTTTTTTTTAAACAACAAGCATTTATTTTTCATACTCATGGGTCTGTGGATTGGCTATGGTGGCTCTGCTTCTGTTCAGGTTGGGTCTGCATGTCTCATTCTTGGGCTGTGGCTGGAGGATCAGCAGAAAAGTTCTTCCCATGGCCAAAGTCAGGAGCGCCAGAGGGTTGAACGAAAACATGTAAAGTCTCTGAAAGCTTTAATTCAAAATTGATGGTCACTTTTGCCTATCTTTAAATGTATATTTTTAAAAAATATATTTTAAATATATTATATATCTATATACATATATATGTGTGTGTGTATATGTCACGTGTGTGTGTATGATGTGTGTGTGTGTGTATTGTGTGTGTGTGTGTGTGTGTGTGTGGGTATGTTTTTGAAGGACTAAAATGTCCTACAGTTAAGAGTATCCAAGATTAACTATCTGTATTAGCAGCAAAATTAGATATTCTGTGGGGAAAAATGTGACTCTACTTTCAAGTATACATAGCTATTTACTTAGATTAAGAAAAGCTTGTGCATCCTCCACTCTCACCCCACAAAAAATCCTTTCTGTAGAGGCCCTGGGGAACTGGATAAGGCCATTGGCTGGCATAGAGCATAAGGGTGGCCTGGTGCAAGACGAGTCTGAAGGGTTCCTAAGAGTCAGAGCACTGAAGCCGCCGCTTTAAACAGAAGAGAATGTGGACGAACAGGGGTTCTATGGAAAACAACCTCACAGGGTGATCTGATCATAAATTCCCAAGTGGGCAGTCTCACCCCAGGCATGTGACTTCTTTAGTGCAGGGCTTGTCTTTGCTTTAAGCAAGCCCCATCCATTGTTGCCTGTGCATCTAGGTTAACACACCTTTGAAATAGCCACCATTCACACCCCTCCTAATACTGACCACCCTATAGGAGCACATAATCTTCACTCTCCTGTGATCTGATCTCTGCCTTGCTTTCTTCCGCCTTCGGGT
Source organism: Pteropus medius (assembly GCF_902729225.1). Taxonomy (NCBI): domain Eukaryota; kingdom Metazoa; phylum Chordata; class Mammalia; order Chiroptera; family Pteropodidae; genus Pteropus; species Pteropus medius. The sequence goes on along the minus strand of NW_024347790.1, from coordinate 3,713,971 downwards.
AATCTTCCTTGCTTTTCCTCCTCAATTTCAAGGGCTTAAAAGAAACTGTAAACTACTATTTTCAAGACCATTTTTCTTGGTCCGTTGACATCTCTCTTCCAGGCATAGCCTCTTTGGTCCAAATAAATTATTATAAAAATTCTTTAGAGGTTTGGTCATTCTTCTGTTGACAGGGGCCCCTCACCACCGTAGTGAGCCACTGCTGTACTCATTTAACACATGAGTGAGCTAACCGACTTAACAAGGATATCTCCATTCAGGTGCTCAGTAAAATGTTGACCATAAAAAGATCAGAAATTAAACTGAGGATTTTTTTTTTCCAGATATTTAAGTTGCACTGCCTTCAGTTAGGTACAAGGTCCCGTACCAACCACAGTCATCACGCAGCCCCGTCTTCTGTGACTGTCTCTGCAGGGTGGCTTGTCTACAGCATTCTCCTGCTCAGCTCAGGCGCCTCCCTCTCCAGGAAAACTGCCCTCCCCTCACTAAGCATTGTCAGGCATCATGACACATCCAGGTTCCCATCAGACTCTAGAAATACTGGTCATTAAAGTTATGCTGCTCAACACATTATCTTTTTAAATAATCAAGTCTAAAATTTTATGGCAGGTCGATGTCAAACTTACTTCTGTATAGTTTCTTAAAATCACTTTCTAAAAAATCTCCGGACATTGTCTTTCCCCATATTTCAGTTGGTCTCTTGTAGTCTGTGATTATTAAAAGATAAAGAAATTGGTTTTATTATGGTGTGAACAGCCTTCCAGCACTCTGGGGCGTAATCTCGTGGAGTTAAGGGCCGTTACTTGTTCTCTTACTGCTGTCTCTGTCATCTCATCCTTCCATTTCCTGTAACAATATTCATTCTGTTCTTTCCAGCAATAATAAGTACAGTAATTTTGTTTTCTATTTTCTTGTCATCCGTTAACACACTGTTTCCTCAAAAAGCAGTCACTATCCTTCTCTTTTTCATTTAATTGTTCTTTTGATCTAATCTTAAAACATTTTTGCTCATTCTAAGTTGTAAGCTTAACTCATTGAAACTTCTGGTAAATATATCCATGAGTTCATCATTGTGCAAAACCAAAATTAACCATCTCTAACTTAAATTAAGTATTATGTTATTAAAGAGCCTTTGCTCTCAGGACTTTGTTTCTCACTTAAATGACCCCTCCACCCCATTCCTGCTTTTATAAACATTCACGCTTGGGCTAGGTCTAGAATGTGTACCTCATCTTTCATTCTCTTGAAAGCATTATCTCTGATTTCTGTTTATGAACATTTATCATGGAGAATTGTTGCTTGGAGATGTTGGTAGCAAATGTCCCAACTCCTAGCGCTAATGCTTTATTGCCTTCCTGATCTCCAGAAATGTCCTGCAAATTAGATCTCACTCTGGTCTTTCTTTATCATCACTGTCTTCCAGGGTCTTGCAAACCAACAGAGTGTCAAAGATGTGCAAGTGGGATGAGAGCCATAGACTGAGGCAAAATCTTTCCCCCCCAGCACATTATATTTTCCCATTAAGCCTCACAATTAAAAAAGAAAAAAAAAAACTTTAACATAACTATTTCATGTCAGGGATGAGAGTTCTTCGTCCAGATACAAATTGGCAGGGTGGAGGGAGAATATTTATTTATTTTCTCTTGGGGGCCTCCTAAACAATGAATTCAGCTTTTAAGAGCAATGCTGAATTCTCTCTTGTACCCACCTATAAAAGAAAGCCTAAAAACTCATTGTGTTGACTCTGGAGATGGTTTTGTTTTCTAATCTCTGTCCTTTATAGATTTGCTGGAGGACATTAGAGAGCAGAGCATTTAATCTGGTTTCTTCCTCTTGATATGGGGATAGTTTAGGAAGCCTCATGAAGTCCACTTTATTATCTACAATGTAAACGTTCTAATTCAGGCTTGTGATAGAGACTTTTGAAGGAAAAAAGTACATAGAAAAATGTGCATGAGTATAAGATTAAATTCTTGTTTCACACAAGTCTGTATACAGTGAAACAGCAATCAGATGCTTTCTTGAGTTCCATTAACTACATGACGTTACATCCTTGTTCATCAGTAGCTTCTCTGAGGCTAGTAACTCCAGGAAACTTCGATAGACATTTGCTAAAGTTAAACTTGAGGAAAAAAACCACAAAAACTTGAGCTCCTGTTGACTAATCTGGAGCTGCAGAAACGGAGCCATAAAGCGGGGCAGAGTTTGCTCTGACTTCGGGGCCTCTTTTTGGTGTCTCTGACCCTGGGAGCCCATTTACTCAGGAAGAAAAAAAGAGTCTTTATTTAAAGGGATAAACAATTCGTACTTATAAAGACCTTTGAAAGATAAGGCACTATGTAAATGCTAATTAATTGGAAGTCCTATTTCATAGAAAAATTTCTGGTTAAAATGATGTTTTAGAGGATTGAAAGTAGAACAAGGAAAACCATTGTGCATTTCCACTGAGGAGATCTTATGGCTGGAGGTCTTGCCCTCAGCTGCTTCATGGATAATATTTTACCACTTTTGGTAAAATAAGGATAATATTTTACCACTTTTCAATGCTGTTTTTGCCTCTTTCTTCTGAAGAATTGGATAATATTTTACCACTTTATGGTAAAATGGATACTATTTTACCATGGATAATATTTTACCACTTTTCAATGCTGTTTTTGCCTCTTTCTTCTGAAGAATTGAGTGTTATTGTTCCCCTGCTTCTTTTGCACTAAGATAGCCCTTGGTGATCCAAACTTGCCATGCATGGATGTTATATGCTTCAGGCTGAGATCTGTACTTCAGGCTGAGATCAAGAAGGCTTTCTGGAGAAAAATATAGAGTTTGTTTCTGTTTCTGTTTCTGTTTCTGTTTTGTTTTTAACCGCCAGGAACATTATGATTAGCATGTTTCATTTTATTTATCTCCATTCTTATCACTGGTGGGTTTTAAATCATGGAGAGCTTAAAGGATGAGGATGATCTGGTTTTAGCTCAGATGGTAGTTAGGTATTAAACTTATTACCTCTTTGAACCATGGACTCTAAAGTAAGTTAAACTATGACTAGGAAAGTGTATTTGATCTCTTCTCAATTGCCAAGTGCACTTGCAGTGATTTTGAAGACTGAAAAGCACAGTTTTGTTCCTCGGGAACCAAATCGGCAATAGATTTTCAAAAGTGACTTCTGCAGGGAAGTATATAATTCATTACTCTTTTTCTTTAAGGGCATATCTAGATACTATAAGAATACATTTTATATACAAACACTGTCATGCTAAAAAAAAAAAGACACATAACAAGGGAAAGTCTTCATCTAGCTTTACCTTTTTCAATGTAGGGATATGATGTGGAAAAACAATGGTGCAGGAGGGAGTAACAGGGACATAGGTTTTAATTCATTTGCAAATTACTAATTCTGCAGCCCTGGGCAATGTGAGCCTTGCCAATAATATGAGATGGATAATACTAGGCTTCAAGGATCATGGAAAGGAAGCCATAGAGTACTTGACTTCTTCCTCCCCACCTCTTTCTTCTTATTCCATTATCTAAACTTAAATGAAGGAAGTGTACTGTGTAGCTGCTTAGAGAAGCGTATAGGTTTAAAATTTACTCATCTCCAAGTGACAATAGCAAAGGAGAAGCAAAAGAGAGATAAACGAGAGGATTTAACTGTAGGTCTATGAACTAGAATCTCCTCTTAAATCTTAAGTTATTTTCCAATAGTAAAGCACTTAGTGATAAGATAAATATAATTTCCTGAGTACTTCCTACAGGAAAATGGCTTTAGATCCCAAGATGAAAATAGTGCTTATAGACTGGCATTATTACTTTACAAGAATCAAAGGCAGAAAGAGTAGTTATATTGTGTGAGGTCAACAGTTGATAGGTATAGTCAGGATTTAAACCTGGATAGTCTTGTCCCATGAGGTTCAGAATACCCAGTTCTCTCATACATGATAGACTCCGAATGTTAGCAATAGTTGGTTTAAAGATTTTTTAAAAATTGGCAATGGCAAGTGGTAAAATATACTTTGAGCAAGGAGCCACCTGGATCAGTTGCTCAAATGTACATATGAAATAGTCTAAAGTTCTATAATCTCCAAGCATCTAATTAAATTCTTTGAAAGAATAGTCTTTGTAAGAATGGGAGAGTGCAGAGGAAAAGGGAAGAGAATATGAGAGGGGGAATTGGGAAAGAAAGAGAGGAGAGGAAGATAAATAGCTTTCAGTAGGGAATGAATAATTGAATTTCTTTTTAAGTTTAATCATCTACTGCTATTAGTCTATGACCTTATCTTGAGAAAGGCAACCTTGGAATGCTCAGAAATGTGATTCTTAATGGAACAGCTTTTACACAATTATATATTCATGTTGCAAATCGCATGGGACATATGTGTACCGAAAAAGTATTCGTTTATCTGAAATTCAAATTTAATTGGATATTCTTTATCTTTATTAGCGAGGCCTGGCAACTCTCCATGTGAATGCCTGAGTGGTACTTACCATATTCTTATTCTTCATCTCTGGCCACATTTATTGATCTCTTCTTTCATAGGACCCACCCAAAGGTACCGCCCCAGCAGTTTTTCCTGGGATCCTCCCTGGGTACACCAAGTTCTCTGCTGAGAGCAGTGATTCTTGGTGCTTCTCAAACATCCAAATTTTCATTTTCCACACTATCAATCACATGTTCATTTTCATCCATGGACATCGGCTGACTTCATTGTGCCTCAATGTGTGTCTTTAAAAGAACTTCTTTACCTTGTAGGATGACTCCCTCTCTAGAACACTCAGAAACTAGTTCACGGTTCATGGTCATGCAGGTCCCCCCTTCCTTGTCACCAACTCTTAGCCCTAATGGCGAGTTTCTCACATGAGGTCCAACGTTGCTAAGTCAGGCAAATAGTGACCTCTGGGCCTGGCTCTCCACAGCATCAACTACGTTTTGATGTGTATAAATAAGATTGGGCTCTGTAACTCCTCTCTACCCCTTCTCGCTTCCTCAAGTGCTATTCTCATACCTTCTGCATCCCCTTTGAAGATGCAGTACAGATATAAAGCTAACGCAGCAATTTTAAGAATTATATAAAGTTTAAAGAAATTTTAAAACAACTTTGCTTATTTGATTATTGTTGAACTGAAATCTTGTAACAAAGCACCTACTGCTAGCTTAGGTCTTATATAATCATTACATTTTGTGAGTTAAAATGTGACTGTGAAAGAAATGTTACTATGTTAACTACATCTCTTATGGATAGAAGTATTGCCCTTTGTAATATAATAATGATTATCATAGATATGGATATCTCATTGCTCAATGTGTTATATAATCACCTTAGAGAACAGTCAGGAATTTATCAGTGGGTCCAGTTGGACAGACAATGAGTGAACTCATTAGTCTCTCCCTTGACCATCTTGAACAAACTCTAAGTTTATAGCTGTCTGACCTTTGAAAGTACTCTTGGATGGCATGATACCAGAAGAATTTACAGTGATCGTCTTGCTCAGATAGTAAGTTGTGCCCTTCTCACACTGTATTTGAGAAGATAACACATTTACTCAGTCCATTTCTTGAAATAAAACAGAGTGATTTTCTTCCGAGACTTCAGCCAGTAAGTCTAGTTTGCTGGTTTATGATTCCACATGAATGCCATTGACCTGAAATTGGAATTTTTTTTTTTTTATTGATGCTAAGAAACAGATACTCACCCTGACACGAGCCCTGATATTGTTCTCTTGTGTAACCAACAGTTGTCACTGCTCGCCCGAGACACATGGCCCCCAGTGCGCCTCCAAATACGACGACTGCGAAGCAGGCTCCCAGGTCCTCTGTGTCCATGGCATCTGCGAGGATCTAGTCCGTGTGCAGGCTGGAGAGGTGGGTCCTTTCCGGAACGTGACTCCTTGGAGGGAGTCAGTGCCATTGGAGTCGCATCCTGTGTGACTGCATACAAGCATAGCTCTGTGAGACTGCAGACAGCATACCACTTCCTGCCCTTAAGCAGGGCACAGGCAAGGAAGGAAATGAGAGTTGTCTGTAAATAAGCAGGAAACTGGACCTAGAAGTTATGATGTCATTATATAAATTACTAGTATTTTTATCATTCCTTCACGAACCTCTCTGAGCCATGGTCTTCTCTTGGCTTTGTGAGTGTTAAAAGTGACAAGACATGAAAACACAAAAGATGTGCTCTTGTCGGCAACATGCTGTTTTAAGGAGTCTGGCTTTTTCTCTGGCTCCTGAGCCCCTGTGACTGCTGCAGTCTTGTGAACCCACTTCCCTGAGTGACCCTGTGCTCTGGGTCCTGAGGCCCTTGACTCCTGGCGCTCAGGGTTGCCCAGCCCCTACAACTTGGCCTTGCATGAGTCCTTTAGGTCTTTATTTTTAGTTCTATTTTTTTTCTACCCACGTGATGGAAAATGGTTCCCCTTCCAATGATGGTGGGGGGTGAGGGGCGGCGGGGAAGGAGAGACTTTCAAAACGGAAACAAACAGAATTGATTTTCCAAAGTCTGTGCCTACATGGGTGTTTTTCCCTCTAAAAACATAGCAGGCTGAGTTGATTGACTTTAATTATATTGACTTACAGTTCTTGATTGTTGTTGCTCTTTCCCTGGCATCTTTGGGGCAAATTATAGGTTTCCTTTACTCTGAAATAAAGATGTTTCTCTTTTGCATGGTCTGGTCTAAATACTTAATCATATGTGAGCAAAAAGAGAAGCCACTCAATTGGCCTTATGGAAATGAACATCAGGGGATAAGCAGTTGGGGGCTTGGTGAGATTTTCAAAGGCTTTTCGTACTCATTTTCTCGGTTGTCTTCATTCCCACTCTTCTCATCCTGCCAGCCCAAGTACAGCTGCATCTGCCATGCTGGGTGGACGTCCCCGCAGAACAGCTCGGCCTGTACGCTGGACATAGATGAGTGCAGCCTCCAGCCTGCACCTTGTTCACCGCTTGTGCAGTGTTTCAACACTCCAGGCTCTTTCTATTGTGGGGCCTGTCCTACAGGTATGTGGGCATGTCCACACCCAGCCAGAAGCACCGTGCTGGGTTCTGCAGGCCAGCCAGCCTGGGTGCCAGAACCTATTTCTTTCCTCTGCTGAGGGAATAAGAAGACCGTTCTTAAGAGACATTCCAATCCAGCGTCATGTCCTGTCTCACTGACTCCCACCCCTGACCATCTTACTGCTATGACAATTCAATAACAGAAATGGGGAGCTTTGTCCCATACTGCTAGAGTCAAACATTGGGGGCAGGGTTAGCCATAGTTCGTGAGGTCAAATATTTTATTTCCATGGCCACCAACTGACCAGACTTGAGATCAAAACACACATGCTCTAATCCTACCTTTCATACCAGCCAGATGTTTGTAATCTTGGACAAATTATTTGCCTCGTAGTGTCTCCACTAGAGTCTAATAGTTCTCACCGGTGTATATCATTCGAAGACCCTGTGACCTTGCTATAAGGAGGGATGTCCCACCCCATCACAGACCCACACAGACCAAATCTCCAGGGGAGGGCACATGTTGAGTTGCTGAAATCATGGACTCTGAACTCAGAGACTGCCTAGATTTGAGTCTAAGCTTCATTTCTTACCATATGAGATTGTCATCATCCATTCATGTGTATTTGTAGAGTGCCTACTATGAGCCAAGAGCTGTGCTGGGTGCACTGGTAAGAATTAATCAGACCTCGGAAAGTTTACAAGGCCTCTTTGCCTTCCCTGGGTGTTCTCAGAAAGTGGAGCACAGAGAGACTATAATCATAGCAGCTGTTTTCTTATGGAAACACCATTAAGACGTTGTGCTAGGCAATTTTAATTCATGCAACTATAACAAAAATAGGAAGTGATAGGAATTAGTATTATTCCCATTTGAAAATATAAGATCTTAAAGCTTAGAGAAGGTAAATGACTTGCCCAGGCTTTTCAGCAGTCAGGATTCAAACCCAGGACTGTCTGGCTCTGAGCTGAGCTACTGAAGACTAACCTTGGATCACCAAGGAGCCCCACCCACTGATTGCTTCATTTAGTGACTTTCGTTTTAGTAAATTCTTCGTGTTATACATTTAGCTCTTATACAACTAGAAGGAAATTGAAAAACATGTAGTAGACTTTTTCTCCTTTAGTTCTCAGGAGCAAGCAAACTTTGCAAATAATCACATTCTTGAAAGTTATTTGCCACTGACCATCTTTAAAAACTAGAAATTAGAAAAAACTTATTTAGATTATAGAAAGAGCCATGTGTTCTTACATTCCTCTTTTTATTGCTAGAGAGAAGAAGAGGAGCAAAAGCTTTTTGTTTTCCTGTTAATTATCATATTTTTTCCTGAATATCAAAGTAATATATGCTGCTTATAAAATTTAAAGAAACTACAAAAATATGAAAAAAAATACCCATAGTTTTATCACTCAAAGGACCACCATTAATATTTGAGAATATTTCCTTCCAGCTTTTTTCTGTAAACTCATTTCTTCAACCACAAATAGGATACTTTTCTTTAGATTTTTAGAAGGGTACTCTACTTACATCAGAGAGAATAAATATTTTAAAGGATTTACAAAGTTTTAAACATTCTTATAATTTTATCATTTGAATTATCAGTAATAAAACTTGTAATAATTGAATAAAACAAATGTTTAAATAAAATGACTGTCTCTTTCTTCATCTTTAATCTCCTTCTCCCAATGAGACTGCTGTTAACCTGTTCTCTCTCTTCTACCTTTTCCTCTGCGGATACAAATACACAGACATATATGCAGGTTTTTAAAAAATTCTTTCCCAATTGGGATCATATTCTGAATATTATTCTGAAATCAATATGTGTGTACATGTTATTAGAACTAGTTTTTAGCATTCAGTTTTATAGATGAGTCGTCATACATTTGGCTCTGCCCCTACTGACCATTGAGATTTTTTTTTCCTCCACTAAGCAATGCTGCAGTGGACATCTGTTCACCTACATCTTTAAACATTGGCAGTTTTATCTTTATAGAATTAGTTTTAAGAAGTGGAATTGTTAGTCAAAAGGTATATATTTTAAGAAATTTAATGAATACTGCTAAATTTCTTTCCAAATAGCTTTTGTTTATTTAACTTCTGACTAACCACACAGAAAAGTACCCCATAGGTCCACCTCTTTGCCAGAATTTGATTCAAAGACTTTAAAACGATTTTTACCAGTCCAGTTGGTAGGATATATCTCATTTTAATCTAGTATTCCTTATAGTTAAGCAGGTTTTTTTATGTTTTTGACTATGCACTTCTTTGTTGACTTGTCTAGAGAGCTAACTTTTCATTTCTTATTTTTCTAGGCTGGCAAGGAAATGGATATGATTGCCAAGATATCGATGAATGTAAGATAAATAATGGCAGTTGTTCTGTGGCCCCGCCTGTTGAGTGTGTGAATACACCTGGATCTTACCACTGCCAGTCCTGTCCACCAGGTGCTGCACTAATTTCCTGATTCCATTACAGGCAAAACATACATTTGAAAACAGGATCTTGTGCTCCATTTTAAATATGACTTCTATATAAGGAGATAAACCTAATAGTGCAGAAAGTTTTACTTAACTTATGGATTCAGGACACTTTATACAGCTATATTATAAGAAATAAATTTTTAAAGTTTTGATAATCAATGGAATGCAACAAGCCTTTACAAACTGTCAAATAGCCTGCCAAGATAATGTAGAATCTGAAAATTTTCTCTGTGGATCATACCTACAGCTCCATTGTTTCCACAAATAATTTATTAATATGATGCACTCATGAGATGTTTTACATATAAAGTTTACTAAATAACAGGCATGATAGTAGACTTATAATCCATGTTAGTTTTCCTTCTCTTTTGGAAAGAAGTCATTACTGCTATTCTCTAATCTAAATTGAGTTACTACCCAAGAAGTTCGGGGAGTTCTAAGTGAGAAACTGAAACCGTATATGTTTTATTAACATAACAACAGTACTTTGGACTTCTACAATAAGATAATCACATCACTGTGATTTAAAAAAAAAAAAAAGTCAACTCTTTTAGCGTCAGCACTTCCTAAGTCTAACAGTAGTTTCATATAGCTTTTTATTTTCGTTTTTTAATTTTGTCATCAAAAACAACCCAGATCATTGTTTCCGAAATCAGATTCCTGATTCTCGTTGTCCTTTTTCTTAATTATGGAATTCTGTTTATGACACTCTGTATGTTTACGTTTTCTGTTTGATGATAGACAATCTCTGGTTGGTCTGGTTCATGATATTTGATTCTCAGATTGAGATTCTTCTTGCATGTTCTTAACATCATTTGTCATGCTCCTGTTCTTGCTGTGACTAGGGTACCAGGGCAATGGAAGAGTGTGCACACTTATAGACATCTGCTCTGTCAATAACGGAGGCTGCCACCCGCACGCATCATGCTCCTCAGCGCTAGGTAATGACTCCTCTCTCCCTCTGGGTTTGGGTAGTTTAAACAACAAATTGATTTTCTAGAAACAAAATTCTCTATCTTCAAAATTCTTATTTTGATATTCAAACCAAAAATTAATTCATGTTATAAAACTGTACATTGGGATTATTTTTTAATGCAATAGACTATGTTCTCTTATGATCTTCTCTAATTTAGCAATTATTTCCCAAGTTAATTAAGCCAGCTAATTAATTCATAATTATATTTCAAAAAACATGAAGGAGAAGACAAGGGAGGACAACTGCACTTCTTTTAAGGACACTTTTATTTCTGTGCCATTGGCCAGGACTGACCTTGGTGGCTAACCCTGGCTTCAAGGGAGACAAATAAATATAGTCTTTATTTCAGGTGCACATACCCCTAATTAAAATAAGAGGAAAGGGAAAAATGTATCTAGGGTGATAACCAACAGTGTCTGCAATGCTGTGTAAAAGAGGCTTCACCTATAATTTAAAAAAATACATATTGCTAAATTTTCTCTCAAAAATGTATCAATTTATATACTCACCAACAGTGTATGAAAATATACATTTACCCCGCTCCATTGACAATAATAGATACTGTTGTTGTTTTTCATTTTAGTCAATTTTATTGGCAAAAATTGCCTTCCCATTATTTTAATTGTAACTAAACCAATATTGTTTTTGATTACTAATAATTAATAATGAACACTTTTCATATATTTACTGGCCATTTTTTTCTATTTGTTCATGTCCTGTGTTCATCTGCTTTCTTACTGATTTGTAAAATTTTATTATGTACTGAGGACATTATTTCATTATCTGTCTTATATTTCTCATGTATTTTTCCTGACATGTTGTTTTTATTTTTAATTTTGTGGTGGTATTTTCTATTTAGAAGTTTAAATTTTTATGTAGTCAAAAAGGTAAATCTTTTAGGATTTCTCCCCTTAGAGTTAGGCCTTCTCTACCAAACTCTTTAAAAATAGTCAAGTATACTTTCTTTTATATTTTCATTTATTTTAAACATTACGATCTTTGACCTTTTTAGAATGTATTTTTATCTATAATATCAAATAGAGATCTAACTTAATATTTTTGTCCAAATGGGTGGCTAGCCCCAACTCCATTTATTGAATAATGTATCGTATCTCTTTCTATTTTGAAATACCACTTTTATTCCTATAAATGTGTCACGTATATGCATATATATGTCATATATGCATATACGTGACATGTTTATATATATACATATATATGACATATATATATATGACATATATATATATATGACATATATATGTGTATATATATATATATATATATATAGAGAGAGAGAGAGAGAGAGAGAGAGAGAGAGAGACCTGTGACTATTTAAATGTGCATTAAATGATTAACAGCATACTGAAGTGGTTAGGAGCATGGATACTAGAAAAAGACTGCTTGGATCCTGATTTTTCCCTTGCCCCACTACATTCCAGCTATATGGTTTGTCTCCATCTGTAAATGGAGATGATAATAATACTTACTCATACAGCTCTTGAGAGAATTAAGTTAGTCAATATGTGTACAGTGCTTGCAACATAGGCCATCATCATAAGAATACTCTTTTCTGCTATCAACCCCTCCAAGATGAGAAACACCCCTTTCCCTTGGTGTACCTCACATCTGTGAACAACTCAACACCAATATGGACCAGTCAATTCATACAGGAAGTATTGGAGACATGTAATGCCTTTCTTATTTTTAAGATTAAAAATAGAAAAATAAAGATTCTAGCATTTTCTTCTTACACCTTGTCTGCCCCTAGACATATGCGGACCTGAATTTGGCAATTTCTTGTGTCGCTAACAGAGCCTGCATTTTTGTTACTGAGTCTGAATTGAGGAGAGTTGTATTTACACTTTTATTTTTATTTCTGAGCAGGTTCCTTACCTCTCTGCACTTGTCTCCCGGGATACACTGGAAATGGTTATGGCCCAAATGGATGCATGCAACTCAGTAATATGTGCCTGAGTCACCCCTGTTCAAATGGACAATGTGTTGTGAGTCCTTTATTTTTCTGGGATGATAGGGTACTTGAGAATCATAATTTTAGTTTCACATCTATGCAGTATGTTTTCTATGATTCATGAATTTTAAGGTAAGGCTTAAGCTTAGGATAAAGAATTGTCTATTACTTTCAAATGAAAGGTAAGTAGTAACTTTAGTTCCCAGGAAAAACCAATGTGTTTATTTTTTCCCTCAGTGATTTACAAAGCATTAAAACAAAGACTAAAGTTTGATCTAAATATATCCAACTTATACTTAGCAATCACCATTTAAATGAATTAATTAACACAACGTAGGCTCCTGGAAGATGCTTATGGCCCACCTCCTGCTACATACATCACATAGCACCACTGTTCTTTATTATTCGGGTTGATTTGTGTTTATTGTGTATCCATTTGTTTTATGGCATTATGTTTTTTCTTTCCTAGGAAACAGCCTCTGGTTATCTTTGTAAGTGTGAACCAGGTTGGGCTGGTGTTAACTGCACAGAAAACATCAATGAGTGCCTGAGCAACCCCTGTTTGAATGGGGGAACTTGTGTTGATGGCATTAATGCTTTCAGTTGTGAATGCACAGATTTCTGGACTGGACTTCTTTGTCAGATTCTCCAGCAAGGTACACTCAGCATTTCTAATACCACAATTGCTCACAGCTTAAAAGTGTCATCCTTTAATGAGTCCTATTGCGGATTCTCTGCTGAGCCTGCTTTTTTTGTCCACTTGTTCAAATGCTTAGAATAAAGTCTTTCCTTACAGAAATTGTATAGAATTCACAAGGTAAATACATATATCTCAATTTGCGCCAAAAGAACCTTTCCTTCAAGGGAAAAAATTAAATTCGTATTTGCTGTTTTCATTACATCCACTCAGGAAGCAAAATATGCTAAGGAAGTTTTCTACGGGAGAGTTTTTTCTAAAACACCCATTTAATTTCCCTAGAATATTCCATTTAATTATGTCACTCTCCTGCTGTAGAATATAGTGTTTCACTATTGCCGGTTGAATAAACGTTGGCACTGTTTTTCAATTATCCTCTATGACCAGGCCTCACCCCATCCATCTAAATTTATTTTTCACTAGTTCTCTAAAAATAATCCCTAAAAACCAGACATCTTTCCTTACCACCTGACCCCATGTGCCTCCATGAATATTTCTCCTGTGTTCCTTTATTCCAGATATTTCTTCCCTTAAAGCTCTCCAAATTTCTTCTTTGCTTCCCATCCGAATGTATGGTCCCTTAGGAGTACTTCACATTCAGCCTCCTCCATAAAGGCTCTTCTGACCGCTCCACCCCTTGCTTATTACTCCTGACTCTGAATCAGCACATTTACTGAGATTTTACTATGTGTTGAGCACTGTGGGAGACCCTGTGGAGAAATAAGAAAACATAAAATACAGTCTCCACATATTATCTGCTTCGCTTCTGAGTGAGGAGACAAGATGAATATAACATGGCAGAGAAGAGACAAGAACTAAAGATAAGAACTAAACTGTGTTGGGTCAAGTCAGGTATCACAGGGGCAGAGAGAATGGGAACCAGAGAAAACACGAAGAGGCAGGGAAGCATATGGCAGAGGTGAGGAGACATCAGCTGGACTTTGAACGAGAGGTGGGATTTGGGTGGATGTCAAAGGAAAAGGGGGACAGGGAAAAGAAAGAACGGTAGGGCTTTTGTCTCCAACATTAATTATTTAGACTTTCTAAATGCTTCAGCCGCAGGGTTAGAGTTGCCCAGCCTCTTCCTTTTTGGGGTTTCTGAGAAGCACAGCTGACTTTCTCTTTTTCTGCAGTGTGTGGAGGGTCCCTCTCGGGCATGAATGGGAGCTTTAGCTACCAGGTCCCTGATGTTGGTTATGTTCAAGATGTGAACTGCTTCTGGGTTATCCGCACTGAAGAAGGAAAGGTAAGTAGTGTCTCCTGTGCAACGTGTGTTGCATTTATACACACAGAGTGAAGTACACAGAGTGATAATTCGTGTCATATAGTGAGGACTTAGTAAGTGTCAGGCTCTGGGCTAGATATTTTACATACTTTTCTCTAACCTTACATTAACTCTTTGAAATAACTAAGAGTATCATCATTTTATAGATGAGATAATGGAAACGAAGAGAAGCTAAGTAGTTAAAACACACACACACACACACACACACACACAACACACACACACACATTTCTTAGCTGGTAATTGGAGTAGTCGGGTTTTAATCAAGTTTGGTTGTAAAGTCCATGGTTTGTCCAGTATAGATGATTCTCTACATGGGTTGGACAACGATAAGCCAATGATTTGTAAAGTCATGTTCTTACTGAGACAGTAGTGTTTGATGATGATCACTTGATTATGTTGACTATTATGCAAAAATGAGAACTGCTATTAAGATTATTTTCTTATCAGTGTCTTCTCTGGGCCACTACATGTGTCAATGTGCTGTGCTAATTGTTCCTTGTAGATTATATCATTGTATTTTAACTCTCATAACTCTAAAACATAAGAATTTTCCTCCTCGTTTTACATACCAGGATGGAGCCTATGGCAGCTGAGAAATTTGTCCAGAGCATGTGATTTGTAAGTGGCTGCAGTGACTGGAACCCAGGCCATTCAGCACCAATGACTATAAACCTCTTTATGAACAATCTTCACATTAAGATCTGAGCCTAAGGCTTTCAGTGCTTTTATCCCCAATATTAATTATTCAGTTTTTCCAAATACTTATTTCTCAACCAACTTGTAGACTCATTGAAATAAAGTTGTATATCTGAATATATAAGGTTTTCCTTTGCAGTCATATTAACTTTTTCCAGCAAGCTAATGTACAAGGTCAGAAAACATTTTTTCCCTTGAGAAAAGAGGGCTCTTTGAGGCCTGGTAACCCCACAATAGAAAAACCTCCAAAATTAATTTCCTACTTGGTATGTTAATTTCCTTCCTTCCATTTAGTTTTCATGAATTCTGTTTCCTGACATTGAAAACATTTTTTTCAAGAAAAAAGTATTTTGTGAAAAAAATTTGTACTTGCATTATTAATTTCTAAGAAAATTCATTCTGCTTTTCTTGATTATTGTGATTTTCTATCTTTTTATCCTCACCATAATTTATATAATATAGTGGAGATTATGTACAAATTGGAATAGTTCAATTCATGAACAATTTATTCGATTTTCATTGGAATTGCTTCAAGGGCAAACATGATGTAAAAATACCCTAGCACAGAATTTAAAAAATGTCCCAATATCCTTTTTCATTAGTTGAATGCTTTGAGGCTTTGGATCATAATGGAAATTAAATTCCACAGCCTTCTTTTGGTTGTTTCGCTGTTTTAAATGAGGTTGATGCTACAAAATCTTTTATGTATAATTAATTATCTTACTCTATTTGTCTGTACATTCTAACATTTTAACTTGGAGACACATTTTTGTCTTTATTCTCTCCTCCTTGTATGCTCAGAACTCTTCATACCACCTTTCCCCATTCTCCACTCTTATTACTCATCTATTAATGATATGCAACCACTGAAGACTTGCAAACTTCACACATGCCTACACTCTGCCTACTCAGTCCACACCTGGGGCTGCCAGTCTGGGCTGGACATCAGTAGCTTGCTGAGAGGTTTCGAGACCCCCTAAGGAATCAGCCTCTCTGGGGTCAGTGATGAACATCTCTGTGCATGCTACAGGTTATTCAGGCGATCAAGGTATAAATTCTTGTGAGTGGTAAATTAGTTAAATTTAATTCAAGGTAGATTTTTCAAATGTCCAATGTATTTTATTGATTTGTCAACTATACATTTGAAGTAACTTTGTTTAGTGGACTTAATAATATAATGAAAGCTAGGTAAATCTAGTTCATTAGCCCATTGAATACAGCTCAAGGGGTATAAAGTTTCTGTTATCCTAGTTGAATAGTTCTACAGATCTGTGCCCTTCAAAATTGTTAAGAACGTAGACTGTGTTTTAGTGCACACACACAAACACACAGACATACACACACACAAAATAGACAAACACACACACCAAAAAAAAAAAAAAAACCTCTAGGTGGTATTAGATATGTCCATTACATTGATTGTGGCAATGGTATCATATGTGTTTGCATATGTCCAAACTCATCAAATCATACACATTAAATATGTGCAGTTCTTTGTATATCAATTATACCTCAATAAAACTGTTAAAAATCTAATTAACATTAAGATTTTGGTACAGTTGATTGTGCATCTGGGGGAAAAAGGTGGAATTTTAATTTTATCTCGCATAAAAAAAGTTTTTGATATATTTTGATATTAGTTGAAGTTAGGTTTAAGCAGTTTTTAATGCAAGTCATTTAATAAGTAGAATTTCCATATGTATTTGTGGATAATTAGGAAATTATAGGTATATCTCTTGAAGTGACTCACTACATATGCCTCCTAATGAGTGGGAGAAGTCCTTTAGAATTAACACGGAAATGAAAAATAACATATTGTGGCCTTTATGCTTTTAGGTGCTGCGTATCACTTTCCCGTTTTTGCAGTTGCAATCAGCGAACAATTGCCCACACGAGTTTCTGCAGATTCACGACGGAGATTCCTCCGCAGCGCTTCAACTCGGAAGATTCTGTGGCTCCAGCGCCCCGCGTGAACTCCTCAGCAGTGACAACACGCTCTATTTCCATTTCCATTCTGAACTTTTGAAGAATGGGAGAGGCTTCAGGATAAGATGGGAAACACAGCAACCGGGTGAGTGTGAACAGAGAGAAAAATAAAGAAAATCTTGAGGTTATTAAAAAAAAACTTTTGATCAGTAGCCAACTTTTGGTTAGAGTAAATGTTTGGAGAGTCAGTACATATATATTTTTTTATAATTATTTTTAAATCAAATAAATCTATAATGAATTTGTACTTGATTTTGTGCTCGGAAATAACAGAATGTGGGTGAAATGGAAGAGATTCAAAAACATGAGCCTTCATGGGTCCCATATGAAATTGATGAACAGCATATTTATAAGCTCCACTAGTGAATTACTGCAGGAATGTCGTTGAAGACACTGTCCACGCCTTCACTCAGTGTTCCTCATCTTAAGGACCATTAGATAATTTTTTTTTTTGTGGCTGTTTTTTGTTTTTGGAGCTTTATTAAAAAATTTTTTTTTTTTTTTTACTGTGAAATTTTTAAAATGTAGAAAGAACAGTATACCAAACCTCTAATCTATTTACTGATAAATCTGTGGATCTATTTCTGGAATTTTTCATTTTCAATATTGGTCTACTTATCTATCCTTGTGCCACATTGGCTTAATTACTGACACTTGAAATCTGGTAGTGTACATCATCTAATTTTGGTCTTTTAAAAAATGCTAGATCCTTCACGTTAGAACTGATTTGTTAATCCCATCCCACCCCCTAGTCTGCTGGGATTTTGTTGGCATTGGATTGAATCAGTAATCAACTTGAGAAGAAATGACTTCTTAAAAATATTGACCCTGCCAACCCATGAACATGGACTATCTCTGTATTTATTTAATTCTCTTTTAATTTAACTTAGCAATGGTTTATAGATTGTGGTGTTTACTTATTCCACATCATTTGCTAGTTTTTTTCCTAGATATTTGAATGTTAAATGACATTATGTTTCTAAGATTTCATTTTCCATTTATTAGTATATTTGTGTCTTATATGAATGAGGTTGAACATCTTTTCATATGTATAAAGGCATTTGAATTTTTTTCAGCAAACTCTGTTTATGTCTCCATTTCTTTAGAAGCTCTTCATATATTAGGGATATTATTAACTTTGTATTTTATATTAAACATTTTTCCCAGTTTGCCATTAACATTTCACTTTTCTTATGGTTTTTAATTTTTTTACCCATAGGATAATTTTTTGAGTACTAAGTTTTGATAAAGTCTTTGTCTGAGCAACTGAGATGTTTTCTCATTAGGAGCAGTGAGAATCATAAACTAATTTGTGTCACTTTTTGCCTCGGCAGCAAAATTTTTCTTTGAATAACCTGCATAGCTATGCAAATCTCATACTTTGCATATCTGAAATGCCATTTAGTTTTTTCTAATTTATATTTACTGCAGTCTGGGTTTTTATTTAGTATTTCTATTTTTCAATTTTGCAGTAGCACTTCTCATAAGCCACCACAGGTTTTTTGTTAAATAAATGTGGGTATTAATAAAGAAAAGATCCTTACAGTCATTGATATGCAACTTTAAGGGCTGGTGGGGTGTAATGGAGAAGGTGGTGGAGTCTGAGGGCCGGGCCTAATCCCTCACTTGCTTCATTCCTGGGCAAGTGGCTCAACCACCATAGAAGAAATTTGAATTTATTCACTTACAAAATAAATGTTTTGACTATATCATAGTGTTAAGAAACCTTCTCAAATGAAAATTATGTAGTGCTTAACTATTTTAATGTACAAAATGATCTGATTTGTAGAAAGACATAGAAGCTGACAGAAGTTTCAAAATTTTGAAATAGTTAATATACAGAATGAATCTCCCTCAAAGTGGGAAAAAAAAAATCTATCGTCCCATTATTCATCTCTCAGACAGTTCAGCACTGTCTTTTAAATCATATCTCACCATAGGATGGCTGATAAGCATAGAGCTCAACACAGGGGTGATTCATTTATTTGTCAATTGCTAGTTCTAGATTGATAACGTTATCAAACTGGAAAACCGAAGGTCTTGTTTAATTTATGAGGGCATCCAAAACTATACATAGTTATTTAAATGAAGCTCGGCCTTTCAGAGCAAAGGCTATGACCATTCTTCATAAATTATAGCTTGTTTACAAATGTAAAGTTATTTTTTCTTCCTATTTTAGAGTGTGGAGGTGTCCTGACTGGTACATATGGTTCTATCAAGTCTCCGGGATATCCCGGAAACTATCCCCCTGGAAGAGATTGTGTCTGGAAAGTCATAACCAGTCCTGGCCTTTTGATAACATTTGCTTTTGGGACCCTGAGTCTGGAGTACCACGATGATTGCAGTGAAGATTATCTTGAGGTAAACAATTGTGTTTAGATAGAACTTATCATAATATGATTAGAACTCAGGGAACTATGGTTTGGTGATGCTCATGGATGACCACAATTAATTAGCATTAGTTGGATGTATTTTTTAGTATACAGCCAATGTCTAAATCTTACTAAATCCTTATTTTTAATAAATGTGCCCACTTGTTACTTCTTCTTCTGGGTTCCATTTGAATCTGGGAAAGAGACTGCCTTGCTGGAATATATTGATAATTGTCATTGGGAGGTGAGGAGTCAGCCTGTGTTCCTCCTTCTTACCTTTAGTAAATGATTAAAATATAGAAGAAGGGAAAAGGCTGTTATATTCAAATGCCATATGCATATAGGTATAGGAAAAATTTTGCTCTCCATTTGTAGACTAAAAAGATCATTGAGAAGATTGAGTTCTTATGTTTTTTTAATCTTATCACCATAAATCTCAGTACCTCTCATCGTAGTGATAAAAGACAATCTGCTTTTCCAAGTTCCTTAGAAAAGAATAAAATGCTATGGAATTATTCATAAAGGAGAGAAGGGTATGACCATCAAACAGGGATGTCCACAAGTTAAAGTCATTAATAATTTAGCAGTTGTAATGGATTTGAAACTTTTGGGAATGACTGCACAATCTACCTCTTCCTGGACAATTTCATCAACATAATCTTTTCAATGTTGACATTAAAGTGAATTTTCTTGGAATTAATTTTCAATAAATCCCATCAAATTAAAATTACAAGCATTTTTTTTCATTCCTACATATTAATTTGGGTACACATATATTAGAAAGTATCACTCATTCTGACAATAGTGAAATGCCTCTCATTTCTCTTCAAGCTACAATATTGCAAGGAATGAGTTAAATATAGGAATCAAGTAATGCTGCCCTATAACTCTGCTGCCAATAAAAAAAGTAATTTGAATGGATACAATTGGGCATATTAAAAGATTATTTAGTCCACTGATGCCTTGATGTTTTATGTAGTACAGAATTTGCAATTATAACACAATTATCGAATGGTTAACATGATTATTTAATAGATTAAAAAAAATTAAAAAAGAATTTCTAAGGTCACATTTTTATTGTTGTGATACTTAATTACTATTAAAGTTGCACTTTTAAAATTTATTAAGCCATATTTCTATTGTGTCTAATCTTACTTACTTTTTCCACCTCTGATTTTCCCAAATACCTAGACCAAGTTGTGAATCAATTGACATTGCTGGCATTCAATCTATTTTCTTTTTCTGGATTACTGGGGATTCATAATTGCAAAACAAATATCTGGGGCGGGGAAACCTAGGAAAGAAAACTTTGAAATTCGTTACATTATGAGAAAAATTCAAAGTATGTTCCTCTAGTCTCCGAACTGACATGCAGACAGCGATAAGGCATCAGGAGTGATGGGAGAAGGAGCCCACCCTTTGTGGAACCCCAGTCTTGTGTCGGATGCATATATAAATGAAAACCTCCCAGGCCCATTTCAAATGATTGGTTTTCTGAAGTTAAGGTACGAGATGATTTGGTTTGCTAATATCCGACCGTTAGAGCTTAATGATTCAATTTGTCGTTTCAGATTCGAGATGGTCCTTTGCATCAGGACCCTGTTCTTGGGGAATTCTGCAGCACTCTCTCTGCGCCGCCACTCCAGACCTCAGGTCCCTTTGCCAGAATTCATTTTCACTCCGACAACCAGACGAATGACCAAGGCTTCCATATCACCTACTTAACATCACCTTGTAAGTAACCTGATAATTGGAAGCTTAATATGAATGCGAAGTTCAGTGCTATGCTTATATCTGGGTTATTTTTTACTTTCTTAGACTTGTATCTTTCTTAACATGTATTTAGAAACATTTCTCTCATAATGCCAGATTTTTCTTTATCTTTCCAATGCTCTATTATTAATGTTATAATAACCCTCGATCCCTAAATTATGAGATCGACATTATGGTGGATAAGTGTGAGGCACCTAAAATTCAATAATTCAGACATCTGTTCCCTACCTGTTAATGTTTTGTTATGAGGGAGGTTAGTCATCAGAGAAATGCAGTCTTTCCTAAAATTTGTCAGGTTTTATAGCTATTATGCCTTTAATTGGCATTCATACCTTAAAACAAACCAACAAGCCAACAAAAAACAATGAAATGCTCTATGATTTTTATTTTAGGGGTTTATTTTATTTTATTCTAAATAGACATCATTGTGCATTGGTGAGAATTCACAGGAAAAACACTCTTTATGTCTCAAGATCAGGGAAAATAACAATGAACATCGTTTCACTGGTCCTCTTTCTCCATTTTCTTTGGCTTCAGACTGAATCTGCAGCCGATCTTCTGTAAATTGTGTAGTCCATACCTGTTTTGTGTGCATATCGACTTTCCCCTCACCACGTCTTACTGTTCTGTATTTATTATTCCTTTAATCTGATTCATTTTTATAGTTATATATTTTATGTTGTTACATTTATTTCATAAACTGCCTCAGATTTTTTTTTTGTTTTGGAATGAAGGAGATTATAAAAGCATTTTAAAAGCAATTTGTAGAGAAGGATGTTTGTTAGATTGGAATTTAGGTCACACATCTCTACACCTGTTTCTTTAGGCACTCCATGGGTGTCCCACGAACACACACCAAACTGGAAATCTTATGATTAGATAAAAAATATTAATATATAAGCCTGTACAAGGTGAATAAAGTGGGTTTATGTTTGCATGTATATGTGTATGCTTTTAAAAATTTTATCTAATGCTTGGAAGCCAGAGGACTAGCCATCCACGTGACCTTTCCCTTCTCCTGTTCTCGTCAGTGGACCCGCCTTGTGGAGGAAACTACACAGACCCAGAGGGTCTTCTCTCTCTTGACTTGTCTGGACCTTTCTCTCACATCATTCAGTGTGTCTACACTGTAGAGCAGCCCTTGGGAGAACAAATACAGGTCAACTTCACCAGCGTGGAGCTAGAAGGCCAGAGCAGCTGTTTTCACACTTACATCGAGGTAACTTTTACTATTCGGTGCCCCTTAGATGGTTTTCAGAGTTTTTCTGTTCTGGAAAGCAGTGATCTTCATTTGGTCGTTGGGCCAGCAGCGTCCAGGTCACTTGGATGATCGGGGTGTTAGAAATGTAATTCTGTACCTAATTCTCAACTAATCGAACCAGGACCTCTAGCAATCTGTTTTAACAGGCCCTCCAGATAATTCTGTAGCAGGCTAGCATCTGAAAACAACTGTTCTAGAGAGTATGGAAGAATTTGCCAAAAACAGATCTATGGATGGTAAAATGGGAGATTGGTAATATAACAGCGAAGGACAAAAATGAAAGCTGGCACTAGAAGCTCAAAACGCTATAACGCTAAATTACAAGCTATTAAACTGAGCCCCGATAAGTAAGTTGACTGCCAGTAAGTAAGATTAATAGGATTTACTAAAAGGATACAGATTTCCGAGATTGTCCAGGACAGTTTTATAGGTGAAGGAACTCAACTGGAGAAGTAAAAGGATTTGCCAGGGCGAGCCAGCTAGTCAGTGGCAGAGAGTTAAGTTACAGCGTTGAATAACTCTTGTTTAAAATCTAACTCTTGTTTAAGTTTCTTTTTCTTCATTGGTTCTGCTTACTCTCATTCAGAAAACTTCAATTCTGATTTAAGTGTGTGTAATGGTTTTAACAAGAATATCTGAAACAAAAAGGCAGTTTTTGTTTGCCTGGCCTAGTATTTCTTTTTGCTTAATTATTGGTCAAGCCACAAATTAAAGAGCTGAGCAAGAGAAACAAAACGGTTTTTGTTGAGCGCAGTCATTTTATATAAATTCAGAGAGGCAGTGACAATTTTGTTTGCTGATGACCACTTCATTTTCCCAGGAAAAACTTATATAACCTCTTGTCCTCTTCCCTCCTTGACATGTAGAGAAAGAGAACAAAGAATTTTAGCAAAAGATCTGGACTTAGCTGAAGAATGATACCACAGCAATACATTTTTTTTTGAATTCAGAGATTTTTATCTCAGAAGTGAGATGAATATGCATATTTATTCGATTTATGTTTTCTAGAGTTTCTCATAAAGTACATTAAAGTTTTACACTATGGAGCAATTTTAGAAATTTTTATGTAAATAAAAATTAAATTTCCAACATTTTTTTTTACTTTGAGAACAGTAAAATTAGCTCACATTTAGAGAATGCTTACCATGCACCAGGTGCTCCTCTAAGACTTCAAAATACTGTAATATATTAAGTAGATAACAATTACTGTCTTCTTTCTGCCTCTTGGTACATGCTTTACATAAGTTAATGCATTGAATTTTCACAATAGCCATTATTATTCCTATTTTGATAGTAGGAAACTGAGGCCCAGAGAAGTTGTTACATGCTCGTGGTTGCACGTCTGAGGAGCAGTGGAGCTGAGAATCTAATTTAGTAGTTCCAACTCCTGCCTTGAGCTTATCAGTTCAGAAACAGCCAATGAGACCCTTTCATGGTTGGCCATCAAAGTATCAATATTCTGATGTACCCATATACACACTCAAAGTCTTAATCAAGTTTCTCTCAAGGCTCGTTGATGAAAAAATGAAATAACTTTATTATTAGAAAGACAAGTCATGTATAGTAAGTTGAATAATTGAATAGGCTTTTCTATTATATCCTTAGCCATCTTAAAGGAATGCAACCAATTGATTTGTAGAATTTTAACACTATCGAGGACCTCAGAGGTCATCTAATCTAAATCCTTAATTTTACAAATGAGGAAATTAAGGTCACAAATGTCAAATTCTAGTTATTGTTACATAGGATTTAGATGAACCTACATTGGATTCTATGTAGAAATATATTGATTTAGATCAAAGTTCTTTGCCATTAAATCAAATCTATCTATTGGGGAAATTTATGAACTAAACTCATTTTTAAAAATGTACATCCACTTTTTTTTTTTTTAAGTGCTTCAGTCAGTGGGCAGGGACAAAAGCGATACTAGAACCAAATGCAGATGGCATTTTATATGACTCAACGTATTGTTCTCTACAATGACGGTTTTATTTTTAAAAGGTATGCCCCGAAAGTGAAATGTTTAAGCAAAGGAATGAAAAAAAAAAAGGTATTTCAGATAGATTGGTGGGTTAAAAGAGAGACTTTGCCATTTACTAACTCTGTTTATGAGAGAGACCACCAAAAAAGAAAGAATGAAGAACAGAGAGGGAATCCTATAGACATGTGAAAGAATGATAATAGGGAATTTTCTTTTGAGTGTGACTAGATGCACTTCTAAGAATCTCAGATCTCATTCTGTGGTTCTGGTCTTTTTACCATGTGAATATATCCTTTAAATGAAGATTAAGATAGCATGGCCTAGCGCATCTCTTTTATGTATAGTGTGGTTTTGAAAGACTTCTACTCAGTAAGAGAGTTCCATAATAATTTATTTCAGAATCAAATTTAACTTAAAAAGATAATAAATGTGGTATTGCTCAGACTCAGTGTAGCATATCTTTCATTTTCTTTTTCTTTTAACAAGAAGCACACATTTATGTATTAATTCTTGAATTTATATATTTCTCTCAACTAAATTTTCTACTGCTAGATGCACATTGCCCACGGGTGGTGCGATGTGGCTGGTAACAAAAAAGTACAGCAGAAACAGATCTACTGTTAGTTCATCTATTTTTGTCTAAGAGAGCTTTAAAATTGTATAGAGCAGTTCAATGAATGGGACAGAAGCATCTTTCTAGAATAAAAAGCAGAACCCCTCATTAATATTTCATAAGTGATGGAAACCTTCACTGAGTGAAGATCTCTGAGTGAAAGGCACATAAGGTAGTAATGAAAGTTTAATTTTTAATCCCAGAGAATGCAAGTAGTGGGTTGAATAGTAGTTTCAAAAGCCTATATAATGCTAAGTAAGGCTGGGCTTGAAATGAGATGAGGAAGGAAATGAATAGAGTTGTTCACCCCACCAAATCTCCTTGACTAATCCCATATCATCCATCTCCCACCCTGGCCAAGACTTTGGGGAAGTAAAAAGGGAACACCAGGAGAAAGACTGATAAGAGGAGGAGAAGGAGAAGTACTTTCTGAGGCAACGAGAGGGCTTCTGGAGAAGTTCTTTCTTAGAAGTGGAAAGCAAACGGAAATAAATGGCATAGAAATTTGAAAACTGTAATTAATAAGATAAGCAGAAGTAAGTATCATTAAATTTGGTTTCTGAAAAATAGGGAATGCGTACCTATTCTATAAGTGTCATTAAATGACAGATTAATCATATTTTAGACCTCTTGCCAATCCCAGTAAATTCACAAAGAAGCAATTGTACATGCATCTCTTTATAATGCAATACAATTAAAAATTATTGGTAAAAAAAATCTAAAATGTCCAACTACTTGGAAAGCTATAAACGCCCTCCTAATTAATTACTGGGTTAAAGAAGGAAGTAGAAAATGAAATGAAAGACAATGTAAAAAATAAAGAGAAAATGCTATGTATCGAAACCTGTGAGACATGATGAAATGCAATTTGTATGTAAAATCTTTAAGATTTTAAGGAAGGAAACACAAAATTGGGAAAGGGGAGAGTATAAGCTGGAACACTGAAGACTGATCTCTCTGAACTTTATCACCTCCTCCCCTCTCTCCTTTCTTCTCCTTCCCTCCTCCACCACTCCCAGTGGCCCCACACAGCATTCCCTTCTCCAGTGGTCTGGAGAAGAATTCAGATTTACAAAGGACTTCCTTTCACGCTTTGTTAGGCGTTGAAACTATTCAGCTCCAGCCTTAGGAGGGAGGGCTGTGACTTGGTCTGCCTGAAGGTACTCGTTATGCTCAAGGGGCCCTGCTGGTCAGTCTCATGGCTGTGAGTCACGGAATAGTTATTAAGGGTAAAAACCCAAATGGCAGAGAAAGAATAAGACCTTTGACAACAGAAGCTGGAATGTAGCTGCAGCAAACACACCAGAGCAGGCCGAGGAGTATTGTTTTCTAGTGAAATATGATATTCTATCGTTTGCATTCTTTAGCATCCTGGATTTGAGTTTCTGGTAGAGGCTGGAAACATTTGATTAGTTTCTTAGCTCTGCTGTTGTCAACACAGTTTTCCCACAATTGCCCAGCCATCCTGGTACTCTTTCATGAAGTGATAAAATATGCCATTGCTCAGGTGAAATTTATTGTCTATTTTTATCTATTTTGCTGTAATATTTAAGAAAAGACCAGACTTAAAACAAGAGTTTGTTTAGAAAGTATCATAGTGTAAACAAATTGCACCACTTTGATTTTCTTTGAACATAAGACTCATGATGCGAAACCGAAGCCACTCATAAGGATTGTGCTTCTTCAGAAAGCTGGGATTTTTAAAAGGTCTTCTGTGAACCATACATGATTGATGAAGATTTCCTTTAAGGCAAAGTGTTGACAAAGTGGGAGCCAGGAAGAAGACTGAGATGAGAGAACCACCCAGTTTTGATTCTATTCTGTACGATAGATCCTCCCTGTATGAAAGGAGTTGTGTGCTCATGTGGAGACCGCAGACCTGTGGAACAGTGAGATGGAGAGCAGTGAGAGGAAGAGGCTAGGGAAAGGGCAGCACTCAGTCAACGATGCTACAGTCTCTTAGGACAAATCGAGAGGATGGCTAGTATTCCCTCACATAAATGAAAACAATATTGCGTGGAAACATGATAAAGAACTTCAGCTCTCTGTTTCACTGAAGGCCAGATATTTAACATCAGTCAGCCTCAGTTTCCTTGTCTGTGATAGGAATAGTAATATTACTTTTCAGTAATAATACTATTCTATTCTCAGTAATAACACTCATCTCAGGAGAATTAAAAGAGGTCATTCATTCATTTACCTATTCCTTCTCTAATTATTTATCAAACAGCTTAGATGCCAGGCGCTGCACTAGGGAATGGGTGTGTAAAATAGACAGTAAACAAGCAAGCACACAGCTCCATAATTTCAAGGTGGGAAAAGTATCATGAAGAGAAGAAACGCGACTAAGAGTAACAAGGCTACTGACTTGAATGGAATAGTCAGAGGTAGCTCCCCTGAAGATGTCACATTTTGAGTCTGAAGATGAGAAGGAGTTAGCAATGCAAAGAGCCAAGAGAAGGAGGATTCTAGGTCAGAGGTGCCAACCATAGCCTTAGAGACTGAACTGAGGAAAAAAAACAAACAAACAAATTTGGCAAACTCGAAGAATTAGACCAGAATCACAAAGGAGAGGAAGCTAGAAGCAAGAGTTAGGCAGAAGCTAGATCTTATATGGCTTTGCAGATGGAGGTAAAGAATGTAGCTTTGCTAAAAGAAAAGAGAAACGATGTGAGCATTCTTAGGACAGTGCCCGGCACACCAGTGAACCGTTACTTGAAGTTCACATGTGATTATTCTGATGACGATGATGGGGAGAAGAAGGTGACATACTGGAGTTTGCAATCACGTAAGAACATACTTCCAGGTAAAACTAAACACGTATTCCTAATTATAAAAAAGCAGACTTAAAAAAAATCATAAAAAGTAAATTTATTGATAGAGATATTAGAAGGGGCACTAAAAAGCTTTAAAATTTCATGGGGCATAAAATGCTTTAAAATTTTAACAATGAAATCATGAAACATAGTAATGAATAATGGAGGATAATCACCTAAGAAAATAATATTTAGTCCCCATGTATCTCTGTCATCTCTTATTCTCTCATTTGGAGAGGGGCCACATCCACTTTCCTGTGCAGCCAGATTAACCTACGGCTAGTTTCCAGGATCGAGGGGCATTTCAGCCTGAAGCTCACTTCACAAGAAGCCACATGTTAAACACTACTGTAGGGCAGCGTTCTGTTTACAGCTCTTGATTGAGTCAAGCCCAAGTACCAGCATGTTTGGTTTGCTGTGAATTAAAATTTAATGCTCAAATAGATTTTTTTATGTTGTTATATAAAAACAAATCTAGATACATAGCAGATACAAACAGATGAACACATGCATTAAGATGTGGCTTTGGAAGCTGATCTATGACAGATGTTAAAGCTCACTGCTGACTGGGCTCTATCTAGATCTCAAATTTAAAATTTCAGAGAAACTGTGTTTTTTGGCCCAGTTAATTTTAGCTCTTGCTGCAGGCTAAAAATCATGGGTCACAGGTTATATATTGAGTCTTTGGGCCTGCAACAACCAGTGTTTGCTAGATGAATAAGGCAACCGAGGAAAAATCTGGGCCTGGTTCGCAGAACACTAGAATATCGAATTGTTTTTTTTGTCATTTCTTTGCATATATGACCCTCTCTAAAGAATGAAATCGGTGTGACGCCTCTGCAAGTGACTGTAACATGGCTTCGCCTGGTTTCTTAAGGAAAAACTCCTTGTTAATACAAACCAGATTCAAATATGTGTCATCTTTCTCTAGATTATGCTGCAATAACAGACAATAACAATAAAACATTTTAAAAAGTAGCAAAAAGAATGTCTGTGGCTTATAACAATGTACATTTATTCCTTGCTCATGTTAATATGTTGCTTGGGAGTCAGTGGCAGCTCTGCTGATCTGTCCCCTGTCCAGTCAGTCCCTGGGCCTCTGGCAGATAAGAGGTGGTTGAATCATGCAGTGACTCCCAAAGCTTGGAGATTATTGGTATGTCACTTCTGCTCACATTCTGTTGGGCAGAACAAGTCAAGCCCACAGTCAGTGGGAAAGATAAGTATTAATTCTCCATGAGGAGGACTCGCAAGTCACACAGCAGTGAGCAAGGGAGTAATACAGTCTATCCCAGTGCACAAGCGCAAAGCAAAGAGGGTTTGTTTTCTTTGGTGTGTGTGGAGGGGTGGGGATAGGGGAGGGTGTTGCAAATTCATAAGCCCTAGAATATTGAATGAGAGATGTGCTGCAAAAGTATTCGGGGTCACTTTAGAGCATTTAATGAATTTTATTTGAATGTCTTTTTCAGAGAGGTTGCAGTTAAGGTATTGCCGTGTCTGAGATCCAGGGAGAATGCAGGCTTTCAGAATTAATAAGGTTTCATTTTCACAGAGAGAGAGAAAGGCAGCCAAAATCAATTGTACCTCTAGGTTTAGGGCCCTGGAGCACTATAAGTTCCTCTGCAAACATTTGGACCGCAGCTGCCTTTCTCCTTGCTAACGCCCTTGAATTTCATTAGTGAGGCCCAGGGGAATGGCCTAATTTAGCCGGCTCTGATGCTATTTGGCTGTTTTTCTTCCTCCTTGTCATCTTCTAATGGGTAAAATAGAAAAGAGAGACTCCTATCTTAGCAGAAGGGAATGGAACTCTGGAGGATTAGAGAGCAGGAAGATAATCTTGCTCTGTGTTTCATGCTTTCTGGTTTCTAAGAACTGTTGTATGTCTGCATCTCTGACAAAAATTCAACCACCATACCCTGCCTTGAAAATGAACGGATCAATAAGTATTCGTCTGTGTTTAAGTGCTAAAAAGAACACAAAAATTTTCTCCTTCTTCAGAGATTTTCTATTTGTTTAGCATACCTTTATGACAGTATGGAAAAAATTTGTGTTACAGCTTATAGAAAGGAACTGGTTTGGTTAGTCATTGGAGAAGCATGTGATTTTAATGTCTGTGTAAGACTATCATATGGCTGTATCATAATTTATTTAATCACCCTCCTATTATTAGACATTGGAAATGTTTTCAATTCTTGTTGTCATAGAGCATACTTTGATATGGATCCTTTGCCTGTATCTAGAATGATTTCCTTACGATAGAGTTAGAAGTGGAGTTATACGGTCTGAAACTATAAACATTTTGAAGACTCTTGATACATACTGGCAAATTATTTTCTAGAAATTTATACCAGTTAAGGATGGGAATAACTGTTACTATATCCGCCTCGCCCCGCACCCCCGCCACCTCCTAGCTCTGAGTATCATACTTTCAAAACTTTCCCTTTTTTGCACGTTCTTCTTGGCTTGGATAATCCTTTAAATCTCAACTTAAAGGTTATCTTTGCTGAGAAATATTCTATAGCCTTCTGTATGGGTTCAGAGTTTTGAATTAAGCCAAGGGTTTTCCACACTTTAAGACCTTTTTATGTAACCCTTTCACTTTTCTGAAATGAAATTCATAGATAATATAACATCACTACACACATTATATACAAATATATAAAGTTATAAGATTTAGGAGAAAACAATTCAAAAAATATATTTAGTTTAGTATGTTAAAAGCCTGGGCAAGCTGCACTTGAAGATGAAGTAGTAAGTTGTTTGCTCCCTGAATTATTAGGAATGCCACAGTGCAAACACAGGCTGACATGGCTGTGCAGGTGGGTGACAGATTTTCTGAAATGGGGACTAACTCTTGGCAGATTTCCAGGAGAAAAAAAAAGAACTTGCAATTTACTCTCTACTTGTAATCCTGGAAAATTCTGGGTATATCATAATTGGGCAAATGTATTTTGTATTTAGTATGAAAAATAGAGCTAGATTTCACATTTAGTAACAGAAGTGTCAGTAATATGTATGTCACATAGGACAGTGGAAAATTCCCGTTGTGTATGACAATCTCACATTTCAGTGTATCTTTAGTATCTTTAGTCCCTAGCCACTAAATGCCTAAAAATGGAATGAATTTATTTTTCTAGAACTGTGTTTAGGATTTTTGTATCTATATTAATAGGTGAGATCAATCTGTAGTTTTCATTTGCATTATCTATGTTGGGATTTCGTAAGGTGATTCTAAGAAAAATTAGTTGGGAATTGTTCCATATTTTCGGATGTTTTAGAACAAACCATATATGGAAATTATCTGTTCCTTAAAAGTTTAAAGTAACTTACCAGGTACAACATCTGGGATTTTTTTGTAGAGGAAGTAATTATTAGATAACATTTTCAATTTTATCTATGGCTGATTGTCTATTCAAATTTTATCGTTCCTAAGAGAATTTTATATTTTTTGTGAAAATAATCATTTCAAACATTTAACAATATTAGCATGAAGTTCTACATAGAATTATCATATTAAATAGATTCCTCAGTATCTGTATATTTGTGTCACCTTTGTCATTTTAAATGTTGCATATTTGTGCTTATTTTCTTTTCTCTTTATTTTCTTTTACCTTTATTGCCAAAGATGTCTTTTATATTCCCATCCCCTAACCATGAAAAACAGTTCTTGAATATATTTATCAATTCTACTTTCTTTTCTATTTTATTTGTAGTTTTGCTTTTATTTTTACTTTGTTATTTCTCATTTTAATACTTTCTTTTAATTTTTAAGTCGACTCTTAGAGTCTCCTGGTCTCTCTTTTTTCATGTACTTTTCTGTTTTTCTTTCAGTAACGAAAGCAGTTTAGTCTGTGACTTCTTTTGATTACAGATGTGGCTAAAACTTGCATATTTTGATATGTTGTCTTCTTCACACTTTTTGTTTTCTGAATAGTCCAAAATTGTACATTTATTTCCTCTTTGATATTGTGGCAATTACTAGGAAAACATTTTTTAAATTCTTATGCTTTTGGATTTTTTAACTTAAGATTTTGTAATCAATATTTAGTGTTATTGCATTGTGTAGAAAATGACCTGCTGACTACTTTCAGATATAAGGTAAGTATGTAACCCAAATTAGATTCTAACTCATTTTGAATCTGCCATTTTCTCCTCTCCAAATAATGCCACTGCTGCCAAGGTAATTTTGTTGATTGAGAGTACAGTAAATCCATTTTATTTTTCTGTTTAGGTTAGAGATGGTGAAACTTTACTTGGAAAAGTCAAAGGCAATGAAACACTCTCTCCCATCACATCTATTACTAATAATATCTGGATCAGGCTTAGATTGGATGCTTCTGTTGCAAGAGCTAGTTTCAGAGCTATTTATCAAGTTGGTAAGAAAACACATGCCTTAATTTTTAAATACCTAAAATTCTCTGATTGTAACACTTTAATTTCTGGAAATACTTTAGTCATTTTATGCCCACAAGTGTCAAAAAAAATTCTAATAGTAATGTCACATTTCATTATATCCTTGTGTGTAATTAGACTTAGCAATAGCATTAAGGGAAAGGATTATTTCTTTCTGGACGAACATTGCTATTATTTTTATATTTACAGCCTGTGGAGGTGAGTTAACTGGAGAAGGGGTCATTCGCTCGCCCCTCTATCCGAACGTGTATCCAGGAGAAAGGATCTGTAGGTGGACCATCCACCAGCCCCAAAGCCAGGTAGTTCTTCTCAACTTCACTGGCTTTGAAACTGGAAGTTCTGCCCTCTGTGATACAGACTATGTTGAGGTAAGAGTAAAAAAATTTGAATATTTGTATTTGATTGTATATTATAAAAAATACTGTGTCATACTGTCTTCAGATCAGTTACATGAAACAAAACTAGTTTGTACAGACCGCTATCACTTGTGAATATAGATATAAAAATCCTCAACTACTAGTTAACTGAATCCTGCAGGATATAAAGAGGATTATACACCATAACCAAGTGGGATTTAGCTCATAAAAGGCAAGGTTGATATATATCCAAAAATCGGTTAATGTAAATGAAAGAAGAAAGTCACACGATTACCTCAATAGATACTGAAAATGCACTTGACAAAGTCTAATACCTTTTAATGATAAAAACATTCAACAAACTAAGAATAGAAGGGAACTCTTCTAATCTGCTAAAGGGCATCTGTAAAAAAAAACAAAACAAAACCTACAGCTAACATTATTTTAAATGATGAAACATTAAATGGTCAGTAAAAATACAAAGATGTCTGTTTTAACCACTTCTATTCAATATTATGCTGGAAATTCTAGCTAGGAAGCAAGGAAAGGTAATAAAATGCACCCAGAATGAAAAAGAAGGAGTAAAACTATTTAT
The DNA here is from genome assembly GCF_902729225.1 of Pteropus medius. Lineage (NCBI taxonomy): Eukaryota > Metazoa > Chordata > Mammalia > Chiroptera > Pteropodidae > Pteropus > Pteropus medius. The sequence continues at coordinate 3,680,715 of NW_024347790.1, read as the reverse complement.
TCACAGATAATATGATCTTGTATATAGAAAAATCATAAGAAACATACACACACATACTATTAGAAGTAATAAACAAATTCAGCAAGTTGCAGGATACGAGATCAAAATAGAAAAGTCATTTCTTTTTCTATACATGAGCAATGAAGAATTGGAAAATGAAATCAAGGAAACAATTCTATTTACAGCAGCATGAAAAAGAATAAACATTGAGGGATAATCTTTAAAAAGACATGTAATACTGTACTCTGAAAACTATAAAACATTGTTGAAGGGTATTAAAGACCTAAACAAATGGAAAGACATCTTATGTTCATGGATTAGAAACCTTAATGTTGTTAAGATGGCAATACTCCCAAATTTATCTAAAGAGTCAATTCAATCCTAGGCAAATTCCCAGCTGTCACTTTTGCAGAAATTCACAAACTGGTTGTAAAATTCATATGCAAATGCAGAGAACCAGAATAACAAAGTATTCTTGAAAAAGAACAAAATTAGAGGGCTCACACGTACTGATTTCAAAATTTAGAACAAAGCTATGATAATGAATAAGTGTGTTATTTAAGTAAAGATAAAATATGGAACAGAATTGAAAATCCAGAAATAAATCCATACTTTTATGGTCAATTGATTTTTGAAGAGAGTGCCAAGACATTTCAATGGGAACAAAATAGTTTTGTCAACAAGTGATGCTGAATATCTACATACAAAATTATGTAACTGGACCCCTGTTTTATACTATTCATAAAAATTAACTTAAAATGGATTATAGACTTAAATGTGGCTAACACCATGAACTTGTAGAAGAAAACATAGGAGTAAGTATTTGTAACCTTGGGTTAGGCAAAGCCTTCTTAGATATGACACACAAAAAAACAAAACAACAGAAGGAAAAATAGAATAATTGGACTTCATCAAAATTAAAAATAACCTAATTTTAAAAATGGTCAGATAATATGAATATACATATATTTAAAGAGATATACAAATGGCCAATAAGCACATGAAAAGATGCTCACCATAAATCATCAGGGAAATACAAATCAAACCACAGTGTGATAGTGCTTTACACCCACTAGAATGGCTGTAATCAAGAAGTCAGATAATAACAAGTATTGCCAAGGATGTGAGAAATTGAGTGCTTTTATACTTATACCCTCCTAGTGAGCATGTAAAATGGTACAGCTGCTTTGGAAAAGAGTTAGCAGTTCCTCAAATATTTAAACATGGAATTATCATTTGATCCAGCAATTCCACCCTAGGTACATACCCAAGGGAAATAAAAAGATATATCCACACAAAAATCTGTACGTGAGTTAGTACAATCATTATTCATAATAGCCAAAAAGTATAAACAATCTTAAGTGTCCATCAACTGACAAATGAATTAATAAATGTGGTGTGTCTATACAATGGAATATTATGTGACATTACAAAGGAGTAATGACATATGCTATATAACATGGTTGAACTTTGAAAACATTGTATTTAATGAAAGAAGCTAGTCATAACAGACCACATGTTGTATGATTACATCTATTTCAAATGCAGAATAGGCATTCTATAGAGATAGAATGTAAATTAGTGGCTGCTTGGGGCTGAAATTTGTGGGGAATAAGGAGCGATTGCTAACAGGCATAGAGTTTCTTTTGGGATAATTAAAATATACTGAATTTATTTTACTATATGAATACAAAAACATTTCAGAAATAATTATTTTTGAAGCAATCTTCCAAAATAAATATCTAACAAAATAAATTTGAATATATCTTTTTTACTTAGATTGGTAGCAGTTCCATTTTGGGTTCTACTGAAAATAAAAAATATTGTGGCAGAGACATACCTTCATTTATAACATCCGTGTACAATTTTCTTTATGTCATATTTGTGAAAAGTTCTTCTACCGAAAATCATGGTTTCATGGCTCACTTCAGTACTGCAGATTTGGGTAAGGGATTGACACTTCAGTTTTGTCTCTTGGGTTTATATCAGAATAAGTGAACAATGGAAATAAATTATTATGAAAAATTTATTTACACTGTAGATGTGTAGCCACCTACACTGTAAAAATTTTAAGGTATATTCAAAGGCAAAATATATATTTCTTAATCAGCACATAGCAATAGTTAATTGATATCTATTAGTAAGAGAAAACTAGATTATCTGAAGTGGCATATGAGACATTTTTCTTTTTGAGCTTTTAAGAGTCTATGATCAGATTATTTTATTTTGTATTTCAGGTAGCTTCTTGGTTACTTGTTCTGATAATTTTATTTTTATTTCAACAGCATGTGGAAAAATTCTTACAGAGCCAACAGGAACCATTCAAAGTCCTGGCCATCCAAATATCTACCCCCATGGTGTCAACTGTACCTGGTATATATCCGTTCAACCTGGCTACCTGATTAATTTGATATTCAGAAGATTTCATCTGGAGTTTCATTACAATTGCACAAGCGACTATCTGGATGTTTATGACATTGGTTCTGGGACATCTCTTGGGAGGTGAAATTTTTTTTTTTTTTTTTTTTTTTTTAAAAAAACACAAAAGTTTTCTTGCTGCAATGAAGGAAGTATGTTAAAATCCACATGTTGTGTTTTAAAAACCAGGTGAGATCAACATGCTTCTCAGTGACCATTTCTACTTGGCTACTCTGTAGCACTGGCCTTTCATAATTAAGTTTTGACATGTGTATACATCATGAAGGCATCACCAAAATCAATATGCTGCACACATCCATTTCTCCTACAACCTTCTTCCTACCCATGCTAATTGTTCACTTCTGCCCCTCACCCCCATCCCTATGAAACCACTAACCTGTGCTCTGTCACCATAAGTTTGCATATTCTGGAATTGTATAAAAGTGGAATCATACTATGTATGCTCTTTTTTTTTTTTCTGACTGGCTTTTATCAGTCAGTATAAGGTTTTTGTTGAGCTTCTTGGCTCTAAAAGGTTATAATTTTATCAAATTTGAAACATTTTTAGCCATTCATTCTTGAAATACTTGAAATTCTGTCTCGCCTTCTCTTTGGAGACTCTAATTACTTGTGTCTTAGGCCATTTGATATTGTCCCACAATTCACTGATACCCTGTTCTTTTGATTTGGAGTCTTTGTTCTCTGTGTGTTTTATTTTGGAGAGTTTCTTTTGCTTTCTATTGCTATGTATTCAAGTACCCTTACTTATTCTTCTGTAATGTCCGTTCTGCTGTTAATCCTACCAAGTGTATTTTTCATCTTAGACATGGTAGTTTTCATTTCTAGAAGTTTTTAAATTTGGGTTATCTTTTATATCTTCCATATCTCTACTTTACACATTAATATTTTCCTCTAGCTTCCTAAATCTGTAGGCTACAGTATTTTAATGTCTTTGCTAATTCGGTCACCTGTGGCATTTCTTGCTATAGTTGATAAGTTTTTCTTCCCATTATGGATTATACTTTCCTCCTTCTTTTCACGCTGACAATATTTGATAGGATACCAGACATTTTCAATTTTGTGTTTTTGTGCACTGGACATTATTGTTTTCCTATAAGTATTCTTGAGATTTAAGTATTCTTGAGATTTGTTTTGGGATGCAGTTAAGTCACTTGGAAACAGTTTGATCATTTCCAGTTTTGCTTTTAAAGTTACTTGTTTTCCATTTCTGAAGAGTCATTGCCCTTCACTGCTTGATACCCAGTGTCTTGAAAGCCATTGTTTTATATATTTTCCCATGTTTTTAGTTGTTTCAGGTACAAGTTTACATCAAGCCCCTGTTATTACATCTTTATTGGAAATGAAAATCTGATGTTTTTTTATTACTCTTTCTTGCATTTTATTTTTTCTTATCCGTTTTTAAACATTTTCCATTTATCCATTATTTTCTTCAACTAATTTTTTCTTTTATTCTCCTCATTCATTTTTGCTCTTATTTGTCTTAATCTTTCATTTTAAAAACTTTCTTCTTTTATTTTTCTTTTTTATGGTATTTGATTCATAATCACTGAAAAATAGATAGTTTTTACTGAATGGCATGAACTACTATAATGATCTTGCCCAATTTGACAGACACTGGCATATATAGACATTTAAAGTATTAATTAATTCACCTACCTTTATTTTGATCAAGATATCAAATCTATTTTAACACTGAAAGGGTATTAGACACTAATTGTTTTCTTTTTCTTCTTCAGAAATTAACTTATCCAGTTCCCATATTCAATGTTTTCTCTTATTTTGGTTTCTGTTTTTTTCTCCTATCATTCCATTTGGTTAATTTTACCAAATGTTCTTTGATTTGAGATTTCTATTTTCTAGTCACTCCTTACAGGTATTTCTCTAGAAGAAAGCTTGTGGCATAATGCCTTTTATCAAAACTCAACTTTTATCATTGCTGAGTAAAATTGCTTTTATTTAGCAAAATCTTGACATAGCTTCATAATTAAACTCTTACCTCTGTGTAGGCCAGCTGTTTAAAAGTAATACATTTTACCTATATAGGGCTTACTATTCTAGGCAGTGTCCTAAGTTCTTTATATACGGTATATTAACTGATACAATTCTCAAAAAAACTCTATGAAGTCGGTACTATCATTAGTCCCATTTTAGAGATGGGAAAACTGAGTCATAGATGTTGAGTGCTCTGCTCAAAGTCATGATGCCTCTAAGTGATAGAGCTGACTGTAGAGTCTATGGTCTATGACTTTGTGACATGTGGTTTCCCTTTGTTGTATAAGTTCACTATATTTCTATTAATAAGTTCATTAATATGCTATATGACAGCCTAGTATATATTATAATTTCTAATTTCATTAAACTTCTTATACATGACAAGTCCCACATATAAACACACACGAAAAATCATTTCAGGAAAGTGTTCATGAATAGGATGATGTTCAGCAACTTTGCAAATGTTTGTGCCTGAAATATATGTGTTTTTAAGATTAATAGAGGATGTTGTTGTTGTTGTTGTTGTTGTTGTTATGTCCTAATTTTTGGTACATCATTTCAAGTGTACTAAAAGTTTTTGAACTTGTGTTTCTTTGTTTCAAATAGATATTGTGGAAAATCGATCCCACCCTCTCTAACCAGCAGTAGCAACTCATTAATGCTTGTGTTTGTGGCTGACTCTGACCTTGCTTATGAAGGCTTTTTAATAAACTATGAAGCAAATAATGCATCAACAGGTAACAAAACAGCATTTGTATGCTTGGCTTCCTTTACTCCGTTACAAAGTAGTACTGTGAGAGTACTTCATCCTCAAACCTGTGGCACCCAATGAAAGCTGTATTTAGAAAAAAGTATAGTGACTTTAGTGCCTTCTCTATTAAAAATAGACAAATGATTAGACAAAAATATTGTGTCGATGTTAAATTTTCTAACTTTGATAATTGTATGGTGGTTTTGTAAGAGACTGTTTTTGTTCTTAGGAATTATACATTGATGTTTTTAGGAGGAAAACATGTGATATCTTCAAATTACTCTCCAGTGGTTCAGAGAGTGAGGGAGTGAGCAAGTCAGAGAGGGAAACAGGAAGAAAGCAATGGGGGCAATATACAGAAATGCAGTCAAGCCAGGTAAAAGGAAATCAAGAGCTAGTTCTTACAACTTTGCTGTGAGTTTAAAAGTCTACCACAAAATAAAATTTCATCTCTTCTAACAAAGAGACCGAATATTTATTTTAAGAAGTTTGAAAAAGGACAATGGCAGGTAAGAATAAGAGGCTACCAGATGGTATTCTATGGCAGGAAATGTCAAATTTCTTGGCAAAATATACATTTCTAAATTTGACTTAATGAAACAAACTAGTCAGCATTTATTCCTTTTATTGTATTTTTTCCTATTATTTAATTTTCACCATTACTTTGCTCTTTGCAAATGCAGCATAGGAAACAAATATCCTTTGCAAGGAAGGTGTTTGAAGTAATATGTAAACCAGAGGTGCCCCAGCCCCAAAGCCTATGGGATTTCTGAGTGCATCGCGTTTCTTTCGGCTTCTATTTCCACCTGGGAAGAGTATCATTTTAGAGAGTCTGGGTTTTCCTTTTGCATCATATTTAGAAAGACATTGGATGGACCAAAACACTCTCCAGTGTAGATCTACAGTAGACGTATGGTGACTGAGCTTCCCAGGCATGTCACAGTCTCTGGACTGCTCACAGACATGGTGTAGTTCACTGATGCTGCCTTCAGGAAGTGCCGGGAGCTTTTCCTGTGCCTGCATGTGCTTCCCTGGACAGTGTCTTGTGTCCAGAGATCACTATGTGCTCATCTTTGAAAGCTCTACTCCCATAAACAAACAAACAAACAACTTAAAAATCTCCCACTCAGAATCCCTGCCCATTTTCTCATGTATTTCTCCTCAGAGTGGCTAGCCATTGCTTTTTATTTCAGGCAAAACTGCTTTGTCTGCAGCAAGTCAAGTTCTGTGTTTTGGTAGCATGCCTTTAGATTTCTGCAGAATCCTGAGGATGAGAGAATCATACACCTTCCCCCCTGTAGGACTTTCTCTAGGAGACAGTTTGTTATCCAGCTCAAGCACACGGGGAATTGAATCTCCAGCAATTACAATAGGTTATGTTATTGAAGTCGCTGGACTTCATTCAGGTGTTTACCATCCAAAGAACAAAACTGGCTTTTCAAGAAATTGTAGTGTGCACACAATTTTCCATACTTCCGTAGTTTTATCTGCCTCATATATTTGGCCTGAAGCACACTGAATATTAGATTAGGGTTTGGAACAAGTCACTTGAACTCTCTGGGCCAGTTTTCTCATCTGTAAAATTAAAGGATTGGATCTGATGATCTCTGAGATGTCTTCCAGCTCTAATCAATTGTATGAACACAAGTTTAATTTGCTGCTTGAATAAACTAGCTGTATCTTAGATAACATACGATGCAGGAGAGGCCTCCTGAAAATGTTATGGAAACCTTCGTAACAATGTGCAAAGTAAGACATAGCTCTGTAATGACTAAAACAACTCTGCTAATATACCACACTAGCCTATAAGGTAGTATGTAGTGCAGGTTGAACCAAGAGCAGTTGAAATAATATGGCAGAGAGGATGTGAAAGTTAAATTTTAATTAAAAATTTTTTTTCAGAAAGATAAGATACAGGTAAGATAAAAGTAAGTTGAGAAAAAGGAAAGAGGCAAGCTGGACAGAAAAGGAAGTTGATAAAGCAGGAGAACATGAGAAAAGACAAATGGTGAAAGAGAAGGAAATCCCGAAGTGGCAGGCTCGAAAGACTCTCCGATCTGCTTCCCTGGGTGATGATCATGACTTTGGCCTCTGTTTGGTCCAGACGAGGCTGAAATCACAGACCAGTGTTTGCTTTTTCCACCCCTTGGCCAAGCCCAGCTGGTCACTGTGCACCTGCTTTTTTGCTGGATGAACTCATCTGTCTGACTAACACAGTCAAATATTCTGAATAGCAACCAGATGGTTGGATGCAGAAAGCCACATGGCACCCTCAACTTACCATTTTGGAGCCTGTCTCAGTTTCCGGTAGATCAGGATGTGAGTGACTGGCTCTCAGGAATTGCTGAGCATGACCTCCTTTTGCAGGATGGCTCAGGGAAGGAGGGGCTTAGTGGGCTGCTGTGGGGGTTGGGCTGGTGACAGCCAGGCCAGGTGCAAGCCCTCTAGGCGGTCTGAGTCCATGTCAGCATCCACCTGGAAACAGAGAGGTGTTAGGACTCTTTTTTTTCAGTTGTCATCTTATTTTTTATACTTCCTGCAGAATAAAACAGTATCAGGGGAAAAGATCAATGGAAGCTCAATCATTGGCCCCTATTCTATTTTATTGCTTTAGCAGAAGTTATTTTCAGAGCAATAATGACAGTATTTGGTTCTTGATTTCTAGTTATTTGGCACAACAGGTGTGAGTTTCTCTGCCGAAGCCTTTTCTGTCTTCATCTGATAGAGGTTAAATTTCCTGACTTAAATCCAGTTACTTTTCCATCTGTAGGGCATGCCGCGGAGCTATGATGTCAGCCTCTAAGTATGTGTTTGGGAGGAAAGAGGTTGGCTTCTGGTCATTACTGTGACTTCCTCCCTCATCACCGGTTCTATCTTCCAGATGTGCCTGAGAAAAAGAAACAAAAAACTAACAAGTAAAATGTTTGTGGGTAGGAACTCTTAAGGTTTTCTTGGTAACTGATCATGAGACTAGCTTTTAAATGTTTGCTAATTTAAAGTACGAAATATTTGAATTTTGAGGGATTAGTTAACTTGACTCATTTAATTTGTGAATTAAATTTGTGAATTTAACTTGTGAATTAAATCCAGTATATCAGTGGGATTTTCTTGTTACAAATTTAATTGACTAGTTAACTTTATTAATTTAGACTGTGATTTTTATATTCTATTAATATCTACTACATGTACAATAATGTAATCCTACAGAGAGGAAACTTTAAAAGCATAAGAAAGAATACATAAGTGTATATGATGCATTTTCTACTTTAACATTAGGAGAAAGCCTATATGACAACTAAGTTAGAGTTTTTCTAAACATTGAAACATTCATGACTCAGTGGGTCATGGAATTATCTTATTAGGTTGCTACATGCATTTGTTAAAAGTATAGAATAGAAGAGAAATTATTAGAGTTTATCACACAAAGTTCGGTATTATTTCATGAAACCTTGTTTGCAATATCTGTGTGTATGTGTGATTGAGGTAAATGTATTTTTTATGGTGTGTCAGGAAGTTCAAAACACTGATCTAGTCCAATTATTACCTTATATTCTGAATGAGGGAAATCGAAGTCCAGAATCGAATTTATCTTCCCAAGAATACACAGCTAGTTGGTATAGGAGCCAAACTGAAAAACCCAGCCTTTATGCCCTATCCATTTGTTTCGCCATGTCTGCATTAGCTCTGGGGAATGCTCTAGATGAACTAGCTACTAGCGTTCTGCTCAGAGCTGCAGCAGAACTGTGGTGGACCTTCCACGTCTTCTGTAAAAAGAAGAGCTATATGAGGAAGTATCAGAACCACATCAATGCAGGGTTAAAGTGGGCCTGAGCCGGCCTTCCCAGCCTCCTCATTCCCAGCTGCCCCATCCCGCTGGCCGTTTACTGCTATTTCTCCTCAGTCATCTTGGAATGAGCCTAGGAAAGGCATCTGAGGGTCAGAAGTCAAGAAATGATTACAGGAAGGGTGCAAGAGGGTTTCTTTAGAAGAAATGAAAAGGGAGAGTTCTGTGTCTGTTTTAAAATGTACATCTGTAGAGCACTGTTCCCAAACTCTGCCTCTCATAAAGAACCTGGGGTGGATTTTCTTGTTACAAATTCAGGTATCAAGGTCCTACCAAGAAATTCTGATTCAAACAGGTCAACGGTGGGTTTGTGCCAAGCAATTCAAGTGATTCTAATGAAACTGCAGTTCCCCAGAGACTCTCAAAGTCAAGTCTTAGCACATAAATTACTATATAATTACAATTGAGATGTAACGGTGGATTGAATTTAAACTTATAATGGCAGAAAGTACTTTTCCTGGCTGGGTGAAAAGCAGGCTGAAGACAAAGCTTGATTCTGGCTCCAGCTTTGATACCAGCTGGGGTGCTTTGGGCAAGTGAGAAGCCTCTCTGGTTCTTTCTATCCACCTTGAATTCTGTATTCTCCACTGCGAGATATTTACATATTTTCCCTCTGGAAATGGTTTTTAGTGAGTCTATTGATCTTTTAAAGATTTACTTTCTTATTGGTCAGTATTTCTTATATTTTTGTATGTATGGGTATCCCAGTACTTCCCAGCTCAGATTTATTTATTATATTTTTTAGTACTGAGAATGAAAATGCTAAAGAAAACATCTAATTGTGATGTTCTTAGTAGTCTACTTGCCTTCATTTCTAAATTGACATTTTCTGCACAGAGAAAACAGGGATTATTAAAGAGCACTGGATTTGGAATGGAAGGACTTGGGTTCAAATTTTATCTTTAGCTTGTATGAACTAGGTGATTTTAGAGCTTGACCTCCAGAAGTCTCAGATCCCTCATCTGTACCTCTCTAAAAAGTGGAGTTATGAAGCCTGACCATTTCACATAATTGGGGAAGAGAAAACAAAACATTCTTTGTGAAAATTACATAATAGCTGTAAAGCACAATGACTGTGCCTGGTTTAAAATATGATGACTGATGTCCAAGCACGATTTTACAATAGCTGCTTTAATGAATTAGCTTATATTTATATTCATTTGAATTGGTCATCTGCGAGGATAAATACAAAGCACAACTGACCACATAGCAGAGAATTGTAGAACAAAACGTTAGATTTCATTTAGGGAGTATTCGTCTTTCCTAAAGGAGAAACTGAACCTGTAATTTTGTCTTCCCTCAAGTCTTCATTTTGAAGATTGTTAAACCAAGTATGCCTATAGAGGCCGATGATGGTTCCTGGTTTGACTATTATTTAGAAAATATCTAGAAGATCTGAGGTCATACGAATTCATGCTGACACAAAACATCTCATAAATGATTTAGAAAGCATCACCTATGGATTGATCTCTAATGTTATTGGATAATCACATATGTTATCACATAAAGCAAAGCAGGACGGTGCGGTTGAGCAGTGACCTATAATCTAGGGCCTTCCTAAGAGATACATTTTCAAATCCACAGGATCTCTGTCTCCTATTCCTGAAGTAATATCATTGCTGTGTGTTTCAAATTTTCCCCTTTGATGATAAGCTGAATGCTCTGTTACTAAAACTTATTTGAAAATACTTAGTGGGGGCAAAGATACATCATGATTTTTAGAAAGCTATAGCTTTGTGATTTTGTCATGGTCTATAGAAGACATTTGCATATTTTCTCTTTTCTTTCTTAACTTTTTAATTTTTCTGAGATTGGTCAGAAAGAAAGATATCTGAGGCCTATCAAAAGCTGTCTTTGATCTTCAGAGATGTGCTTTTCCATTGGTAGTTCAGTTGAATATATGGATGGAAAAACTGTAATTTTCTTCTTCGTCTCTTTGTAAATGTTGTTAGACCACTATAAAAAGCAAACTGCCACTGAATATGAGTTTTCCTTCGTCAACAAAGATATGAACAAAAGACATTTTTATGTTTGCATTTAGTTTTGATATAGTAAGAATTATGGCAACACATGAACATCCTTTTATGGGAATGTATTCAATTTTAATTATTTATGCTTTATTGAAATGCATAGAGGAAACCGGAGCATACCATTACTATTTCTCCATATTAATATTGTTCTAGAAAGAGCTATTTATAATGTAAAGGGAAGAAAACATAAACATTGTACAGACTTCATTGTTAGGTAAGAGGAATTACTAGCCTTTCAGGGAATAGCCACAGTAAGCTCAGAGAACCATTGCTTTTCTCTCCATAAAATAAGATATGTGAATCTCATAAAACAATGATCAAATTTTAATATTAATTACGTATTATTAATTATAGTAGGTATACCTTCAAAATATTTTTAATTTTTCTATTTTAATTTTATTTATTATTTATTGGATATCTGAATTATTTATTGGATTTTCTTAGAGAACTCAACTATTTTTGCATGGAACTTTCAAACTTTTAATATAACAAAAGATTTTTATTTTGTAATCTCATGAAGTAAAATTCATTCATAGTTTTGACAAATGTGTACATCCATGTAATCACCACTCCATTCAAAATATAAAACACTTTTATCATCCCAGAAAGTATCCCTGGGTTCTTTTGATCAATCCCTCCACATCCTCCATCTCAACAACTACAGGCCTGATTCTTGTCACTGTCCATTAGTTCTGCCCGTTCAAAAGGCAAGTTGAGTGGGAACACCCTTTTATAGCTGGCTCCTTTCACTTAGCATAATTCTTCTGAAATTCGTTCTTTATATAAATAGTTCTTTTCTTTTTATTGATGAAAAGCCTTCCATTGTATGAATATGTCATTATTTGATTACATACTCTCCTGTTTTTGAATAGTGGGTTGTTTTTAGCTATCATGAAAAAAACTGCTATGAACATTGGTATACAAATTTTTCTGTGGACTTATGTTATCCATTCTCTCGGGTAAATACCTAAGGGTAGAATTTCTGGGTCATATAGTAATGTTTAATTTTATGAGAAACTGCCAGACTTTTTTTTTCCCTCAAAGCGGTTATACCGTTTTATATTCCCACCTGTAATGAATGAGAATTCTACTCTCTCCACATCTTTGCCAACACTTGGTCCTGGCAATCTTTTCATTTTTAGCTTCTGGTAGTTGTATCGTTGTGCCTCACTGTTGTTTTAATTTGCATGTTACTGGTGACTCACAGTGCTGAGTACCTTCTCACATGCTTGTTGACAATTTATACATCTTGTTTTTTTCATCTTTGCCTGTGTTATCTTGTTATTGTTGAATGTTATATATTCTGAATACGTGTATGTCCTTTGCCAGATAAATGTATTGCAAATATTTTCTCTCACTGCTTATAGCTAGCTTTTTTTTTTATGGTATCATTTGAAGAACTGAAAATTTCATATGTCCTTTTTTTTTTTTATGGTTACTGTTTTTTGTATTTTGACTACGAAATCTGTGCCTGCTAAAGTGATGACAGTTTCCCTCGTATACCCTGTACATTCTTCTACAAGTTTTATAGTTTTACATTTGTGTTTATGATCCATTTTGAGTTAACTTTTCCATATCATGTGGGTTATGTATCCAAGTTTGTTTGCTTAGCAAATGATATTTAACTTTTCAAGCACTATTTGTTGGAAAGATTCTTATCTTGTATCCTGTTTTTTTGTTAAACTCAGTTATTAGTTCTAGTAACTTCTTAGTGGATTCCTTAGTATATTCTATATAGACAATCATATCCGTGAATAAAGACAGTTTTATTTTTTCCTTTTCAAGCTCCTTCTGTCTCTCTGTCTGTCTCTTTTTATCTTAGTGCAGTGACGAGTGCCATGCTGAGTAGAAAGGATGGGATTGGATGTACTGGCCTTGTTCTCGGTCTCAGGAGGAAAGCATTGAGTCCTTTACTACTTAAGAATGATATTAGCTTTGGGGTTTTCACACATGTCTTTCTTCTTCTGTTGCCACTTTCCTGTCTTATTTTTGGTTTATAGAATATTTTTAGTATTCCATTCCATTTCCTTTGTTAGCTTTTTAATGATACCTCAGTTTTTGGTGTGTTTGCTCAAAGGCTTACAATATGCATTCTTAACTTACCGGTTAGTCTGCTTAGAGTTAATATGCTACTACTTTATACACCTTCTATTTTATACCTGACACTTTGTATTTCACATGCTTCTCTTCCTACTTCACAAATACATGGAAAATAAAGAGAAAAAGGACAGACTGCATATAGGGAAACCATGATATAAGTGATGGCTAGATTCTAATTAGAAACAATCATAGGCAAGAAGGAAATAGGATACATCATTAAAAGGTTGAGAGGGAGAAATAGATTTAAATATTCATCAAAAATATTTTCAAAATGAGAGCGCAAAAAGGACATTTTTAGACAAATGAAAGCTGAGAGAATTTATCACTAGAATACTTATACTACATGAAATACCACGATGTCTATTATAATCACCAAAGGCAAAGGATACCAAAGAGAAATATATATCTATAAGAAGGAATGAAGAAGACCAGAAATGGCAAATAACTAGATAAATATAAAAATTGCTTTTTCTTCTTATTTCTTATTTTTAACAGTAAGGTAGAATTTATAAAATAAATGGAATTAAAAGATATAACTAAAATTGCATAAAGAAGCAGGCAGGAAGACAGAATTATACTATTATTGTAGTTGTTATGGAATGCAGTACTAGTTACTTGTCATGGCTGGAAGCAGACATTTTTATAATTTAGCTTTAATAAATGTAAAATATTAAAGAATCTCATTCTACTGAGGAGAGAGGATAGGACAGAGAGGAGAAGCGAGGCGCTAAGAGTGGAGGGGGCAATCGAACGGGGAGAGAGAGTGGGAGGAAATTCGATACTTGCCTCGCTCCTCTCAGTTTTCAATACATTGTGATCTGGGCAAGTACTATGGTAAATAAAAGTTAATAATGGTTAATAAGGTCATATTCATATTTCAAGGTCTATTAGAAGAAATGTCTTTATATAAAAATCATCATCGTAAAATATGTTTGGGGCTCAAACTTCTGTTTGCATAAAGTTTTTATTGAGCACAAAAGAATTAATTCTACTTGGTTGGGAAAGGTTTCACAGAGGAAATGGTATTTGAATTTGACCTTAAATGATGAGTAAGAGTTTATTGTTAAAGAGTATTTTAGGGGGATGAGGGGAGGTTGTTAGATAAAGCATTTCAGACAAAGTGAACAGTGAGAAGATCATTTGAATTCATCAGGGACTGTGTTCACCTTTGTGCCAGCAACAGAAAAGAAGCTTGACATGTAAATCAACATTTCAGTAGAAATTAACAACCAACAATAGTTATGCTGCAATAATGACTTGTATATGAACAAGGTACAGGGAAATTACTCATCATTCCTTCTCAAAAATTTCATTAAGTAGGTTTCTTTACATGGGAACTTGATTATACATACCACTCTTCTGCAGACTAATTACAAATTGCATTAGAAATATTGAATGCAATTGTATTTCCCCTCTGGAAGCAGAATGGGTAAGCAAGGAGCATTATCTCTTTAAGAACAAGTGATATGAATAGATAATTTGCTCTAGATATTTGCTTTACTGGCTAAAGCTATCTGAATGTGGGAGTCGTCAATGAGTCTCAGTTCTATCAGCTCAGGGGAACTGGGTCATAGCTTTCATTGGGTGCCCAGGTGATCCATGAGTTTTTATCTTAGTAATACTCATTACTGGGTCTGAAATACTTAATCTACCACCTCTATCCCCACTTCTCTCTCTCCCTCCCTCCCTCCCCTGCTTTCTCCCTGTCTTTTCTCTTCCTTTCTTCCTTCCTTCCCTACCCGCCTTCTCTTCCTTCTTGTCTTCTCTCTCGAAAAAATATCTTGGCAGACTAAAAAAATATAGAAAAGTATGACATTCATCTTTGAAGTTAAACATCACTATCGATTCCTTTAATACAGTAAAGCCTTGATCACTTAATGCTTAAAATAGAGTAAACCAAATATTTGGTGAATCTTATCACTCAGAAGGCTATACAGAAGTAGTAGAACCTGTAGTATTTTCTATGTGTCTCTGTGCTCTCAATACCAGTGGTTCCTCTGTTCTTTTCTGGGTAAGACTATACAGTAACAACTGGGGAAATAGCACACCTAAACATCCTCACTTTTTTTTTTGTTTTTACTTATGATTAAGTAGAATAGTTTATTCTCCCCCAAAACTTTTAGCCAAGGACCTGTGTCTACTCTGGACACTAGATTTATGTTATTACTGGATATAATTGAAGGTACCTTGAAACTAGATTTTCTTTGGAAAATATCTCAGCTTTGGAGGGGAATGATTGGGTTGGTTAGTAAATATAGAGTCTGAATGACTGGATAGCTAAAGTTAAAATTCTTAAAAGTAGAAAATATTTATTTAGGACATAAAATTGTCCAAGGACTATCTAAATGTTTTATGTGAAGGAGTCCCATAATTTATTTGTTTATTAATTTGTTTATTCCCCATAATTTATGCTCTGCTTTTCTTTTATACTTTTCTGTTTTATTTTGAAACATAATGGTGGTTACTACCATTTTTTGAGCACATACCATGTGCCAAACCCTTTAACTGCATTGTCTCTAAGACTCACGTGTATACTCACAGATAGCTATCATCTCCATTTTAGAGATGAGACTCAGAGAGGTGAAGTCACTTGTCCAAGGTCACATCGCTTGTCAGTGTTTGAGCTGGGCATTGATGCAAGGTCACTCTGCTCCCTGAGTCTCATCTTCTATTGTCGCTGAATGGCGGAGGTACCTGCTTTGTCATTTCTCATAAATATGTGCTTTGGTGAAAATCATTTTAAAGGAAGGTTATGAAAAGGAGAACAGAACTGAGTTATTTCTAGGCCCCTTCTATGATTTCTGTTGTCAGGGCTTATTTTTAATGTTTGGTAATTTCCATGAATTAGGAAAATTACAACATTTCCAAGAACATAAAAAGTTGTTCACTCACAATATGTATAACAAACTTCCACTTCTCAGCTTAGATTTACTGTTAATAATTGTTTTTACCTTTGAGATTTTAGAAGCTTCGTTTTGAAATGAAATCATTCTTTAACCATCCCAGAATGGCCTATTGAAAATCAAGTACATTGGCTCAAAGTAACCAAATGTTTATTGCTGAATGGCTTATACATGTAGCATAATATTTTCTATTTTCCCTCTTGTGGTCTGTTTATTTTCACAGTATGCTTGGAAGACTACACAGAAGACTCTGGGATCTTTACTTCTCCAAACTTCCCCAATAATTACCCCAAAAACTGGAAATGTGTTTATAGGATCACAGTGGAAACCAGCCAACAGATTGCACTGCACTTCAAGAACTTCTCCTTAGAGGAGGCCATTGGCAGACAATGTGTAGCAGATTTTGTGGAAATCAGGTAAGCACTGTTATTTCACTGTAATCTTTTTCATTATGTATTTTCATTCATAATCTTTCTTGGAAAGGTTAAGGAAGAAATATGGAAAATCTCTGGAAAGTTTTTGTGCTCTTTTTCTCAAGAGATAAAGTTTGTCATTTGGAGCCTGACTTAAGAGAAGAAAAACATACAATTGCATGAGGTTCAGTGGTTATTTTGAAGTGATTCTTTTATTGGGAATATTTGAAAATAATTTCCAGATTTTATTTGGGTAGAGTAAACAAAGGTACTGACACTCTGAAATTAGATACTTGCTATTGTTGAATATTTCCTTTCTTTATATAAAAACAGTTTAAATTTTAGGCAATTTACTGTCCATTTAGTCTAATTATAATAAAATGATGCTAAGATAGCAACCTCATCTTAGGATTTTCACAAAGTTTTTTGTGTGCAGATCACAAAAGTCTAGGCTTGTGAATTTCAGTACAAAGCTTTTTTTTCTTTAATTTTTTGTGAGTTTGACAGAATGTATTTAAAAAGTTATATTTGCACTAAAGGTAAGTTAACTGATTTATTGATATCTACTGAGATTATTTTATTGAGTTAAAATTGCTTAATCAATTTGATGTACATCTGTTTTTCATTTGGAATTTTATATTATTTTATAGCAAATTTTATTCTATGATATAAAGTAAGGTGCTAAAATAATAAATCACAATTGTACCATATTATGCTAAAATAACATAATTTTCTTAAGTTACAGCAATTAATCATCAGACTTTAATGCGAGTGAATCCTTTTTTTTACCCCTTAGGCCTTTAAAAGCCACAGAGTATAAACTAGATTTAAGACCCCAAAAGTTCTCGGGGAAAGAAGTATTTTAAAATTTTGCTAAATACATCATATATGATATATTAAATTTTGAAAATTTTCACATTAGAAGGAAAACATTTAAGGTTTCTCCATTAAATAAAGCAACATTTATATACACTGTTAATAATTATGGCTTTTTTATTCTGTGTTCTCTGATACATTTGCCAGACACTTTATTTGAGGAGAATATTAAACGCGTTTTCTCAGTTTGTAATTGGTTATAAAAAATGTTGTGCCAATAGTAATGGTTATTCTTTTATTAAGTTATTTGAATACTATTTAATAAATTAAAACTCGAAATTATGTTTTTTAGAGTGTTTTCGAGAGACATTGATTGATGTAAACTAATCTGTTTGTGATCTCAAAGTTCGAATAATGTTAAATGTTTATGCAGTAGGTTATATCAATAACCTAATGAAAGTTTACATCTGTATTTTCTCACAGAGATGGAGGCTATGAAACTTCACCATCCCTGGGAAAGTACTGTGGTTCAAATCTACCTCCAAGAATCATCTCTCACAGTAACAAACTATGGTTACAATTTAAGAGTGACGGCCTTGTCTCCAGATCTGGATTCTCAGCTTACTGGGATGGATCATTAACAGGTAAGTAGCAAAGAGCTGTCTTTGATTGTAGAGTCCAGTTGCACTGGTTTCTTGTTTCTTGGATCGCCATACCCATCCATTTTTTCCAGTTTGTGTTTTGTGATTATTTGTAATAAACTTCAACATTATAAATGTTTCTGAATTAATAGCAGCCTTTTGTTTTTGAAGGACAAAGTAAGGGAAGACGTTCTGGCTCCCTGGTAGATTTCTTCAAGCTGGTCATCTTGGTTAGGAAAAGTACATTGACATGAATCAGGATTACAGGCCAGCTACTCTTTGGTGATGTAGTTGTTCTGTAACTCAGTTTAAAGGGGACAAACAGTAATCAGTTTGAAATGAAGAAGAAGATTCCATTTTACCAGAAAAGAAAGGATGCGCATCATTCCAACTCTCTCTCCTGTAGGTTGTGGGGGCAATCTCACCACTCCCACCGGCACGTTCACATCTCCCAACTACCCGATGCCCTACTACCACAGCTCCGAATGCTTCTGGTGGTTGAAGTCCAGTCACGGCAGCCCATTTGAACTGGAATTCGAAGACTTTCACTTGGAGCATCATCCAAACTGCACTGCAGATTATCTGGCTGTATGTATAAAATTTCAGATATGTCATGCACTGTTCCCACCTCGCCCAACATGAGTAAATGCATTAATTTTTATTTTTGAGGTTCAGGAAAGGGGACCATTTTGTTTAAAAATCCACATAAACATTTTCAACAGAATTCAAAATTAAAAGAAATTAATTGAAAATGATAGCCTTCTAAGTACAGCATGTGTTACTGAATGACTCGGTACACTAAGCATTTAAAATATATTGAATATGGACAATTAAGATATGGTTAAAAGTCTCTTGCAAGGGGTTGTAAGACTTATCATAATTATTATCTATCTATTTTCAATATATGAAATGAAAAATAACAATTTAGAAGCTTGTATTGATGAATTAGAGAGGATAATGGAAGTCATCCAAATAAGACTTTTTATAGTACTAGCAATTCAGCCTTGTCCATTAAAAAACAATTTCAATAAAAAATGTATTGAAGTGTCATAAATTGTAAACTATGAAATGAAAAAGCAGAGAGGACTTCTGATAACAGCTATGGTCTCAAAAATATGTATTAGTCTTTCATTTTCAATCTTCAGATTTAAACCTGGGTTTACATCCTTACTTTCATACATAGCCATGGCTAAGTGGCTCGAGTTCATAGCACAAGTTTAGAGACATTTAAATATAAATTTTAACGATATTTTGGTTCAGAGCTATTCTTTCGTTATGTCCTATATGTATTTCTTCCCTACTTCTAAAGGATTACAGGGTCCTTTACATAATGTTTATAGCCATAATCATCTGACATTTAAAATGTTTTATTAAAGGTATATGATGGCCCAAGCACCAGCTCTCATTTGCTAGCTCAGCTTTGTGGGAATGAGAAACCGCCTCTCATTCTTTCTAGTGGAGACAGCATGCTTTTAAAACTGAGGACAGATGAAGGTCAACAAGGAGGTGGCTTCCTGGCCAAATACCAGCAGAGTAAGTATGTATACTGGCTGCTCAGAACCTGTAGTGGGTCTTCAATCTCTCGATGAATGAAACAAATGAAAATATGAGTAACCCATTCGGTTTGAGCCATTAAAATAAATCTTATCTCCTTATGAGAAAAATTTAACTATTTGAGGGAGAAATGCTTATACATTACATTTATCATGTAACTAAAGCATGTGGTAAACCATAGAAACTTGGAAGTGTGTTTAACATGCTAATATGAGTTGCAATTCAGCTAAAGATCAGTCTAACAGGTTAACAGCTAATGAGTTTTCATTTGTATCAAACATTATAATCTGCTAATTAGACATTATTCCATTGTACATAGTACCTCTTTTTTTGTCTTGTACCTCAAAAGATACCTTAATTTTATTAATGGAAACTGTGGTCCTTGTGAATCATATGTTGAATAGCCACATTCTTTACTGTGGAAAATCTGGTCTTTGTAGAGATGCCATTTTAAAATCTGCTTTCCCATGAGGCAGCCTGGTGGAATTAAAGGAGTACTGAGCAGAAAGTCTGGGGATCCAGGGATTTGTCCTGCCCCCCAACCCCTGGAAAGGCCACTTTTCATCTCTGGGTTCCATGATTTTGTCTCTTAAAAAAAGAGAGTAAATTAGGTGATTACAAAAGTTCCCTTCTAGAATTAAACACTTTCTAAAAGTTTCAAAATGGATGTTTAAGAAAACAAGGTTCCCTTGAATTTATGTTATTTAACACTTTAATTGTGATTTTGAAAGTACAGGCCCATTAAATCTAAATTTATGCATAATTTTTACACAATTGCCTAAAAATGGAATTCAGAGTCACCAAATCATAATCTGAATATACATTTGGATTAGTTGAGAGTATTAATATTTAACCTTGTTTTAAGTGTGAATTTGAAGATTTACATTCGTTTACATCTGAGGCTTAGGCTGAATTCTAAATAGTTTTGAATGCTGAGTTTTAATGATATATAGCTTTAGTGTATGAAAAGCTATCTCAGATTCTATCAGGGATCTGTCTGTTTAGTTGAACATGCAATCATTTCTCTAATTTTGTTATTGCCGTGATAAATTTTCTTGGTTACAGTCAGATAGCTTATGAAAAGTCCCTTTTCTTTTTATTCTTGTGACATTTTATTTTTCTCTCATAATTTATAACACTGAAGGAGTAGCTTAGTGCACATGGGGTATATAGGTTCTTAAAGGTAAAATCTAAGCTAACCAGTGAGATTTTCTGTATAATTTGCCATTTAAAATTGGGAGTCTGCAGATGATATAATTTCTGAGCAGTGAGAGCAGCCTAGAACATATTTAATGGAATATGTTTAATGAAAGTGGTTTAACGAAAAATATTTTCCTCTGCCCTGTTTTGTCATCACTGAGGCACACGGTACCTATCTGCCTAGTATCTGTAACTTCTCGCAGACATCTAAAACAACAAAATTATTCTTTAGAAATCCTTTGTGGAACAAAATGTGACCTAAAAATTTTCAAAGAGAAATACTTTGAGTCTTCTTCTGCTCCAGCAATGGAAGACTTTGAAGATCCACAAATGTGTACTTTTCCAAAGCAAAGTTTATAAATAGTGTTCTAGCCACCTGCCGTGAAGTAATATTGTAGTAGAAATGCACCTATGAACCACATTCTTCAGAGAAAACGTTTTCAATATAATGTGTATTTTCCCATTCTCTTGTTGCACATCATACGACAACATGAAAAAGACTTGAAAAAATGCACCTCGTTCAAGTCATTCGGTTTGGCAGAATTTAGCACTGACTCCCAGGAAGAGCTATACCTAGTCTAGAGGTGTATAGTGTAGTTTCACTGAAAACTCAGCTGAAGAAAATTCCAACCTTGGATTGAAGACATTTTCAAAATTTAAGATTTTCATTTCTTCAAATCCTTTGCATTCCCTCTATTCGTTTGGTACTTCCTGATGACTAAGTAGACGAATAGGAGCCTTTATTGTGAATTTCATGCTGACTTTTGAATAAACAAAGCCATGTTGTTATTTGTTTTTAGCATTCACATAGAACTTAGTGTTTTTAAACTGTTGAATTTAAAGGTCAAGATTTTTGTTCCTTCCAAATGTTAAAGTTAGAAAAACAGAAGCATAACATATTTAATACACTCTCTAAGCAAATTAGACTGATCTCTCGGTAGTGCTAAGCTGTTTGTTCTGCTGTCCACCAATTCATAGGATTTTGATGCCCACTTTAACAGGCAATTTTCATGACACCTTAAAGTCGATGAATTCAATTAAGTATTATTTTACACTTGTTTTAAATGGAGATACTTTCACTATAAAAATGCTGCAATTATATATATATAATCTAGGTGCTTTCTTAAAATCTCACACAGTTATGACATTATATGGTTGTGGTTCCTAACAGTCATGGTTATTTTTTCCAGCATGTAACAACGTGATGATTGTGAATCAAACCCATGGCCTCTTAGAGAGTATACATTACCCAAATCCCTATTCTGATAATCAGCGTTGCAACTGGACCATCCAAGCTACAACTGGCAACACTGTGAATTACATATTTTTAGGATTTGAATTGGAAAATCACATAAACTGCTCCATAGACTATTTAGAGGTATGTATTCTGAAGCTAAATAAATCATTGCATTTTCAAATCAATTAGGCAAACCAAACCAGCAGTCATCAGGCTTTGCAGAAGTAACTTCCTAATCGTGCTCTAAACTTCTATAATATACCAGCTGCCGTGGTATTTGAACAGGATATTTCATGTCTCTTTCACTGCCTCATTTTAATATTAAGGGTACTTAATCTACTACGATATATACACAAAGAATTATCTGTGTTTTCAGGTTTTAGTGTGACCTCATATTGTTTAAATAATGCAGAAAAGAAAGTAACTTCTATTTTTTTTTTAATGTTTGTTCTCTATAAATAAGAGATCAGAGAATATTTGAGTATGATGGCTTTATTTAATACTTAATTTACCTCAAACTAGGAATCATGATTTTGATTTTTGTCTTTCTTCTTAAATTTGTGTCCAATTTAGTTCATTTTTCTTTTTGTAAAACGGAAGTTTTGATGTTATAATAATGACCACCAGTGACACTTATTAAACTCTCTCTACAATGCTAAACAATAAAAGTAGCTTGAAAATTTAGCAACTTAAAATATGAAGTAATCCCCCAATTTTATAATAAGGTATTTTATTTACAGTAAAAAAGCTTTTTTGCTAACTTTCCTATGCAACTTTTTATGGCTATAGATTGTAACGTTAGGCAACTACCTATTTTACTTAATTAGTGTAATTATGCATTCAAATATAAAATTATGTATTTTCTAAACTATTAATTTAGAAATATTGATTTCCACTTTCATACTTTAAAACAATTTTATTCAACCTATATATATTTTGACCTCTCATTTTCATCATTAATAAAATCAGTTTTTGAATCTTCTAACATATCATTTTTACATCTATCTACATTGTTAATATATACCACTTTTGAATCCTCATATGATGTTTTCACTAGGAATCTTTTCTGAAGTGACAAGTACCATCTCTGATAACATTAGGATTTTCCCCCCATCTCCTCATCCACAACACAGTGACTTAGTGTTTTTCTTTTTAAGGTGATCAGTGAGTTTTAGAAGTCTTGCTTGCAAAGACTTCCAACATCCAACACTTGTAACTTTAGGATGTATTCCCAGGAAAAAATACGTTATCCTTGTAAAATTTTCATAACCCTCATTTTACCATTTCTTTTTAAAAAAGTAACATTAATTAAAGTTATTTGAAGTTAACAATATCTTTTCCAGATGGCACTTTTGTTTTTCAAAACAAAGAGGAGAAAACTTTCTGTACTTTGAGAGGATTTGTAAGGTCCTGAAAATATGGATTCCTTTGTTTTTGAGGGATAATTTTATGGGTTAAAAAAATATCTTGCTTTATATTTAGAAAAATTCAATATTATAGAAATAGTGCCATAGTGTTTACTTAGTAGAAAGAATATTGACTAGTATTCAAAGAAAATATGACACAACATAAAACAAACTTATAAACACATGCTTGACAACGGTTTTAAGTCTATTTCCCATGGTCTGATATTTAAATGGTCTTCACAAGCTTAATAATGGCCTGCTTGTCCCATTCCATTTGCCTGGAGTAGCCATCTTTTTCTTTTCTTCATATGGTGAAATCTTGATCATTTTTAGAAAAGATGGAAAAGTTGCTTTCAAAGCCCCTTGTTCATAGCACAAACACAGCAGTTTGTCATATCATATATTTGCCAGCTGCGACTGTGTCCACATGCCCTACCTGACTATAAGCTACGTGAAGTTATGGGCTGTCTTCTACTAACTTTATAACTGAGGCATTGATTGTAGACTTGGAACCTTACAGGAGTTCAGTCAGGTTGAATTGAATATCACAGCCATATTGTAGCATCAGCCTAATGATAGCTATTAGTTCATGACAAAGAACTGAATTCCAAACTGGCCTTGTGGCGTGAGCCTGCACACTGCCTGTAATTCTACCCCTCTTAGTACAAGCCAGAATAGAGCTCATGGCCTTGCCGAGTGTTGCATGCGTTGCAGTACACTAGGACCGTGCAGTGATCTGGCAAAGCACAATGGAGCAAGCTGCAGTGGGGAGGAGGCTTTCAAAATGGACTTTAGAAGAGGCTTTGGCAGAAGGAGTGGGGAGGAAATGAGATGAAACCTTTTCAGGGACCAAACTCCATCTTTGTACTTACTCAAGGGCGGAATGGTAACACGGCCCATCAGATAGTTTTTGGAGGTGTTTGAAAACTGTGGAATAAAACAAATTACTTGTTTCCATAACTGCAGCAGCTCATGAGAGGCCCTTCATAGATGCTGTTACAGGCAGGCCATCCACCTTGTGCAACATTGATGGTGAAAGCAGCAAAAATACCAAATGAGAACCAGAAGTTCAGCAGAGGCTTCCAAGGGACGATGCTGTTGCCAGATGTTTTCCACTTCTGTAAGCCAAGGGGCAAGGCCAGAGCGATCGCCACAATGGCTGGTCTGTGATGGAAATTTTAAAAGCACAAATAACCATTTAAGGAGGGAAAAACCACAAACACAAAAATCTAGTTTTCATTATTTTAATAACTTCTGGTTAAAGGTTTCTTTTTCAAGTGTTTTAGCCAAGTTCCAATTGAGTGACTGTTACTGCAGCCAGAATTATTTTGTATTAATAAAACTGAAACTAAGATAGGACTTGATTAGGTGCTGGTTGGGTATCGTGCCCAGCTTTGCTGAGAGGTGTGGGCTGGTAAAGATCCCATTGGGAATCTAGTCCATCCTTTATTATTTTGTCCTCTGGGCAAAATAAAATGATTCAGATTTGGAAATAAAATATTCGTTGGGAGGAAGCATTGTTTGCTCAAAGGAGTAAGACTGTATTGTTCATATAGTTATGAGAGGCCAACTTTAAGGATTCTTTCTGTATTTTACATCTTGATTTCACTTATTCATTTTTATTTTGAGTCTGAGTTTCCATGTGGAAGGAGATTTCTTACAGGTGAGCGAATATACAAAAGGAAGTGATGAATTTGCGAGAAATCAGCACAGACATGTACAGAGTGGCCGGAGCGTGTTTTAGGTCAACAGGGAGGATGAGTGTGGTGAAAAACGAGAAGAAGACCAGGAGGTTATTGTGTCGTGGAAGCTGAGGGAAGCGAGTATAATAGAAGGTGACAGTGGTCAACAAGGTGATATTGCCAAGGAGTCAAGAAAGGTCAAGATTGAGGCGTGTCCTATGGAGGTCGGTGTGGCTCCGGGCAGAGCAGTGTTTGAGGGGTGGCGGGAGCAGGGACATGATTGTAGTGTGAAAAGGTGCGAAGGGGAGAGAGTGAACGTAGACCAAAGTCTAAGTCTGTGAATTCAGTGTCCGAGTTCTCCTGACAGGTCATCATCAAGTCCTGGCCTCTTTTCTCCCATCCTCATCCTTCATTTCCCTAACTAGTCCTCATGCAACAAGCTCGCATGAGATGCCCCCCTTTGCATGTTCTCTTGCACATCATTTCTCTTAAAATGTGGCCCAGGATTGGATGCAGCACTCCAGCTAATCTGGCCAGGGCCCAATATGCTGGGACTATATTATCTGTTCATATACTTCTAGTCTTGTAAGCTGAGGTTAAGTGAGTTTATTGTTAGTCATGTCATAATGCTGGACTCTATTAAGACCTCTCATCTCTAGGTCACTTTAACATAAATTATAATGGTTTCATAGCCATACGTAGGATAGTATTCCTAGTAAGTTCTATTTGACTGTTTTGCCTAAGGATTCCCTCACATTGTGGTCCCTCTAAATCCTGGTTATGTGCTGTGTAGAGAATTATTCATTTGCAAATTATTCATTTGCATAAAAATTTATTGACCATTGGCCTACTACATCTTCAAAAATAATTGATAAAAATGTCAAACAGGATGATACCTGTTTTGAATACTTCAAAATAATAGATTTCTTTGTTATCTGTTATTGAACACTTTTGCGATAGCACCAAACAACTTGGTAATAATAATAGCTGATCTTCATCGAGCACTTATTATTTGCCAAGAAATTACAACAGCAACCCTGTAATGGGGGAAATATTGTCCCCATTTGACAGATGAGACAATCGAGGTCGATACAGGTTGTCCACAGTCACAAACATTACAGGTGATGGCGAAGTCAGGCTTTCTACCTGGTGCTGTGGCTCCAGGTCGATGCTCTCAGCCATGACACCACACACCCTCTATTTTATGCTCTTTCACACCCCCTCAGAGGTGACATGAGGGAGTGTCCATGGCGCCCTGGGATCTACCACTCTAGTGACACTGTCACAAAGAGAAATTCATGTAATTTTAGTATGACTTCTTCATAGATAAGCAGTGGTCATTAATTATCACCTCTTTCTTTGCTACACGCTAACAAATTATTTTTAGTGTCCAATTTCGAATTTTTTCAAAAATTGCTTTAATCTTACTCATCTGTGAGATTCTAGAATAAATCTTTCCTACATTTTGGAAGTTGAATGATTTTTTTCTTCAGACCTCTGGCAGTCCTATTTTTTATTGTTCTGCTTTATATTCTTAGTTGCAGGTACACACTCAAACTAAACTATGGAAAAAAGATGAGTGTTTGTGAAAGGACTGTTACTCTGAGGAAGGTGGGAAACCTCGTGACACCCAGGATAAACTAAGAAGCGGGGGGAGGGCAGGAGCAAAGGCAGCTTCATGGGTTCTCCCCTCTTTCTCACTGCTTCGTTGCTTCTCCCTGCAGTGTATACTCCATTCCCATCTCTCTCCCCAGAAGCTTCCTCTGAGTTTCTGCAACTTTACAATTTTAGTTTTAATATAGCCACCCCACCATGACTTTACATCTTTACCTGACCATTTACCTCAAATGCTTACAACCAACTGGACTGCCCCCGTCTGCAAATTACTAGCACAGTTGGCTCATCTTCGTCAGCTTGACGACAATGGCATGGATCTAGCCTGCTTTATGGATGGACACCTCTCTAGGTGGTATGACCAGCTCTGGGGCAGTGAGGTCCAGCCCTCCAGACAGGGTTGCTTACAGATCACGTGTGTGGGCAGAGACAGACTCTTTGAGTAGGGACATGAGTTCTGCTGGGATGCTAAAACATCCCTTGAACACTCATGAATTCAGCAAGATTACAAAATTCATTCTGTAGTTACCATACCTTTCAGTGCTGTGGAATATACTGAATGTAGAATTCACTTAAACTTGACAAAATTCATTTAAAGGACTGACTGTCTTATCTTCTAAATTGGATTTCGATGTCTCTTCTTCCAGTTTCAAAATTCTTCTAGGAATGTTTCTACTTCCCCTTCATCACGTTGTGCTATCTTCTGCAGGTGTTGGTCCAATCCACATTTATGTCTTTCTTTTGCACTAATGATAGTTTTAAAAAATAGACATTTTCTCCTAGCTGTGCCATTTCTCAAAGTTTGGCTGATTTGTACGTGTGCTCATAAAATGTTCAGAAAGCTTCTCTGTAGCCCTGTGGGCCCATTGATTCCTTCAGAGGTTTTATTGTTGCAAAAGTTATTCCTGACTTTGATGACAAAATTTAATTTTTTAAGCATTTAAAAATTTTTTCTTTCTCTGTTGCTTCTCTTTTTTATTTTTAATTTTAATCTCCTTTTGAAGTCTGGCTCCCTAAACCCAGAGGCCTGTGACTGACATGTACCATCATCACAGGCTCTAGGGACAGCGGTCACTCTCGCCTAATGTTCCAGTCACTTCTGCATGAACAACCACTTCTTTGCCAGCCAGAATTAGTCCAGAGTAGCACTTCTCTTCAGTATTTACTTTCTGAGAGACGAGAGCATATAAAGAATTCATCAGGTGCCATGCTTTTTCCAGAAAAAGACATCTGAGGACAGTCCAGGTGGTTGGAACGATCTCCCCATTGCTGTCCCTGTGCGCCTCCTTTTGCTGCGCTTGTCTTGACATATTTCCTTTTAAAAAAATTGTAGTCTTTACTGAGGAAGAAGCTGATATGATACTTGAGTACAAAGCCTCTCTAACCAGCTACTAAATTTAGCTGCATTTCAGAGTCAGCGGGACTCTTGTTAGAAAAACATATTCCTAGACTTCACCAGACTTCCCCAATCAAATCTCTGGGGATTCCAGTAGAGTGAGGCCCCCACAGGTTGCTGCCGTCTATGGCCCATTTCTACTGTGACAGCACGTTGTACCCTCACTTCAAGGCTCTCTCCTGGGAGGTTATAAATATTTAATCGGTATCCTCTTAACATATACCTTTGACTGCTACTAAATGTTTATTTTTCAATAGGTCTTATTTTCCCATTGCTATAGCTGAATTATAGACTTTGTCTCATCAAGGCTTGGTGATACTGTTATTATGTTTATCTCATTAAAAACGTAGGATTTACTCTGCAAGTTTTGAATTTTAATTCTAAACTCCGCCACCTCTTCCCCTTATTTGGCACCTTTGCCTCTATTGTCTTCCATTACATCCTTTTATACCTTTCTACGCCTTTTCCTCTTCTACTTATGGAAGTTTCGAGTCCTCTCGATTATGTCAGTGACTTCTGTCAAATGAATTTCCCACTACTCTTTATAAGATTCATTCATCTCTTGCCAAATCCTCTTGCTGATGTCATCATGTTCGCCAGATGGTTATATCATTGTTTATTTTTGTCACACTCCCATGCCCTCTTTCAATTACAAAATAACGCATTTCAAATTAAAGAATGGACAGAAACATCACCCAGGTTCCTGAATCTTTCAGTTTTACACCTATACATGTTTCCTTAGTCTGCAGCCTAAGCAGCATTTTCCATACTGACTGTGAAACATCAGGCCCCAGTGATATTTTAATTAATTAAGGTAATCCCAGCTGTTGTTGCAGAGAACTCGTAAATTCTCAGACACTTAATAAAATACCAGTTTATCTCTCAGTCACATCGCAGTTCGATGCAGGTGTTCCTTGCTTTGCACATGGTGATTCAGGAACCCAAAGAGGAAGTCAGTTTGGGGAAACCACATAGCTGTTTCTGCCACAAATGTTGGTGGATGTTTCACAAATAAAGAGACCTGAATTCTAGTAAATCTAGGAAATGCTGAATTAAACACAAACGGGGTTTGTTGTTTTGTTCTGTTTTTGCTATTGTACCTCCTTAAGCTCTTACTATCATAAACGTGCATGGTTCATTCATGTATCCATTCATTCAGTCATTCAGATATATTTCAGACACGTAAGCTGAGGAAATACAACTTTTTTAGTATCAATTTTCCATGTCTTCATGGAGGAGATGTGTTAATTGATTTATCACACAGTACAAATTTAATTACAAGCTGTGTTAAGTGCTATCAGGAACTATTATTGGGCACCCTGAAGACAGGAAATGGGAGAACCAAGCTCAGCTGTGGGTCAGAGAAAGCATCCTGTGAAGGTGTGAAGGAAGCTGGAGGTTTCACTAAGGGAAGTGGTGTTTGAAGAACTGACAGAGATCAAACCAGACGCTAGTTAGAGTGGTAAGGACAGATTTTAATCAGTAATATACTACTGCAATAAGGAAGAGGGTCTGGTATGAACTGAACTCAGCTTCAATTTGCACAGATGTGACTGGGTGTTTTAAAGGGAGAATGAGGAAACTGGGAAGGGGCAAAGTCAGGGAAGTAAATCATAAAGGCTCGGTGGGTGTGATCAGGTCAGTTGAGTCTGTTAGCTGGCAGAGGGGAGTTAGGGTTACTCCTCCTGCAGAGACTGGGAGACAGGGGCCTTATCCTTCCCGATGATGACATTTCAAAGGAATGGTTTTCAGATCCTTGAGAGAAGACACTCCTGAATTGTAGGAGATATTTTTACATCTCAGAGGGACAAAGGAAGATTTGCAATTCTAAGTCCTTTCTATTAAGTGCTCTAAGAAAGGGTGGTCAGGGGCTTTCTCAGGGGTTGGCTGCTGTTGGCAACCCTGAGCTTTCTCAGGCCTTGAAGGGGGACTGGGGTCATCCTTGGGATGTGGCCTTGAGCTGTTAGAAACTATATCACCGTTT
Organism: Pteropus medius; assembly: GCF_902729225.1. Classification (NCBI taxonomy): domain Eukaryota; kingdom Metazoa; phylum Chordata; class Mammalia; order Chiroptera; family Pteropodidae; genus Pteropus; species Pteropus medius. The sequence continues at coordinate 3,650,713 of NW_024347790.1, read as the reverse complement.
AAGTCTTATAATGTGGGGGGAATGAGTGGATGAAATCATTTGTGCTGAGAATCTGTAGTTTTTATAGGCCAGATTTGAGACCTAGTCAAGAAGAAGGCTCAGAGGAGCCTGATTAGAGCTGGATCAAGGAGAGAATCTTTGTCAGAACCGAGAAAGACCAGTGTGGCTGAGGCTGAGCCTGAGGCTTCCAGGTGGGCAGGGACGTGCAAGTGGAGGGCTTTGTGGGCACATGTAGAGTTTCAGTGACTTCCAAAGAGCAAGAGACCTTTCGAGAGTGTGAGCAGGGAAATAGCTGAGACTACTCAGAAAGACACTTATAAAAACTCTGGTCTCGAGAATCAGCTGAAGGGAGGGTAGGGGTAGCAGCGGAGATGCATTGCTGCAGCCCAGGTGAGGGAGACGGCAGCCGCTCTCTCCCCATGTTGCTGTGGAGGAGAATGACATGGAAGCGTCTGAGAGCACTAGGAGCTAAAGTCAACAGAACTGGGTGAAGGATCGCGTGGGAGGAGGATGAGACACTGAAGGAAAGGAAGACATCAGGACACAGCCTAGTAGAACTGCAGACAAGAGCAACAAGCAGGAGAGAGAGCGGGGCCACCCCGAGGGAGGGGGACACCAAAGGCAATGTTCCAGGTGAATGAGTCTTTGCCCAGGATTCTAACTCATTAACATCTATTGGACATTCATATTCCATAGAACGTTCTTGGGGAAACATCGTAGAGATGTTTTCTAAGTTTTTCCCATTTTTACCCTCATACAAGTAAGTGAAACTTCACATCTCAGGTGTTTTGAGAATTAGAATAATAAATGTCTGCTGTGTGCCAGGCACTCTGATAGACACTTTGATAAATATTATCGCTTATCCTCACGATAATCCAAGAATTGTGTATTTTTATGCTCATTGAACAGACGGAACCGGGACTTGGATAAGTAACAGTACTCAGGGTCACACCGTCAGGAGGTGACAGAGCCCAGGGTCGTGCTCAGGTCTGTCTCACCAGACTGTGGGCTCTGGAGCCCTCCTGCATTCAAAACTTGGCTCCTCCAAACTAGCCGTGACTTTGGGCACAGAATTTACCCTCTTGCTGCCTCAGTTTCCTCCTTTGTAACATGGAGGGAATGATTATACCTGCTCATAAAATTGTTATTAGATAATCCACACATCTGGCAAATATTGCGTACTCAAGAAATGCTTATTTTTTCCTCACACTCCTTATGGAGAGAGCATCCTCCTACGTGGCCATTCAGATTCTTCTTCCAAACTTTCAGGATTGATTCTCACCCTTATAACAGCCTCCCTGTCCTGGATATGCCATCTTCATTCCTCGTGACCTGTCTGCCACTTACGATGAGTGGCTCCTCCTCACTCTTGAGGTCTGACTTCTCCCAGGTGCAGCCTTCGTCTTTCAGAGTTCTCTTTCTCTTCCAAGTTCCCTTACTCCATGCATACAGCTCTTGGTAGGACTTTGACTTCTTTTATCCTTTTAAAGATTGCATCCTCTCTAATAAACGAAATGTAAACATATGTTTGTGTTTGGAGCGCACATCATGGCTGGTTGCATGAAGACATACAGGTTCTGTATGGGTCTCAGGAACAATGACCTTCGTTTCCAGATTTTTTGCTATAAAGATAAACCACTGTAGGAAGCAACTTCAGACACAGCTCTTTCTGTTGTGGTTCTTTCTGTCTCTTTCTGGGGTTTCACTCGAAAGCTTTCTTATATCTATCTGCTAACTACTGTGAGATGCTAATAATGAGCAAAGATTTAATTACTCATCTTTTGCTCACTCAGAAGAGAATGTCTTACCGGCGCCCAGGCTTTCCTCTTTCTTTCTGTGTGTAGCCTGCTTCATAATGCGTTTTGACACTTTTATTGAAGGAAATAAGAAAATCTTGAGGAGTGATGCCTTTCAAAATGTTGAATTACTAAACTTCTGTATACCTCAGCTTCCAGAGCTCTAAAATGGGGATAACAGTACTACCTGCATTATAGAGCTGCAAGAAGTTTTAAATTAAGCAAAACAAATGAAGGGATTAGAATAAAACTCGGCTAATAAATATTACTTGTTAAATGCTAGTAAATAGTGTTTATTATGATCTCAACATAAACAGAATTTTTTGATTAATTTTGGCTCTCCGAAACATTTTCCATAAATGAAGAGCTATGGTTTCTAAAACAGCCCTCCCAGTTGTAATTAGCATAGATTGGCCCCATATGTTGAAAGCAGGGCTTCCATTCCTTGGCCTCTCAGTTTCAAAAGCCTCAAGAATTCTATACCTAAAACCAAGATATGGAGTAGTTAAAATCCTCTTTGCCAGTTGGGAAAAATCTAGAGAAGCAGATGTAGTTTTATGTCTTAGCAGCAATGGGTCTGAGTGGGTTTTCATTATCATGGCACCTCCTTAAACACTTCTGGGCAGATGAGTCATGCTTCCTGGAACTGTCAGAGAAAGTTTGCTTCTAGGATGCCTGGCATTCTGCTTAGAATGTAGAGATAAGTTATTTTAATTCTGAGAACAACTGCGATTCAAAAACATACATGAAAAAGGATAACAGTACATCAAACAATTCAATTTATGTCGCTATACCAGAAATGAGTCTAGCATTGCACTAAGCATGATTTGCATTCGAAAGGAATTAAGAATGAAGTGGATCTATTGGTTAATTAAGCCAAATAATTTGTAGTGAAGTATAACGAGAAGCATTTTATAAAAAAGAAATTTAAGACTCTAAAGATGCCCAAGTAGAATGTGATTTTTTTAATGTTCATCTCAGTGTGATTAAAATCCCTTTCCTCAAAAGGAAAAGCTGATCTTTCCTGACCATACTTCATAATGAAGAATTTTCATGTGATTGTGTTAATTTGCTGCAGTTAATGAGGCAAACATACCAGCCTTCTAAAGAGAGCCTTTGCTCTCAGTTTCAAAAGAGATGCTGCGTGTTTCCGCTGTCAGTATTCTCTCAGACATGAAGGACGTAATCAGGATGAATAACAATCAGACCTACCGATTATTTCCATGCTACCTAGAAGCCACCAAAAATCACATTAGTTGCTCAAAACTCAGAATTGCGGTATCCATACTTCCTTCTCTGGTGGCCCTCGCCTAGCTCTGCTCCTCAGCTAGGTCACAGGAGGAGGTGGGTGGGGTCTCTTCCGTCTGACAGGCCTGCAGTACAGACTAGAACGCATAGGTCCGAATGCTGAATTCTAAATCTAGGAATCATCGTTGCAGATTTTGGTTAATTCTTATTGATTATCTACTTTTTAAAATAGGAAAGATTTCCAATTGCAGTATTTCAGAATTTTTTTTTTTTTTTTTAATGCCATCTTTGCAGTTCTAGCATTTACTCTTTATTTAACAGGATTTCTTTTCCTGGTCTCCCTGGATGGGAAGAGTCTACATGGACCTAGGGTCTAGGTCCTTTCATCTCAAGGTTCTATAATTTCATGTTGTTCTATGAACCGAGTTCTTCCCAGTTTCCGAATCTATCTGTAGCAGATGGCTTTTAGGAGGCAGAATATGTATTTTTTCTAATGTTTAGTGTTTCACTGTAGTACAGTTGACAGAGGGAAGGCTGCATTTCGTGGAATTCAGTGTTCAAGTGCACACAGGGAGTGTGCCTTGCTTTCAAAGCATTTCGTTAACTCTAGGGAGGGAATTTGGCATTTACTGCTCCATCGGTGACTATCACAGCTTACGTTTGTGAGACGTCTAGTCCCTGATCATCTGAAGGAATTCTTTTTTAATAAAGAATTAGTCTAATTAATAATAAAAAGTTAGTTACTATAAAAAGGGAGCATTGGAGACAAAATATAGTTTTAAATTAATGCCGGAGATTATATAATAACATTTTAATGGACTAATTTCCATGCACAGTCTTGAGATACATGTAAAAGACTCTGACGATAGTATAATATTTATAGTAGACCAGCTCGGTAACTGAGAGCCTGCAAGGGTATGGAGTCTTGGGATTGGAAAAACATTACTAGGGCATACCTACATTGCTGTGTCTATTGGTCCCCAAAGATAATGCTTTAAAAATAAGCTTATTTGATGACACAAAAATATATAATCATTGCAGAAAATTCAGAAAATGTAGAAAAACCTAGATAACACAAAATAATCTGAATTACATCACTACTAATAATATTCAGTGGTATTTATTTCCTGTAGTCTCTCCCTATATATTCACTTTATTTTACTATTCAAAGGAGATCATTCTGTACATCTATCTTATAATGACTTTTTCCCATATATCGATAGCTCGTGAACGTTTCCCTCTGTTATCTGTTACACCGCATCACTTACAACACTGCATAATCCATCATCATAAAGCAGCCAGTTCTTGTGGAGCATTTAGAATCGTTTCAAATGTCCACTGTTATAAACAAAGGTGGAATATCTTGATAGTTAAATTCTTGCACACATCCATGATTAGACAATGACCAAAAAATAAAAAATAAAAAATAAAAAACCCAAATCAGCCTCTGTGGCTTTTAAGATGAGTAATACAGAGAAAAGAGAAGTAAAAATGTAAATGCACTATTAAGAGTGGACAGCAACCAGCCACCACATAGAAAGGAGACTATATGGTCTGTGTTTGAAACAGACCTCTAATTCTGAGTGACACAGAATAACCCAGATTGTGGTCTTTTGATGGGTTTCATGCTCTCATGCAGAGCCCAGCATTATGAGTAATTGTTCAATTTTAGATGGGTATTTCACACTTCCTGCCCCACCCTGTGAGCGCATGGCTGTGTGGCTTTTCCTGTGCCTCGGGGAGGATGTGTGTCTGTGTATCCAAGTGCACAATGCATGGCCATGTGTCTAATGGAGGACACTTTGCCTCCTGGGGCCATCATGGAGCCATCTCCGTGCTCTGCTTATCAGCTTTCCTCTTCAACATTTGTCTCATTTATGCTCTACAGTTTGATTCATTTCTACCCTCTGGGATTTCCTCATCCACAATGGGACTCTTTTACCCTACTCTATGATTGTTATTTGGCATTTTCTACAGTTGTTACAGAAACAATTCAAAGCCCCTCAGATTTAAAGTAAACTCTGTCAGTTCCAAATTGATCTTGGAGATTCCTGCATAAACTTCAGCAACGATGTGCTTAATAACCACTCTGATGATGTGGCATCTGTAGATCCTATCGCAGTTGTTTTTCAGAGAGGGGAAATCTGAAGAAATGCCCTAAGAATTCACCAGTCCTCACCCTTTCAGAGCGCTAGTGGCTAAGCTGCTAGAGCTGCAGGCTGGCTGGACAGAAGGGGGAGCGGGGGACAGGAGGCTGCAGCAGGAAGACACGTGCAGAGCCACTCTCCTTACCCGATGTCTCTCCCTGTCCCCCTCACCAGGACAGTTTCTGCTGTTCTCTTCACCATCCCTGTCATGGCCCGCCCTCTCCCTCCACGTTCTCCTCCACAGTGTGATTCACGTTGGGCTGTGCGCCCCACACACCGCCCCACACAGCGTTCACACATCACCAGGTCAACATAGTGATGTCCTTCCAACTCCTTACAAGTGATTCATCGATTCATTGCTTTCCTTCTGGTCGGCCAGGGATGATTTCTGTGAAATGTTGTACATGAGTCAGCTCAAGTTCTCTACACCCATTATATATATATTATATATATATATATAATATATATATATATATATATATATTTTTTTTTTTCTCAAAGCTATTTCTGGAGTGGTTTCTTTGGGAAAAATGTTGATTCCCTTTGCCTTGGAACAAGAGTTAGAATAACATTTTGAGCACATTCCACACGACAGGCCTCATACTCAACCTATTACATGATTTGTCTTATTTTCTGTTTACAACAACCTTGTAAAATAAGAACCATCATGATACCAGATTTTTTTTTTTTTTTTACTCCTGCAGCACCCGGTCTTCTTAGGTGGTCTCCCCATCCAAGTACTAACCATGCCCGACCTTGCTTAGCTTCCAAGATGATGCCAGATTTATAAAGAAATTTTAATTAGAGAAGTTAAGTAATTTTCACAATGTTATACTCTAAGCAAATTTTAGAGCTAGACTAGATTGTGAACTCAGGGCCTGCCACCGACCACACTGAATATACTCTAAAATGTCCCTACAGTAAAATTACTTTTCTGCTTCCAACTGAATCCTAATCTTCTATTAGTGACATTAACTTCAAAAAAACCATTCTATGAACTCATTACATTTAGTTCTCAGAAATTTAACTGTCTTCCTTACATCGACTAGAATTTTTGTTCTCTGTAAATATTAGAGGATTATCTACTATACCTAGAATTCTCTCTCATGGCACATGAATTATTTCAAGTATATATTAAACTCTAAAGGATAAAGTTTTTGGAGTTTTTAAAGATTTGTAATAGGAAATGGGCCAAAAATTTTTAATGACATCATCCCAAAGATACTCTTGATTTAATTTATCTATATGGACTACATTTAATCGATTCTTAAAAATTAATATTCAACTATAAAAATAATTTTCTTCCAGAAAACTTCAAGGAAATAAGAAAAACAATGCTTTTAAAAGGGTGAATTAGATGCCAATCTAAAATGGAAAAGGCTGAGTTTTAGCTGTCACTCACTGTTTTTCTGAAATGGGTTTAGAAAGTCAATCTACACATCCCAAGCTCATACATATGAGACAATTGATTATAGTTTCATTCATTCCAGTCATAAATTTTTAAAATCAAAAACAATTTAGCAACAAAGAGGCGCTTAGAAAGTGCATTTCTGTTCTGGGAGTCCTTACATTTCATAAAGTTGATCCCCACTGAAGGAACAAGTTGGGTGCATATCAGCTGACTCTGGGTTTCTCCAGACTTGAGTTTCAGGGACTTCTACAAAACCCTACTCTTACAAAAATTTTAAGATATGTTTTCTGTCAGTGGTGTTTTTTCAGTTTTATGTCTTCTACCTTGCATGTATGGGCCCTTAATATTTAAAAGGATTGGAAGGAGTCCACGAATCATTTCATATTGCAACTGGAGTCTGAAGTCACTCATGGTCTGATAACCTAGGCATGTGCCAAATTGTCAAAACCATGCAAAGGAGGAAGATAGAGTTGGTAAATGTGGCTAGGCAAGAGATTTCCTTCCTCCTTGAATGTTCTGAGAGTAGTTGAGATATTTCTGATCAGGGAGGGACTTAAACCACAAAAATCCTACATGGGGTCTCCTTAAGGGGATAACTGAAAACATTCTACACAAGAGGTTTTGTATATACACATATCCACATTTTAAGATACATTCGATGGCTAACTTGAAAATATAAGCATCACTTAGAATATTTTTAAAAATACCTTGGAACACAGTTATGCAAATTAGATGTGCATGTTCAAATGAGAATCTCAATCTTTTCTCTTCTTGATTTCTACTAGTTTCTTTTATATAGACTTAACTCTAACCTCAAGTATTTGTTCAGACCCAGTAGATCTCTAGGCTTTCCAAAAGCAGGGGAAGTCTACCCTTAGCAGGACTGGTGCTTGCCAGTAGTTGCAATGAGTCACAGCTGGAATGTCCTGTGGTTAACATTTTCTCTGAAAACAGAATCAGAGGGCTCCAACTGGTTGCCATGGTAACCAGTATTTGTGTACTTTGAAAAATGACTGTTCCTGTTTTGTGTGGTAAATTTACGCAAGAGTGAATTGTAGAGGTGAAGTTAGCCATCTGTATGAATACAAACAAAAAAACCTGATTTAATTAGGTGTAAACTTTAGGGGGTATGGGATTTTCTTTTTTTTTGTACAGCGGTATTGTTCTATACTAATTAATTCATTAATTTATTTGACATATTTAAGCATTTTCATCAATTTCTATTTGATGTTTATTTTAAAGCATCGTTCTCTCCCTTCCAAAGGCCACAAGGAATTAATTGTCATTCATCAGGGCTCCCCCCACACCCACTCCCTTTGCCCCTGCCCCCATGCCATTCACAATGCGTTATTTAAGAAGAAGGATTCAAGGGCTCTTCTTCAATGAGGTAATCCCATCCGGAAGGAAGGAAAAAAAAATCCCTTCCAAATCATGTGAAAATGTCAGGTTTCTTAACCTTGCTGAGCTTGGAGGCAAAACTATACTGCTTATAACATTAAATACAATCTAAAATATAGTTCCTCCAAATGTCACTAGCTAGTATTTGAGAAGATCCATCATGCTTAGAGCCATTATGGTTACAGAGAAATGTTACCTTAGGTTTTGTTGTGTAAAAATGAAATGATTAAAGGTTTGGTCACTGAACTACAATCCAAAGTTAAGATGAGCCTTTTGGAGTAGAACAGAGTGTTTTCTTGCTTATTATGCCAGTTCTTGGGAACGGTATGTTTATTTTCGTATTAATTAGTTTAGAATTGGAACTCAAACACTGGACTTAATAAAAGCGAAGCTGAGATAAATACCGTACAGTGAAGCAGTAATTTAGCAGTAAACAGATTACAGCATCAACCTCCTCTCCAACCTCTGACCCCCGCCTCCTGGATTAGATGCGGGACCTGAAGGCTGAGGACAGGGCCTTCTGTTGTTGTCTCTTCTTCTTTTTATGTTGCTTCATTCTTTCTCTCATTCTCACTCCCTTCTTACGGCATCTGTTAAATATCTAGGATAATAGAAACTTGATTATAAATATACACATTTGAAGCATCAGTATTAAAAAATGTAAAAAGGAAGCTGAAGTGATAAGCCTAAAAAATAAATCTCATCTTTATTCATTTGTTTAAAATGCTTAGATTTAATATTTATGAGTGATGATATAATGGACTTCCTTTAAAATCTTTGCTCGCCTCCCCCTAAATCTCACAAGCATGTAGATATATTAAATAGCCAGTTCTGAGAAATCAGAATGCGACAGGCCAAGATTTAGAAGTCTGAGATTTCTTTTGACCTTGAACAGCCCCCCGCCTGGTCCCCCGCTTCACAGAATGGCCACAAAGGATCCAGACACTTTGCTGCCTAAAAGGAACACGCCGAAATTTAGGACTGTAAGACCTTAAGATGTATCTAACTCCGCAGGGTTCAAACAGAAGTGCAGATGAAGCCTGATTAAAATAAATGTGGTTGTGGGGAAATCACTGTGTCCATTCACAGGGGCTGTACCGGGAACCTGCCTTGCGCTGGTCAGTGAGAGGAATGCAGATGTGATCTGGGCTCTAAAGAAACTCAGAGTCTGTAGAAGAGATAAGACATGCATGCCTATAACTAGGATACAAGGACATGTGACCATTCCCACACAGAAGCACAAGCAGAGAGCTAAAGGCTTTCAAAGGCAAGCATCATGACTGCCTCTAGGAGCCATGAAAGTGCTTTGCAGAATTTGATTATAAAGCTTTTCATGTTCAAATTAGTATGTTTCAAACAGTATTTTATATCATAACATTTTAGTAAATAAAAATAATTTGATCAATCTGGAATTTGTTGAATCCAGATTACACATTTTCCTACAAACACACACAAACACATGCACTCATACTGTTGCATGTGTGTACTCTCCAAGGGACTAATCGAGGAAGTCCATGAGTCTATGATCAGACACTTTCCATTTGTTGTCATGGGCAGTTCATCCCAAGGGTATCTGGAGCAAAATGTTTAAAGTGGACATGAGGAGATTAAAAGAAAATATAATGGACTGAGTCATGAGGAAGTCAGTCTTTTGGGATTATCTTTCCTTATTGAAGAGATATGGCAGAGAGGTGGGAGGGTTTTGTTTTTCTTTGTTTTTTGTTTTTAGTTTAGAGGTGAGTATCTGATGAAATTATTAAAAGAGGCAGATAAAGTATACATGACAGGATGTAAAAATACCTCAGCGGGAGAGTGCAAAGATTTCAGCAAAAAGTTTCCAAGAGAAGAAATATAAATGGCCAATAAATATGAAAAAAACTTCAACCTCAAAGTAACACAAATTAATATAATTATGAAAATGCACACAAGTTTTCACTTTCAGAACCAGCTTTAAAAAATAATAGTCATAGCTGCTAAAGTTCTACTGCAGAAAAAATTTCTGTAAACTGCTGGTGAGAGAATAAATTGGTAAAATTTTCTGGTAAGAAATTAAGTAATATACATGAAGAGCAAAAAATGATTATACTCTTTAATTTATGTCCCTTATAGGAATCTTTCCTGGGGAAAATTTAAAATATCAAACAAAGATTTATGTTGGCAAAAAAAACTGGAAATATTCTAAATGAATAACAGAATTGTAAATAGTATATTAGTAGCATCTTATACCATTAAAAATGTTTACATAGACTATTTAGTGACATGGTTAGTATGAAATGTATGGCCCAAATTTATACACACATATATTAAACCTACATATATATGTACAAATGAAAAAAAAGTGTTGGTGAGATAAACTTCCGGTATTAACAAATTATTAACAGTGATTATCTTCAGTGGGATTAATTTTTATATTTTCCTTTTTCATAGCTTTCTAAAATGTGGTTTTTAAATGGTATTTATTTTTAAAATGTATATCATAATACTCCTACTTACCAAGTATCTCTTATATGTTGATATATGAACACATCTCATTCGGCCTACTATTTCCTTATCCTGGGCCGGGATTAGACTTCGGAGGGAATTTGCTAGGCTGACATAAAAGCAAACAATATTTGGATTTCCAGATTATTGGGCTTAGGAATCATTCCTAAAATTCTCTCTATGTAACCTTCTGTTTTGAATTCTTATGTTGAGTGTTCTGTACTCAGCCCGCCTCAAGAGATTTCACCTTAACTTTTAAACCAAGGAACAGCATTGGCTACATGAGTAGACTTTGCTTTTTTCATCTGACAAACCACGTGAAGTCTTTTTACATTAGTCATTTTCTCTCTGGTTCTAGCTCTACGATGGCCCACGGCGGTTGGGACGCTACTGTGGCTCAGATATGCCACCTTCAGGGAATACCACAAGCTCCATTCTTCAAGTGCTATTCCGCACGGATGGGGTCAGTAGCCACAAGAAAGGATTCCAGATGCAGTGGTTCGTCCACGGTAAGCCCCGCGCCAGTCTCTGTCATACGTTTCGTAGTTGCTATTTGGCCAAGAATAGCCTCCTTTCCAGTTCTATATTTGGGAACGATGCCATCAGCAAATGATGGAACCTGGGGAATAATTGGGTTCTGGGTCTTAGAAAGTCGATTCAGACATCGATGACTCCTACAGAGTTAGGTCCTGTTAGGGTTAAGAGAGAAAGCGATGTCAATTTGGACAGGATTTGGGTAAGTGCTCAAGTAGGTGCAGCAGTAAATGGCCTAAGAGAAAAGAGGGAGTAGAATGAAGTCTCCAAGGTGAAGACCCGTACTTGGGTACGGCGAGCAGATTGCAGGGTGGGATGGGGGCCTTTCAAGGGGCGTGGAATAGAAGGAGATTTAAGGCTCGCCCTGACATTAGGAGAGAAAGAAGGATAGGGATGGAAGGGAAAGAATGAGAGTCAATCAGGGAGAGAAGGGAAAGAGCAAGGATTGGGCCGAAAGGGGAGCAGGAGCAAAAACCTGAAGCCAGAGGCCTGTGTTGTGCCTGCCACACAGGTAGGGGCACGACAGACCCACCTCTGAACTGGTGCTTCAGAGAGCAGGTAGGATAATCATTTCTCTGAAAATGAAAATTCATTTTCAACAGGAGTTCTCAGACTTCTGGACAGGCCTCATATGGCCCATTGTAGAGGGAGACGGCCCCAAAGCAGTGGTTCTCTACACGTGCTCCCCCAAATGCTGCATCAGGGTCACCTGGAACGTGTCAGAGATGCAAATTCTTGGGGCCCCACCCCAGATCTACGGAATCGCAAACTCCCAAGGGAGGCCCCAAATCTGTCTTAACTGGTCTCCCTGGTAATTAAACTTTGAGAATCATCCTCCTACAGTGACCCAGACCTGAAAAATGTAGTCCTTGTGAATATTATAGTAACAGCTCTCAGCCAAGGTCTGAGGGCTCACTGGTCTGTTTCAATCAGTTTGAAAGAGAAGAGGACTTGTGGTGTTATACCAGGAACCGCACACAGACCTCTAAGCTGTGGCCCTACTGTCAGAATCGGGGGTGAGCACAGGTGAGGGCACGAATGTGTGCCGTGGTTGTCTCCTGAAGGCTGCTAACGTCATAGCACATTTATTCTATGAATCCAGTGCTATACATAACTGAATAGTCCTATTATATATTTAGAAGGTTGGGTGTTCTGAGATTATGGACTGGAGACTGTATTTCTGTTAAAAATATAAGAATGAGGTTTTTCAGTGTTTAAAACTATTTAGTGGTTATCCACAGAGCTACTTATAGCTTGAAATACAAATTATGAATTCCCAAAGTGAATGAGCTATGCTAATTAAGTCTGTGGGAATTCTCCACCATCCTTTTCATCAAGTAGGTAGATTTAATATCTTGGCATGTCAATGTATTGACTTATTAAATGGAGGGATTGGATTGATTCATCTCTATAATACAGTCCATCTCTAGTATTCTGTGATTCAAGAGTGGCGTGATTTAAAGGACACTAGAGACTGTGTGAAAAGACCAGAAGAAACAGGCAAATCTTGATAAATGATCTAGATTTTCAAGGGCCGGGCGTATGTTCTAGAGCAGTGTTTCTCAGAGCCTCGTGTGCATTAGAATCACTGGGAATCTTGTTTAAATGCAGATTCCGATACAGGGAGGCTGAGGCAAGGCCTATGAATCTGCATTTCTAAGACGTCCCAGATAATACTGATGATGCCACACTGTAGACCAGTTTAACTTTTTTCTATCAGTTCCATTTGAAATCTCTCTTTATTTGGGGGAGTCAAAGACACCCTCTGTCTATTCTCTTTTCCTGTTTACTATTTCAAAACTTTCTTGCGTTTGCTGAAAATTTGCTAAGCTTGGAACTAAAGTAATGCAACAACATTTTTCCAGCTGGGACCAGAACTGAAAAAAAAAAAATTAACTCTGTGATGCCCACTATATATAAATTATACATGGGAAGAATCTTCTAGATCTGTGAAAAGATGATTATCATATACTATAGTTATGCAGTGCCACAAGTACGCAGAGTTTATACTGTGCATCTGAACTAGGTCTTTAACTTGAGATGGCAGCCTGAGAAGAGGGGTCAACAGGATAGATGGGGTTCAGGAAAGAGGTTCTGGTGAGACAGGTTCCCCCATTTCTTACCCATTGGAGGTAAACTGAAAACATAATCTGATTTCTCAGTTATCCATGGTTCATTCCACAGATATTAAGGAACTGTTTGGGGCCAGGTACTGTGCGAGAGCTGATTCCAGCTCTAGCAGACCTGGTTCCAACTCTCATATTGCTTACAGGCAATTGGGAGAAGCAGCAAATAAGCAAAATGCACACAAAGAGATATAAATGATAAGTGCCAGGGAGCACACAAAAGGGGATTTGACTTTGACAGGAGGTCAGAACAATCCTGTGTGAACATGGGCCCTTAAACTGAAATCGAAGAGCAAGCGGGAGTTTTGTGGGCAGATAGGAGAATTTCCCCAGTAGAGAAAGCCCCTGTGGGTGAGCGTGCAGGCCAAGTGAGTGGCCGCAGTCCAGGATCCAGGGGAGCAATTCTGAGCTAAGCAGTGGGGAGAGCGTTCAGGTCACACGGAGTTAGGGGTTTGGGCAGGAACAGGGGCCATACTTTCTCTTCCGTGTAAATTCGTCAGATTTCAGAGAAATGAGTTTTGAGTAGGATCTTGAAGGACTGAAGCAACATGGCATGTTGTGGGACTCAGAAGATTAAGATAAAATAGAAAATACAAATGAATAAAAATGAAACAAATAAATACAAAGTAAATGTAAAAATTAGTCTCAATTTTCAAGTGCAGTGGTAATATTCTTGTGCGTTTGTGTGTGCACATGAACGTGTGTATGTGTATGTGACTGAAAATGATTGTTTCTGCACAACCTCCCTAAATCTCCATTTCCGAATCAGGTTCAAGTGCAAGGCCCAGGACACCCAGCCTGACACATGACTTCCTGAGCATTGCTGCTGTGGAAGAATCCCGCATACTTCATTCATTTTGTCAATTAATAAATAAACCCGTTTACAAAATGTGCTTCTTTGTTGAGGGCCCAAATCTTCTATCTGCTTTGAGAAAATGGGATCTACAATTGGGCTTTATTTATGGGCCCATTTTTAAAGTGGTGCTGTAGACATGAGATTAAGCCACACTGCCTTGCCTTTATGTGAGCCATCAAAGAGAGTCCCATCCTGGAAAGAAAGAAATAGCCCCAGTTGCCCTGCCTGGCTCAACCGCTCCCAGTATTCAGTGCTGACAGCATTGCACAAAGGCTGGATTCGGTCTCGGAGGCCTCCGTCTGGGTTGCTGAAGGGAATGTAGAGCTTGCTGCAAGCTGTGTAAATAGGGGCCTCTGGGCCAGCTGTGCATCCCCTTTGCCTCTTCTGCCCCTCTCTCCCAGAGGTCCCTTGCACTGGGCATTGGAATCCAGCGTACAAACAAGGTCAAACAGCTTTGTGAGTGAAAGAATGACATTTGTGAAGGGAGAGAACCCCTCAGCTGGGAATAGCAGGGGAAGGTCTGAGTGGCATGTGATCAGGAGGTGATGTCACCCTGGATTTTCACAAAGGAAAAGTGTGGCCTTTTCTCCAGAGAGCTAGATGACATCAGCCTCTCAAATGGGGGCTGGTTTCATTTTATTTTCCTTTTAGCTATTAATGAGATTTCTCAAGGCTTGAGGATTTTCAGAAATTGGCTCGGGGAGAACATTTTAAAAACTTTATCAAGATCCTCCAAGGCTGGCTCCGTTTGAACATGAGCCAGTGCCTTCTCAACTACCTGGGGACATGCAGTGCCGTATCAAGGGCTTTTTAAAAATAAACTTTCAGAGCCCTGGCAAAGAACCTCCATGAAGTCAGCCATGTTTCTTTTAAACTTTCATTCCATTTTTTTCCCTCACTGGGGCTTTTCAGTAGTCTTTGTTTATTGTTGATCTTTGAGGGGGATTCCTTCTAATTTGTAATTTTTATTCCTTTTGTGACTTTGAGTATGTGTGCTGGGCTTTATCTTTGTAATTCATTATCCACTTGCCTTATATGTGAATGCTGGGAAATCACTCTTAGGTGCGAGGGCAGGTAAACTGGGCTCTAAGAGGTGATCTCCTGGGCTTACTTTTTAAAGAACAGACAGTTTGCAACTGTGCATCATGTTACAGCAATTATACATAGCATCTGCCACCAGGTATTTATTGAGAACATATTTTTCATTCAGTCATTCGTTCAACTAACCAAGCAGCATATACTGATTCACTAGCAGGTTCTGGGCTTGGCGTTTAGGCTATAGAGAGTTTATTAGTTTGCTCAGGCAGCTATAACAAAATGCCTCAGATTGGGTGGTTTAAACAGCAGAGATTTATTTCTCACAGTTTTGGAGGCCTGGAAGTCCAAGATCACAGTGTCGGCAGGGTTGGTTTCTCTTGAGGGCTCTCTTGGGGGGTCTCGTTTCGACTTAATCACCTCCATAATAGCCCTATGTCCAAATACAGTGACTCTGAGATACTGGGGTTTAGGGCTTCGGTATATGAAATTTGGGGGAGACATAATTCAGCCATAGCAGAGAAGGAGACAGTATCCTTGACTTCAGGGAGTTAAGTCATTTAGTAGGGGAAACAGACAGATAAACCAAGTGCAGAAATAAGTCCATAATCCATGATGACGAAGAGGTCTGGGATGGCCTGAAGGAGTTCCAGAGGCCCTCCAGGTAGCTTTAATACTTGAGCTGAGTTTTAAAGAATAAGCGAGAATCGATCAGTCAGACAAATATCGGAGAGAGGAAGACATTTCTAAAGAGAAGCTGAGAGGCTTAGGATAACGCCAAAGTTTGCAACTGGCAAGTAGGTTAGCTAGAGCACACGTCAATAGAAGCCCCAAGGCAGTGAAAATTGATTTTTGGGAGGGCAAATAAATTTTATGCTTTATGTATAAACTACACATACACACACACACACACACACACACACACACACACACACACATAATATGTAACAGATATGTATGTATGTATATTATAGTAAAATTTAATGGGAGAGAATTTGGGAAAATGCATCTAAAAAAGGTTTCTTAGAAGGGCAATAATAAGCTAAAAATGATTGAGAAAGGGAATGATAGAAGTTGAGGCAGGACAGGTGTCAGAGACCAACTGACAAGAGCCATTGTCTGTCCTAAGCCTTGCTTCTGCACGGTGCAAAAATTCACACCTCTCAGAAGATATGATGTTCGCAATGAAAGCGATTTTATGAATTGTGGTTTGCAAAGATCCCAGGGCTCACTCACAAGGGCGGGAAGTGAATCACACCGTCTGGTCCCAATCTCAGGCAGAGACCTTTCTTCTCTCTGCTGGTGGTGAATTGCTTTCATAGAAGCATCACTTCCTGCCAGGTGGTGATAGATACAATGTCACAGAGAGAGAAGTGGTAAAACACTTGTCCTGGTCAGCCTCCACGGTAACCTCACTTAGGATCGAGAATGCCTCCTTTGTTCACTAAGTCTGTAAAGTCTTGGCATTTGTCAATAAGTCTGGTATATACAAATGGACATAGACTGCTAGGATTGTTTTATTATATAGTGTGATAAAGGATAAAGAAATCCTGTTCAGTTTGGGCAGAAATTTAAGTAAAATGGAAACTTTAAAGACACAGTTCCATTTAAGTTAGAATTTATTTCCCTAAATGCTGACTTTTCTTTCACATTCATGCATGCCGTGTCCTGTCCTGCTCATTCTAGCCCCTTCAGCCTATTTATATTTCGAACTTTTGTCTTTATGATACTCTTAGTAAATTTTTAAGCATGGAGACTGAAAATGAATAGAGTCTTAGCGTAGAACCAAAGCATAGATTTCTGCATTATGATACTGTGTCTGATTTTTATTCATGGCAAATTCCCACATGTTTTTTCTATAAAGTTCTTAATGGATAATGCTAATATTTAAAAATCTGTTTGTAAATTAATTCACATTTGTAAAATTGGAATAATAATTTACTATGAAAACCATGCAGCTCTCTTTGCCTTGGCTCCGGAACTTCTCCAGTGAGGACCTAGTAATCAGAGGCAGCTTTAAACACATGAAGACATTTCAGAATAAGTGGAAAAGCTAAATCCTGGCATTATTTGCCTCCTTGACAACAGCAGAAAATACACATACACACACTTGACCTTCACTTAATGTTGGCTCTGAGCCTTGTAACCAGCGAGGGCCTTTTAGGAGTCTTGCATCCCAATTCCCATGTCACTACTGTTTGAAAAATTTGGAGTTCTATTTCCACTACTTCTCTTTGGAACAGTTATACAAAGAAAAAAAAAACCCCTCAAAAACCTGTGACTTTCCCAAATCGCATATTGCACAATTTGTAATCATCCTTGAGATTTGGGCCAAAGGAAGGACTTTCTTCAATTTTCTGTTTGTATCCTCATTTCCTAGCAACAACACCCCAATAGACATCCCACATACTAACCAGGGGATCCCACACTTTTTCATTCTATGTGAAAAAAGAGACCACACCTTTTTTTTTTCACTTTCGAATTCTGTAGCATCCCAAAATGACAAAATGACACTGAACGAACAGGATGTTCAGTGTAAAATGTTAAATTTTGTCCCCAAAGATTTCTCTGTTTGAGCATTTACTTAAAGATTACTATATTAGTCTCTAACATTACATATCCAAGTACTGGCTTCACGTGTGTGCGTCACTGTGTATCCAGAGGAACTAACACCAGCCTTCAGTGGCATCAACTCAAAAAACAAAGAATGAATGTGATTACATTCTAGAGATTTAGAATTTTATATTCTCTATATAAGTAATGACATTAATTTACTCGTCCTTGAAATTTCCTACTTCTAGTTCTACTTTCAGATTTCTCACAGGCTAAAAAATATTGATTTTACTACCTAAATATAATTTTAAATTTATTTTAAGACATTAATTATGATAAAAATAAACTATGTTGCCATGTAAGGAGTGAATGAAAATATAATTTAAAGGCTTATTGCATTGATATAATTAACATCTGATCTGTTATTACTGGAACAAATAATTATTTTAAAAATATTGATGTTAACATTTTTAAATGATATTATCATTTTTAAAATGTCGATGTCATCATTTTAAAAAATAATACTTAATGTTATTTAAAACAATGACAGTTATGTGCTGGGCCCTTTGGTTAGTGCTTTAAAAATATTATTATCTCATGTCTCTTCCCAATAATTCTCTGAAATAAGCATCATCATTCCCATATTATGGATAAGAAAACCGAGGGAGTCTTAAAGAACTTAAATAACTTCCTCAAATTTACAGATCTAGTAAGTGATGGAATCAGGACACAAAACCATGCTTGTGGTGTTGAACTCCAACGCCTCTGTTTTAATAGCTATTCTCTGTCTAAAAACGAATAATTTTTCCCTACAACTTTTCATTGCAAAAAGATTAAATGATATCGTATCACAGAAGAGGTTAGAGCTTATAGTAAGTAATTTTGTAACTAAAGTCCCACTGAAGAAAATGAATGTTTTTAAATGAATGTATGCAGTTTTTCCCAAGTAAATAATATTCTGGTTTCAAGGTCTCCCCACTAAATTACACAATTCATTCTTTCTTCAATTCAAGGAGCAATAATGGGGGGAAGCACATTACTTAGCAAATGACTAGTTCAAAACAGCTGACGCTTGACCTTCGACACACTACCTGCTTTATTACTTAGTTATAAAGTGCTCTTCTTTTAGAGTTGCTGTGTATGGTTGATGCAATCATAGGCTTCTGAGCTGAGATAGATCACAGGGATCATCTAATCTGTTATGGTGATTTAGTTACACAAACTAGTCTACAGGAGGAGTTATAATAAAGTGAAGAGTGAAAGGCTAGCTGCCCCCAAAATAGATGGGTTTGACTGGAGGTAAACAATGAGGGATGGAGTAGAGCACTTGAGCATCTGATTAATTTGGGGCCCAGCCAGAGAGAGTTTTGCCTCCTCTAAGCTAAGGACTTTGGCTGGATGCCCTGCAAGGGACCAGCCCCTTCTGGTACTGTGATCACAGAAAACAATCTTACGGCTCAGGCTTGGAGGGCCACAGGACATCACGACCATCGGTGGAGCACTCCCTGCGTTTGTGCATTTGTCGATGTGGAGCATCCTCACTGTGGAGGGAAGGTTGGGAGTTGATGAAGAAGGAATCTGGGGGTGGGCAAGTAATGCAGAGCCCTGAGGGGAAGTCTGGGGCGCTTTTCCCTGTGGGAGCTCCGTCGTGTACCAGCACAGTTATACTGAAAGAAAGCAGGAGTCGAATGAATACTTTTAAATAGAAATGTGAGTGTTGAACTTGGAAATCACATAAAGAGAACACATTTCCTCTGTCCTTGCGAATGTTTGGAGGATTTCACAAAGTAGCCTTCGGCATGACTATGTATTTTAGGGGAAATTATTCCAGTTACCTTGGTTTCATTTCATTTCCTTACAAGATATTTTTATACTATTTTTATATATTTTGCTCAGAAATCTTAAATAATTTTTAAGATGTGTGAGGCTGATTGATTTCTCCTGAATTGTAAGCAAAGAATTTCTACTGGGAAACCATTTTGTAACTTGGTTGGAATGAGTAGATTAGAAGGAAAAGGATATAGCTAAATCAAAATGAAAAGATGACGAGATTAGCTATACTTAATGAAAGATCTTTAGCCTTTCCTATACAGGAAATTAAAATTTATGTTATGTGAAAAAGTCCTAAAATATGACTACATTGGCTTCTCTTCTCTTTAAGGGTGTACTAAGGCAAAACACCAATATTCAAGATTTGCGACATTTCAGAGCATCAGATAGTTCTGATAATCTTAACTTTGAATATTTATATGATGTCACATAGTAATTTAAAAGTCATTTTATAACTATGAACAACATTGATTTCTGAGTTCCTCGTATCTATTTTCCAACTCATTAACTTCATGTTATGCCTTATTCTTTCTCTCTTTTTTTTTTCCTTCTGTCCCTATCACTGAAAACAGATTACTCTATATCCATGGCTGTATGGAAATCAGTCAGAGAAAATGATTATCACAAAGTCTGGGACTGGGATGAAGTCTTCATGGAAGACAAAACTTTCTAAACCCTTACTGACTCCTCAGTGCTAAAAATCATACCTTTAGTTCTTCAGTTTGCATGTTTCCTCCCAATGTGACACCTAATCCGAAGTTTGTCTTGTGTTTTCTCAACAATAGACCTTGTTGAGTCTGAACATTTGTGTCTGCTGAAAATGTATGTGTTGAAGCCTAACCCCTAAGGTGATAGAGTGAGGAGGTGGGGCCTTTGGGAGTTGATGGGGTCATGGGAGCAGAGCCCTTAATATTGGGACCAGAACCCTTATGAAAGAGATCCAGAGAGCTCCCTTGCCCCCTTGTACCACGTGAAGTTTGCGAACCAGAGGAAGGCCACAAACAAGCAAATAAAGGATGAATTTCTGTTGTTTTAAGCCACCCAATTTGTGGTATTGTGTTATAACAGCCCTAACAGACTAAAACAGACTATATTCTAACCTTATCCTCGACTAACCATCATCTAAACCTCAACGTGATCAGTGGAAGGTAATCAATACGAGAGAGATGCTACACTCATAGTTGCTATCATTCTTTGCCTGCCGTCAAGTTTGCCCACCTTCTTTATCAGGGAAAGAATGGGAATACAAAAGCTTCCTAGGGCTGGCATAACAAAATACCACAAAATGAGTTGTTTAAAACAACAGAAAGTTATTCTTTCACAGATCCGGAGGCTAGAATTCCAACCATCAAGGCGTGAGCAGAGACATCCCATGGAGGGCTCTAGGGAAGAACCCTTCCTTAACCTCTTCTAGCTTCTGTTGGCTGCTGGCAGTGCCTGGCTTTCCTTGGCTTGTAGATGCATGACTCTAATCTTTGTCTCCTTCATTATGGCTTCTTCCTTCTCTGTGTCTGTGTCCAAACTTTCTTCTTCTTATAAGGACACAAATTATATTGAATTTCAGTCCCACTCTAATCCAGTATGACCTCCTCTTAACTTGATTACATCTACAAAGACCCTATTTCAAAATAAGGTCACAATCACAGGTACCAGGTGGACATGATTTCACCCGAATACATGAGGTTCTTCAACTTTTGACAGCTTTCTCCTCGCCTGGAGTCACCATACTTTGTCTTCCTTTTCTTTCAGGAGAACTTCATATTTCTTGGTCTTTATATTACTCAGTTTTCTTCTCTGATTTCATCTCATGATTGCTCCGGCTTGTGTCTCTATCCTCACAGAATAATTGCAACCTACAGAATCCCCCAGAAAATTAATCTGTGAATCCTTACGATCAGGTGAATTCTGGGTTTCCACCCTTGGTCTCGTCTTCAGGGAAGGCTAGTGATCTGATTTAAGTCTCCTGTCTTTGTAGGACAGATACCTATTATTCGTCCTTCTCCTTTATCCCAGGAGAGTGGCTTATACTTTTAGACTGTTGAAGAATTAACTGGTAAAATCAAACCAGGAATTGTTAACTTTCGGTGGTTCTTATGCATGCTACAGTCACCTTTGAACAACTGCAGCCTTTTTCGTGAGCTCACATTCCTCTCTATTCCCCACTCCCATCCTGGAAGTTTCTGTTCAAAATCACCATAATGACATTATTGGCATATCTCATAGATGTATCAGAAGTGAGGCCTGTGTACTCCAGGAACTATTTCAACTTTGCCTTTGGTTGGATCTTTCCCAAATTCTGAGCTCTTAGTTGCCATTTCACATCATACCTGCCCCACTGGGAGAGTCCTTATTGGTAACTTCTGCTTGTGACCCTATGCCCTTTGCCTTTCTGAGGGAAACTGGGCCATCCAGTGAGGCACCTCTCAACGTACTGCAACAGAGAAAGATTTTTTTAAATTACAGAATAACTATTAAAGTATAAATCAATCATTTTAATAAAGCATGTGAGTATCGTCATTTATAGTGTTTAAAATTTATTCTTTACTATACTTCGGCTTTACAACTTCTTTTTAACATCAGCAGCTAATTTCTCAGGTGTTTTGCTCAAAAATTAGAGGGTAAGAATGTGACGATGCCCTCTTTGGGTCTATTCTCTGTTCCTTTGCCCCGGTAGGGCATGTCACTTCCAAGCTGGCAGCCCTCCTGGTGCTATTGGTTTATAGAACACAGTTATGGAAAATGCCAAGTGTAAAGAGGTGACCACATTTGAGCAATCGTAGAGAAATACAAAACGTACCTTTAAAACTTTGTGCCTCCAATTCCCGTTCGCTGTTTCAATGCCAGTTCGCTTTTATTAAAGCTCTTTCATTTAAAAACAATGCCAAACCTTGAAGATAGAACATATATAGATTATGCTTAATTAAAACAAAATCATATAACTCATTAGTTGTTTTAGACCAAAAAGAAGTGTTAGCTAAATCCTTGTGTGGAAAAGGTTGAAAATATCTTCGCAAGTAAACAGGTTTAGCAACAGCTTTGAACTCTCCCTTGTTATGAGTCAGTAGATCAACATGCTTCCTGCTGATAAGGTAAGCTCTTCCTCTCAGCTCATGACTGGGAGTTTGGAAGAAAATAGAATCAAATAGATTATCAGTCACCAGTACTAAAATTTTTGTAAAGATTAACTAATTAAAAATGAAAAACATATGATTCTCTTCAGGACATTATTTCAGTTCAACTGATGGCTAACGATATTAATATGTTAGATTTTTTCAGATTTGCCTCAAGTTAAATGAAAAAGATTTTTACTTTGTTATTTTTTTCAGGTTGCTATGGTGATTTGTTTTTTTTTTTTTTTTTATCAGTGGATAGAACAGTAGGACAGTGTTCAACATGGCCATTCTAGTGCCTTCGAGCTAAAATGCCCAACAAGGCATAGTGGAGAGAGCCTAGAATTGGGAATAAGGGGTTGGGAGACAGGATATGGTAGGGGGTGGTGGCCCCAGATCTGTTGTTTTATTATGTGAGCTGTGAGTCCAACAGCCTTCTTGAGCCTCACTTTGCTCATGATCATTCTTGTCTACCTCATAGAGTAATTATGAATTTCAAGGAAGATAATGTGCTTATTAAAAACACTGTGAAAAACTATGAACTACCATACAAATGTGAAATATCTTTATTGTAGTTCAATGAACAACTGATTTCTTACCTCTCATCAGCTCTTCAGGATGGCTCTTCAGCTGGTGTGGTAATTCCTCTTCTAGCTCCAGATCTTTCTCTAATCTCATCTTATGTCTAGATAAACTCTTGTTAAATTATAACACTTAGAATGTATGAAGTGATTATTGTATGTAAGACACTTAGCTAAAAACTTTACTTTGGTTATTTCATTTAATCCATGTAGCAACCCTATGAGCTTAAATACTAATTCTGTTACAGATGAAGAAATTTGGGATTAGAAAGATTAAATTAGGTATCCAAGGAGTAACCCAGTCAGGGTAGGGACCCATTTTGTCTTATGTCACAGCCTGTGCTTTACTCGATATGTTATTTTATTTCCAAAAGTTTGGTAACCTAACACACAAATTCTACAACTCTGAAATTATGTCATTTCCTCCATGAAAATCTTTTACCAGTTGGATGCAAAGAGCCACTGTCTCTAATTCTATTTCTTCTAAGCATGTATCTCTCAAAACTCTTTTTTCAACACTCCATCACCCACTCCTCGGTTAGAGTTTTCATCACGTGGTCATTGTCTTTATGTAGACCCCTGAAATGCTTTCCTCAGTTGTTGTCCTTTGTTTTACATCACTGAAGGCCGGTTATAGAAAATGTCTCTATTTCTTTTATATTTTATTATTCATTCAACTAGACAGGTAGCATGATGATGAAGAGGATATCGGGAGTCTAAACATCACCTCTATCTTATGTCCCGATAACTATTGGTTGATGTAACGTCTTTCATCTGCAGCCTTGTCCATCTTCCATCTCTCCCTCCTACTCCTCTGACTCCTTGGTCACCCACCCGAAGTCACAGACATGACTGACAATGACATGATTTTTAAAAATGGTTGCACAGCCTGCTAAACTATGTCTTTCTCACTAGTTTCATTTGTTTTAGTATCTGCAGATGTGTCTGTATCATTTTTATGTTAAATGAAATACAGACATCAGAGATTTTCCAGAGGCCTTGTTGTTTCCATCTCTGAAATGGGCAGATAGATTTAGAAACAGATTTTTTTTCTGTGACTTATTCAAGAGAAACTCTTTTCACAAGAGATTGTCAAATCCTAAACCCCACACAAAGGGACATAATGCAATGCACGAAACACTTTTTCCCCTTCCTGGCTCCAAATAAATTTAAATTTAATAGGAAAGTGAAATTAGGTCACTTGTTTATGTAGAAAGCTTTTAGTATTAGACATCAGCAGCACTGAAAACAACTGCTACATAGGTAAAAAAGCCTACCAAATAAGACCGAATTCTACAATCTTTATTAAAAATAAAACAAATGTTGTCACTACCACAGAAGGCGCAGAAACAGTAAATCAAATAAAATGAACAGCTTTGCTCCCCAATATGAACAAGAAATTATTGATGAGACAGAATTAAATCTTTTAGCTTTTGATTGATTTGAGCATTTAGAGCACATTTCTCTTCTTCGGAATTACAAACGAGGATTTTTGGCTTATCTTGGTATTTCTTTTGAGTGACAGAAGGATAGTATGTGTTGATATAGGTTCTAAATCATATTTCCTATACTGAATTGACTCCTTTTTCTGCAGCTAATTAAGTGGAAAACAATTCAAAAGACTCGCATTATACATTTAAAAAAACACTACTATTTATTGTGAATTACAATTGTTGTTTGCTTTCATTTATAATTTGTAAAGTTCAACTCGATGAGAGCTTATAATTTTTGATTTTTATCTACGGTTGCACAATTCCAAATTCATGGTCTAATGTTTCAATGTTAGCATGATAGCTTGAATTTATGAAACATAGTATCAAATTATTCATTACATATATATATTTTTTGGTTAATATAAATTTTCCTAATTCTGTTGTGAATGTTTCCCCTTTTCACTAAAGGAGAGCATAAGAGAAACAGACATCATTTTTTCAGTTTTTAAAATATGCATTTTGACATATTTTCTTCTGCCTGATACCAAGTACACATTTGTCAAAAGTCCCAAAACCTAGGAAAAAGTGACCATACCTAAGAGAGTGAGACATAACTGGCTCGATGCTGTTCAAGATCTCTCATTTGTGGACTGGAAGTTGATACCAGAAGGGAATCATGCTTACTTTGTACCACCGTAACAAATTTAAAAATATCTTTTAGTAACTCAACGTGGGGATTTATTTATTCTTATTTGTTATCTACCACCGATTAACATGTAAAGGATAAAAAGAATTCACTGATTTTTTAAAAGTCAAAACTCATGGAAATTACTTTTTGCAAACTGAAGAAAAGCAAAAAGAGTCTAGTGACTTGCAGGAGGCCATGTGATTTTTTCCAGTACAATTAAATACTCCTGGCTTCTGCAACATGGCTCGTACTGTGTATGGCACATGCTCAATAGATATTTATCAAATGAATGAATGGAAATTAGAAATTTATTTTTATCTCTTTCAAAATTTAGAAATACAACAATTGAATTAAATTTCTATCACAGTTATTGGAATTAACTTTACTTTCTAGTACTTCATAGGCCTTTACCATATAATATCACTAAATTAATTTGTAGCATTTTGCGTTTAATGTGAACTTTTAAATCAAAGTTGTTATTTTCTGATATGTTAAACCTCAGAGGTCGTTAGAGTATGAAGGAGGAAAAGAAAGATTCAAAAGTTTCAAGCTCCAATGGTTTTTCTCTCATTCTCACAACCGCATGGTACTTTTCAGCAATAGGGCATCACTTTAATAATATTGGACTTTCTCCTTCGAAGGCGCACACATAAGTGCTCTTGCTGAGAAGAGAACATGACAGACCTACAAGTAAAATTTTGCTGTTTTCACAAACCTTGTTTATGTTTGTTTAAAATCTTAGGGAAAGCACACTGTGGGTCTTGAGAGCTGTAAGTGGGTAATAAAATAAGAACTGTAATTTTTCAAAGCATCGCCGAATGCCAAAAATCTGATATTATCATTCCGGTTTACAGTGACTAGTTAAAGGGTATTAGCATCCTGTTATTTGCAAAAGAATTTACAAGGAAACCTAAAACAATTGGAAAAGACAGTGGAAAAATGTGCAGATTTTTAGAAGAATCAACTATGATTAAAAAAAAAAATTGAATTAGATTGTCTGGTGAACTGAAGCTAAATAAAAATGCAGAGATGAGCTAGCCAAGCTTTCATTTTCTTGTTCTCTTTTATATTATTTGGCCACAGAGTTATTTATCTCCAAAGATTTTTTTCATTGGATTATTTAATTTGATACGATTGCTATCAAGAACTATAGGAGCTGAAAAAGTAGGTTAAAAATTTGGGGTGACAAATGGCTTTATATACTTATAATGTATTTTAATAAAATGCTACATGTTAAGATAATTTATATGGGCCGCTGCATCACACAACCTTAGAGAGTATCATTGCATGGAATAGTCTGACTGGTGCCCCCTGTAATTGTGCAGTGGTATTGAGGTTATATGCAATCTGTGCTGATTTTGGCTCCAAGAATATTTTCCATGTGTTGTACTAGGAAAAATATTTTCTAATCTTTCGTGGCACTTATACTTTTTCAACATTCATCACAGTCTATAAACAATGTTTGTATGTCTAATTTTAAACAACCTTTTCACAGAGCTTTAACCAAAAATAAAAGTAGAAACGTTATAGGCCATAGGAAAGATACTGACCTGTGCAACAAATTTAAAGTCTGAAAACACAGAGGTTTTCGAATGGAAGCAGGAAGTTTGCGACTGGAATCAGATTTCTTTACTGCATCAGGATTCTTCTTCGAATTCTCCTCAGCTCTTTTTAGTTGAGTGGAGATTCTGTATAGAGAATATATTTATTTTGTACTTTTAAAATACTTTGTCCTGACTCACTATCTAGGTTGAATTTGCATAGGGTGGATAGTAGACATGACCTCAGCTTTAGTGTCTTAATGTTTTAAGTCACGGCAGTTTAATTTCATTCATATGAAAACGCACATGGATTCATAACAGAGTGAGGAGGCACCATCATTTTTGAACATAAAAGTCTCGATGTGGCATAAGAGATGGTACTTGGAAGAATTTTCCAACCAATAAAGAATATTCTGAAAAAATAGAAAAGGAGGCCC
Source organism: Pteropus medius (assembly GCF_902729225.1). Classification (NCBI taxonomy): domain Eukaryota; kingdom Metazoa; phylum Chordata; class Mammalia; order Chiroptera; family Pteropodidae; genus Pteropus; species Pteropus medius. The sequence goes on along the minus strand of NW_024347790.1, from coordinate 3,623,508 downwards.
CGATACATTAATAGAGAAAATAATGGTTTTTAATCGCCAAAGATTGCTATTAGAAAACAAGATAATCTCTCTTTTCTTCTAATTTTCTTTATTTTTTTTCTAATTTTGTTTTTAAAATTTGAGCCTTCCTCAAATTTTACGTTTTCCATAAAATTTCGTCTCCCTCTCCATTCTGATTGAATTCTTACAAACTACGTGAGTCTGCAGAGTGTAGGAAAAGCCTGCGCAGCCACACGGCCTGCATTGGTGTCCTGCCTCTACCGCTCGCCCGCCAGGGGGCCTTGGGCAAGCCTGTTGACCTCTGTATGCGCTGATTTGCTCATCTGGGAAACGCAGATAATAATAGTCACTCCTTCAAGAGGGTATTCTAAGTATTAGAATGGCAGGTACTTGTAAGCACTCAGTTATTGCCAGCAGTTTTTACTGTGAGCCACATGTTGTAGCTCTTAGTTGTTGTAATGATTTGCCTTAATCACCTTCTAAGGCATGATATATAAACATTCATAAAACACATGCTGTGGCATTTTTCTATGCTTGTGGTTTATGTATCTGGTTTTTGTTTGTTTGCTTATTTTAAGTTCCTTGGGTCAGGACCTACATCATTTACATTTTTTTTTAATAGACTTTACTTTTTAGAAGAGCGCACAGCAAAATTGAGTGAAGGGTAGAATTTCCATATACTCTCCCCACATGCACAGCCTCCCCCATTGGATAATGTCCCACCTGAGTGAGACATTTGTTACAACTGATGAACCTACACGGACACATCATGATCACCTAGAGTCCATAGTTTACATTCGGGTTCACTCTTAGTGATGTATATTCTGTAGGTTTTGACAAATTCGTAATGATATATATTCACCATTTGACAAATTTGTAATGATATATATTCACCATATATTCAACATACAGAGTTTTTTCACTGCCCTAAAAATCTGTGCTCTGTCTGTTCACTCCTCCCTCTTGTCAATCCCTTGGCGACCACTGACCTTTTCACTGTCTTCACAGTTTTGCCTCTTCCAGTACGCCGAATCGTTGGAGTCACACGGTATATAACCTTTTCAGGCTGGTTTCTTCCACTTATTAATATGCACATACATCTCCTCTATGTCTTTTATAGCTTGATAGCTCATTTGTTTTCAGTGCTGAATAATATTCCATGGTCTGGATGGACCACAGTTTGTATATCCATTCACCTACTGAAGGGCATCTCTGTTGCTTCCAGGTTCTGGCAATTAAGAATAAAGCTGCCATGAACCTCCATGTACAGGTTGTTGCTCGGACATATCATACAGTTTTTATTATCTACAGTCTCTTGTACAAAGGCGAGGGTTTTGAGCACCTGGTTTCTAGATCTTAGGTCTGAAAGGATTTAGAAATAATGTATTAAATACAAAGAAACTGAAGACTGAGAGACATCGTGTTCACTGTCTAACCCTGCTTGCATAGTCCATTGTACCTTCTGTTATGAAATTTGTAAAATATGTAAAATATTTTGAAAATATCACCGAAGGTTTGATGTGGTGAGAATAAAGACTGAGAATTATTGCACCAAATGATATAATCAATATATTTTTAAAGAATAAATTTAATAAGTTGTAGCCACGAGTTTTTCCTCATTGTTTTGTAACTGCTTAATTGAAATTTTATTACAACTTTCTGGTTTTTCTCCTAAATTAGGCATGTGCATTTTCAATTATCTTTTGTTGAGTTGGATTTTTGAATTTTCCCCCATGGCTTGTGCCCACTTTGGACTGACTGAGCCTTGCTGTTTTAACAGGTTGTGGTGCGGAATTGTCGGGAGCCACGGGCTCCTTCAGCAGCCCCGGGTACCCAAACGCGTATCCCCCTAACAAGGAGTGTATCTGGTACGTTCACACGGATCCTGGGAGTAGCATTCAGCTCACCATCCATGACTTCGATGTGGAGTACCACGCAAGCTGCAGATTTGATGTCCTTGAGGTAGGAATTTAGATTGCTTTCAGCGCAGTCCACACTCCAAAATTTGGAGTAGACCTGGAGATTACTCCAAAAATCCCTAAATTCTTTCCAGTGTTTAGAGCAGTGTTCTATTCTTAGACATTTGATGAGTATCAGCCCTTCGTGAATGACACTTGCAGACAAGCGGGATTAATATCTCAATTTAGGTTTTTAGAAAGCAGTACCCTAGGGACTCGGTGACAGGCACTTTAGCCAGGAGGTGATGCTGGAGGCAGGAACAAGGGAGCGGCTGTGTGGGAGTGTGCGAGAGGAAGAGCCAGTGAAGAGACCCCTGTGGGCAACTTGGGCTTAATTCCGCTGGGACCCTCTGAGGTCCTGTGAGGACTGCTCATGAGAATCATCCTTCTGAGGACGCCAGGCTCAGGCACTGGTCCTCAGCTCTCATCCCAGCTGATGGAGGACTGTGCTGGGCATGCTTAGTGCCCCACACTTCTGGCCTAGGAAGCTCCCTTGGGAAGGGCAATGGGGAAGCAGAGTGTAAAGAGGCCGGCGCTGGGGTGGGTCGTGGCAGTAAGCAGAGGGAATGCCCAGCGCAACTGCAGCTGCGACCTAGGGGGTCGACATGGTGCAGGGCACAAAACGCATCTACTGCAGAGAGCTTTTAACAAAACGGCCACTTAGACAGTGTGAGGCATTTGAAGATAAGAGCTTTCCCAACACTACTGCAAAGAGTTTATCTCAGATGGTTAACACAGCCTTATAAAATCTATTATAATCTGCTTTTTATTGCAGGAATCCAGTTATCAGAGATCACACACACACACACACACACACACACACACACACACACACACACACACTTGACTTATCTGCAAAATTTAATGGCTTCCAAGTACACGCCAACCTCCTATCACCTCAGCAATAGGGATTGCTGTAGCACATCATGACAAGGGTTCTATATTTAGTAGAACTTAAACTCCATGATGGATGGGTGTTTGTTTTTGTTTTGTTTTGTTTTGTTTTACTGCTATATCCCTAGGCCCACAGAGTATTTGGTGAACACTCACTATGTACTTGTGGAATGGATGAAAGCACCCAAATCTCTGACTGACACACCCATAACACACATTTATGGTGGTTTACAAAGGGTTTTGGCATCTATTTTCCTGTTTGAATGTTCAATAATCTTATGATGTAAGGGGCGGGGGGAATCTTGTCTCCATTTTAGTGTTGTCAAAATAGAAGCTCTATTTTGGTTTTTCCATGACCACAAAAATAATGAATAGAAGAGCTGTGAACTGACTTCATCTACCACCAAACACTCCATGTAAGACAGTATAAAAAGATGGAGGTGGGCAGTGTGCCAGATATTGAGATGAGTGGCATGTGCTTCATAGGAAGTACAAACTTTATTTAATTACAAAACATGTTTCTTTGAAAAGGAATGGGGCTCTCAAAACATGCCTTCACTGCATGGCTGCAGTCATTGGGAATCGCATCTAGCAGCTCAGATCTCTGTAACGGAGGATAATGCTGCACTAAGTGAAATCAGAGACAGAAAACCCATAGCCTCCTCTTCATGTACGTACTGCTGCCAAGTCATGACTCCATCTCAGAGGAGGAACATTTTTTTAGGAGAAGAGAACAGGGTGGCAACCGAAATTCACACTCACTGTGTAAAGTAAGACTAACACCCCAAAGTGGAATGTTCAAATGGTCTCTCTTGCTAGCAAGGCTATTTCTCAGTGGAATAAAACCCCTTACAAAGGGCTGGCAGCAGACTTTTCCACAGTAATGTAAAATGTTCCTTACCCTTCATTTTCATATTCCAAAGGGTATGTGATTGTTGCCCACTTGGCAAATGTCAATGAGTTCATTGTGCTTTGGGTTCTGTCACACCCATTACGTGAGAAAGCAAAGACTGGGGCTGTCCCCTGCAAGCAGCCTCGGGGACAGGGACAAAGCAGGATCTCCAGGCAGCAACACTCAAGCAGGGGCTGTAAGAAGAGGCTGCAGTCTGCTTGGGGCTTGTTTTTATTAGTCCAAGATGATCTCTCATGTTCCATCAAAATCAGGGTTTGGAGGAATATTTTGAGGCCATTAAATATTTTGGAAGAGTTTTTTTTCCTTAAGGCCGAAAAGAGTAACCTTCTTACTTTTTGTTCAAAAACATTTTGTTCAGATAATGAACTCTGCAAATGCGGAAGTCAGGGCAAAAGTGCTGTAATAAATTTGCATTAATGGCTTTTCCATCCTTCATACTGTAGACACTGATAACGTGTTAGCAAGAGGTTTCGAAATCTGTTGCTCTTGGGGTGTGTGTGGCCTAGAAACACTGCTGGCTTTCTGGACCCATCCATTCTCAGCCTGCACATTATCCTTTCCTGCTCTGCCGAGCACAGCCAAGTAGGACCTCAGTGTCACCGGGTATTGGGTCTTCCTGGGTTTCAACAAATTTATTTTTCACAAAACTTTTCACCAAAAATTTCACCAAGTTTTCTCCCTCAAAACTGAATGCCCAAAAAGTGGCCAGTGGCATGAAGCAACAGCCGTTTGGTTACTCATAACCCTGGAATGCTGACTTGATGGTAACAATAAATGGAGCTAACAGAGCAGAAAGCAATGTTCAAAACAGATTAAAACCATAGGCTTTGAAATGTTCTATATCCTAAGAATTTGCTAAAAACACATTTTTTAATCTCTGATCATCAGCCCAATTCTCTTCCCCCCAAAGTTTAGTCATATGCTGTAGTCGAATGAACCACACCCTGAAATTCTTTCCATCTTTTTCCTCTTTTGAAGAGTCATGCTCTCGTTACTGGTTTTATTTGTGGAAGCCCAGTGCCATTCTGTTGTTTTGGTCCTGGAAACACTGGCTGATTTTATTTCAGTCTTTAAACCAGTGTAAAGCAGAAAAAGAAACACACTCCTCATGCAATAAACCTGGGCAATCGCTTGGCGTGGGCAGCTAGCTCTCGCTGATCCCTCGCCATGGTCGTCTGTGAGCCCAGCGCAGTAAGAGGGGAAGCAGAAGTGGCAGTGTTTATTCTTCTGGAGGCTTCCAGGCCAGCTGGCTCGTACCCAGTATGTTTGTGATCTCAAGGGGGCCCGTGAGCAGGGAAAACAAAGGCTATCTTGCTGACGTGCAAGTTTTCCCTGTTAGAACTAAACTCGAGCCCCACGTTCCCTCCAGATAAGTGCTGCTAATTGGGTCAGGTGATTAAGAGCACATGCCGCCAGTGTCTCGCTCTGAGGACTGCACCCTGGGCCAGGGGCAGGGAGACCTTCAGAACGGGAAGGACACTCTAAACAAGAATCCATCCCATCTCTTGCATTTGCATATGTGTACGTGTAAAGGGCCACACAGGGCTCTCTCTGCCTGAAGTCCTGCTTCGGCTGGGGCTTAGGGGGCCAGGCAGGCTTCACTCCTCCTAATGAAAACGAGCATGCGGCTGTCGGCCTGCTTCATTCCTTTGCAATTACTGTCCTTGTGCTCGGCCCTGCCTCAAACAGCAGTTTCATTCATTTTGGCCTTTCCTGCGTGGCTGGGGGAATTAATCAGACAAAGAAATCATTATAGATTCAAATCACACACTCCTCCCCAGAAGCAGGCTTCTTGTTCTCACTCTCTCTCCCCAGAGAACTCTGAGTGTTTCCCAGATCAGTCAGCAGCCGCCCCAAGGGTGGGCAGAGCTGGGGGCCTGGGAAGTGAGGGGAAAGTAACGAGGTGGGAAGCCACTGTACAGATATAGATGGTGGAGGTGTGTGTGGGGGGCGGGGCACGCTTGCACCAAGTCTCACCGAGGGCTGTGTACCTGGTTCCGATCCCAAGTATAGGATTACAGGCATATATATGTGGGGGAGGGAAGGACCCAGATACTAATATGCCTGAAAACTGTTGCCCCAAATGGTCTTTATTCTACAAATTCAAGACCCGAAGGTAAGGGGTCAATATCTTCTATTCCTCACATTTTCCACCCGTCTCCCCACACACGTACCCCAAACACATATACTGCATAAGCAGGGCCCACTGGCGACTGAGAAACCTGTGTGTGAAGTGTCCTGGAGGCCCACCCTGGCCGGGCTAGACTAGCCTGCTAGATGCTGGATGTGAGACCAAGAGGACACTTGCCAGGAGGAATGTGTGTGTCACTAGGGTATTGGATCCCAGTCTCACAGACAGTTGCAAGTTGGAGGAACCTAGGAGGTCAATCTGAGGACAAGTGAGATGGGCTTAGAGGGAACCATCCAGATCCTGGCACAGAGTGCAGAACAATTCCTGGGCAGAAGTTGGATCCTCTGTGTCATGTTCCTGTGAGCGGGCATGCTGGGAGCAAGGACAGAGGAGCTGTAGTCCCTTCTCGAAGATGCCACAGAACACATGGACAGAGGTTATATTTCCACTCATTCTGAAGCAGCAAAAATATTATATTAAATGCCTAATTTTATAAAATATTCAGATTTCAAAGTGGAAAATCCTAAAAATATAAGTAGGATATCAGTAACCTTCAATGAACTTGATTTTCACAAACAACATAGCTTCATACTAAGTCTATTCCTACATGCCTAGAAGAGTTAGAAAATCAGACTCGACCCTGTGTTATCTCCAATGCCTTGGCCAAAGGAATCAGGGAATCCTATGAAGACATGAAAAAGAGGAAGAGGGGATGAATATAGGGAAGATTCTGGAATAATCTATTCAGTTCAGCTCTACAATTCTGGCCGATGGAACAAGAAGGCATTTCTTGGGTGGTTGAACTTGTGTATTCCCAGGGCAGAGAGTGTGCCTTTGAAAAATCCAGCTCAAGTTTAAAGTTCCTTCCCACCCAGGGAAGCTGAGATTTCAGTCTCTAATGATAATAAAGTCCAAGGGCTAGTGGTAAAGTTGAGCCAGAGGAGGGCTATAATTGCTTACATATATCTCTTAATTTAAGTCCTGTTTTCTATATCCCATCTTAGATCTATGGAGGTCCCGATTTTCACTCTCCCAGAATAGCCCAGTTGTGTGCCCGAAGATCATCTGAGAATCCCATGCAAGTGTCCAGCACTGGAAATGAGCTAGCCATCCGGTTTAAGACCGACAGCTTCATAAATGGGAGAGGCTTCCATGCCTCGTGGCAGGCAGTCCCTGGAGGTGAGTGAACCAAGGCGGAGTCGCAAAGCACTGAAGCCCGGCCCTTGTAAATTTCATGAAGTGACTGGAGAGAGGTATGAACGCTACATCTTGACAGCTTTGTGGTTCCCAAGGGGCGAACGTGGCTTTGGCATATACCTTTCCCTAAAGCATGTGGTAGAGCTTAACTTCCCAAGTCCACCGCACATGCGATAACCAGGACATTATACAAGTCGATGGTGAGAGAAGTCGGGTGACAGGTTAAACTCACTTCCTCCCCACGGACTTGTGCCTGTTCACCAGCCTCGCACTGCTGGGACATCAGCAAAGTGGTAGGTTCCTTCGTGCCACGGTATAGACCTTGGTGTTCTTGGCAGATACCAAAGCCGTAAATGTTAAATTTGTGAATTCCAAGGAATCACAGTGTGTGATATACTGCCCAAGAACATAAGCAGTCTAAGGAAATTACTTGCAGATCCTTTAAATAAAAAAATAGTGCACAAAATGTTTTAGCAGACATTAACCTGTGCACCTACTCATAATAGCCACATTTATTAAATACTTACTGTGTGCCAGGAACTTTCCTAACTATTCTATAAGAATTATCTTATTTCATCCTCACGACCACTCTGCAAGGAAAATTCATTTTATATACTCATTATACTAAGGAGGAAATCAAAGCTTAGAGAAGTTAGTGACTTCCAGAAAATGCCAAAGCAGAAATGTAACTCTAAGCTGCCTTACGGCCTTTCTTCTGCAACTCTAAAATGATAGAGTAAGTATATTACATCTTTCCTAATGTCGGTGATATATAAATTTAATGGGAATTACAAATGTGTATTATTTAGACTATCCCTAAATGATTTTCAATCATTAGAAAATAATATTGAATTTTTGCATTACTGGTTTATATCATCAATCTAAGAAATGATGGGTCATAGAGGTAGATATTGATAGGTATTCAATAACATCACAGGAATAAAAAAAAATAATTGTATCAGGTCCAGAGTATTAAATTTTAAAAGGCAGATATTAAATTATTTGTAAAAGCATACACTACTGGATTAATGCTATATTTTTAGAGAACCATGAAGAGGCATTTCATGGCTTAATGAAAACATGATTTCGTTTGTACTTATTTTTCAATATCTTTAAAATGACTTTTGGTATTTGAAGTATTTTCTTAGTTGCCCTTGTTGGTTTTGTTGGGATGAATGAATTAATGGTGGATATTCAGGTCTTCAAAATGGTTAGCCCAGACTACATAAAACTGGTAGTCTAATATAGTAGCATATGGTCCTCTTCTACCAGGTTGTGGGGTAAACTTTTATGCATCAGAGATTCCTCTCATTACTGAACTGAGTTTCCTACCTACAGGTTGCGGTGGAACTTTCCAGGCTCCCAGTGGAGAGATTCATTCTCCAAATTACCCTAGTCCTTATAGGAGTAACACTGACTGTTCTTGGGTCATTCAAGTGGAAAGAAATTACCGTGTTCTCTTGAACTTCACTGACATTGACCTTGAATCTCAGGACTCTTGTATTATGGTAAGTGAAACAAATGTCAAGCGTTGTCTAGAGTCAAACCTGGTTCAAAACATTGCCATATGAGCATATTTAATGAATATAGTAGTTATGGATGTTTTCAACATAAAATCGTAGGAAACCCCCTATTGGCAACTTAAAATATAAAGACATTTCTTTTTTACCCAAATACAAATCAAGAGGTAGATAATCTCAGGGTTTGTTAAATAACTCAGTTTCCACTCCACCGTTCTTAGTATGTTGGCTTTTCATTGTGTATATTACCTCATGGTCAGAAAGTGGCTGCAGCAGCTCTGAACATGCTGTATGAGTCTGATGAAGAGAGGAGGAATAGTGTTAATTGTTTCTATTTTGTATTTTTTTAATCAAGAAAGAATTTTCACAGAAGCCCCCTTACATATCATTAGCCAGAACTGGCTACAAGAGACATTAAGAAAGTATAGTGGAATGGATTTATCATAACTACTTTAAATCAATTATTATTAAGCCTCCGGAGGTTCTCATAGGGTTCTGCTTTTTTGAGATCAGAATATCTCAATCTGCTATTTGAACAAATCAGTGTCTGGTAGGAGAGAATATATTGGATGATGCGGGTGAAGGAGAAGGGATGTGGCTATTAGTTGGTTAGATGACAAAAAGGTTCTCTTACTGCCAACAACTTTAATACATTCCTATATGTTTTTACTGTAAGAGTGAATAAGGTTGCATTTTGAGATTTTTTTTTTGGTTTTAATTTCATTTTTTTGGTTATCTGACTTTTTTTAACAAAAAGGTTTTTCATCTTTCATTTGTATTTTGAAACATTTCATTCAAATATAACCCAGATTCTCCTAGTTAATGAATCTTTCTAGTTTAGTTTTCTGACAGATTCTTATACAACCCTCAACTGGCTAACTTTCAGATTTAACTTAAGAAAACTAAAAAATTGTTCACATTTCTCAACGTAGTCCACTAATGGTATAATTTCAAGTATTATTTTATAAGATTAAATCATTAATGTACTTAAAAACTCAGTTGAATTATGACTATGTAATTAACCTTCTAAATGAGTCTTTGTAGTCAAAATTAGCAAAATTTTACACAAACATAAGGTGTAGGTTATCTACTTTCATAAGTGATAACTCTGGCCAACTCTCCTGACAAAGACAATTTAAAAATTTTGGATGATATTTAAAAATATCTTCCTAAGTACAATAAAGAACTCACAAGATAGTTGACATTTCTGACTTAATATTAGAGAGAGACGTGAGCCTAATATTTAGGACTGCTTTGCCCACAGGGCATCTGCCGATGCAGAAGTTAGTTAGCAGCACTTCTGAGAGCCTCTTGGGGCAAAGGGGAACAAAGTTTGAGTCCAAGGCCCAAATAGGGTGGAGGTCTTGGTAAACCAGCCTAAATCCTAGGTAAAATAAAACAGCCTTTACAAAGACTGCATCCCAGCTTCCAGTCACCCCCAGATCTCAAGCCACGGAATCATGAGAGCAACTCTATATTGCTATTGGAAGTGCAGCAGACGCGATTTGAAATCTTCTAAGGGATGTAAAATCATCATACACCTCATTTCTACCAAAAGATTTTCATATGCAATAACCAGCACACTATCGAAGATATTCATGTACATGAAGAGACAACATTAGTAACAACAGTGGAAACAAACATACTAATAAGCCAGGCACAAGTTGGCGATCAGCTATGGTTACTAAGCTTATGGAGGTAAAAGTAAAACTTAAAACTTTAAGCAAACTATAAAAAGCAATATTGCAAATATGAAAAAGAACTAACTGAAAATTTAAAAACTGGATAAATACAACAGCTGAAATTAAATTCCCAGTGGAAAATTTTTTTTTTTTGTCATATTAGACAAATTGTACAGAGATGAAGAGAGAAATAGTAAACTGCAATATAAGTCAGAAGAATCTATCTAGAAAAAAGCATGGATAAGCAAAAGAAAAAAATACAAAAGAGAGGTTAAGACACATAGAGGAGAGATATAAATGCTAAAAAGATATAACATGCATTTAATTGTAATCCCAGAAGGAAAGATAGGTAAATGGAGCAGAAGCAATATTTGAAGAGCTAATGACTAAGACTTTTCTAAAACGGATGAAAATCAGTTTACAAAAATAAGAATCCTAAGGAACTCAAACAGCCAAGCAGGATAAATTGAAAAACATACTTATCCAGAAAACTTATGACAATGAAAACAAAAAGTTGTAATTGGCCAAGAGAGTGGGTGGGCAGAAGAATAGATTACCTTTTAGGAAGTGGCAGACTGAATGCTGACTTCTCAATAGTGATAATTGGAAGCAAAAAAGACAATGGGGTGATATTTTCAGTTTGAAGAAGGAAAATAACTACCAACCAGGAACTCTGTACTCTCCTAAAAAGACTTTAAAAATACAGGTGAAGTAAAGCTTTGAAGCAGAAGAGGAGCCTTCAAGAGACGTTTTGATGGGCCGGAGACAAACTGTCTACCTCATGTTTTGCCTGTGGTGGGTGTTTCTTCATCGCTCGCTGCCTTCCCCTGTATGGTGCCAGTACAGTTTCTCCTCCTTGGTAAAGTCCATAATCTGTGGACTTCAACATACAAAGATGTGTAAACAAAACAAAGCCTAGGTCAAAGGCACACCCATCATGGCTGCATTATTTCCCTCCTGTTGTCATGCGTAGGATTTTCCACCTACCTGAGATATAAATACACAGCCTGGGTGTTCTCTGAACCACTGCCATATCTCGGCTTGCACCTGGGCTTGACTTAAACTGTAGCAAGAGGGAATAAATAGGAGGAAGTAAAACATCAGTTATGGCCTGGTCATAGGCGTAGAGATAGGAAAATAAACGCAAAGACAGGTGCTGGGAGTAGTCCAGTCTGGCAGATAAAGTAAAATACAAAAAGTAATAGTACAAACAAGTCGTCAGAATCAGGGGATCCCGTATGAAGCAGTTGGAGCGTCCCCACCGATGGGCAGGTGGGGCATTCAGAAGCAGATGCCACCGAGCACTCGAGCAACACTTTGATGTAAAAAGTGAACTCACGCACAGTGTGAGGCACCACAGGGCTGTGGTTAAGAAATCCAGCTCTGTGGTGGAGCTGAGCCTAGACTGTGCCATTTTGTAGCGGTGTTGCCTGGGAGAAAGTTAATCTTTCAGCTTTGACTTCCTTAACTGTGAAATGGGGCTAGTAAGAGTACTGTGTCGGATTTGTCATTGAGATATTTGAAACTATCTAAGTGACCTGCCTGTCACATAGAAAGTTCTCGGTTCATGCTAGCCATAATTATAACGATGCTGATGGTGAGTGCTCTCAGGGGCATTTCAACAAGCGCTGACAGAGAAAGGTGGGTGGCGTAGGGTACTAGGAGGGGCAGTGGCCTTAGGTCTTCCCACCTGTGATCCTGGGCCTTACGGTCTTCAGTTAAAGAAGAACCTACTTATGAATCTTGCTCATAGCATGGTGCCTAGCACTTAGTGTACTTAGGACTCAATAAACTGCTGTAATAATCACGAGAAAACAGAGGCATGGTTCGTTTGGGCTTGGGATCCAGGGAAGGTTTCACACTGAAGGTGACATTTAAGTGGCAGAATTTCACTAGTAGAAATATGGTAAGGAGGCTTTAGGGAAAGTGTGCACAGAGGTGTGAGCACGCAGACATTTGGGACTAGGGAAAGAGAGCGTTGTGCCTGGAGTGTAGCTATGTGTAGGAGAGCACGTGGAGACCAGGGGTCTACAGAAGATACCTAACTTGGACAAACTCATACTCTACGAAGAATCTGAAATTATCCTATAGATAATAAGGGGTGATGAAAGTTTTCTGTGAAACAGAGAAGCAATGTACTCAGAACTGTATTTTACAATGATAACAGGCAGTTGTTCTAAGATGGTTGACAGAGAAGGAGAAAGATGATATAAAGGCTGTTTGGGAAGCAGTGGAAAAATCTTGGGCAGTGGCCTTGAGGATGGAGAGAAAGGCCACATTGGAAAACGGTTATGGCGGTGGAGTCGCCAAAACCTAGAGGCTAATTACAGGCTGAGGGTGGGCTGGGTGGCTGAGATAGAGGAGCTAAGACTGTTCTCCTGAAGAATGGGTGGACGATGATGTCATTAACTAAATGAGCAAAGAGTTCGACTACTGAGTTTGGAAACGAGTTTAAAGGTCTACGCTATGTCCCTTATAGAGTTCAACACGTGCATTAGGGTTCCATGTGGGGTATGAGCTGGACATGTCTATTTGAGGGTAATTTCTGTGTATTCGGATGGTTGTTAATATCAAAGTAGGTGTGGTCACTTATAGTAGTATTTAGTAAAGAGAAAAGGGCCAAGTAAACTCTTTGAGAAACACCCCCCACTTAAGGGGCAGACGGAGGAACAGAGGAAAAAGGAGGCAGGAGGGAAACTCAGAGAGGGAGGTAGAGAACCAGGACAGAGCGGGAGCTTAGACTGAAACACAGCAACTGCATTCGGTCTTCGATGACCTTGTAAGGAGCAGGGTCAGCGTGGGTAGTAGTGGAGTGCTCCAGATCACAGTGGGTGAAGAGGTGCAGAAGCTTAGCTTTTTCTCCAGAATTATGGAAGCGAATGGTATAGGGGGATAAAAGGTTACAACCTATGAGTAAGGCAAGATCAACAGAAAATTATTGTTTTAATGATGAAGAAGCTTAAACATGCCAAGAGGGCAAGATGCTGGTGGGAAAAGAGTGGCTACATGTAAGAGATAAACGGGATAATTGATGAAGTCATGTTATCAGGGCAGAGACCTGGAGAGATTGACGCTATAAATTTTATATTTTCAGAATGAGAAATTACAACAGATGCCCAACCATATTTTATTTTGATTTGCAAATTTATCTATATTGAAAATTACATAAACCACATATAAACAGAATCATTTTTTGTTTTTCCAATTTATAAATCACCCTTACAAAAAGATAAAGAAATGTGAAAAAGGACTGTTCAGATAAATTGAGATAGAGATCTGCTGTGTACGGCTGCCAGGTGGGCGCAATTATGGGGATGGGAGGTCGGCAGAGGTTTGGAACCGGGCGGGCAGTGTCCTGGCGAGGCAGGAAGGTTGGCTCCAAGTTATAGTTAGTTGTCCAGGGCTTCATGAAAGCAGGCATTGAGGCAGCAGCCATCTACTCTTTATAGCTAGATGGACACTGGATGTGAAAAGTACCCGAAAGTCCAATACCTTACACAATATCTCTGCAGTTTCAGTTCATACAAAGCCATTACTCATTCTGGAGACATGCAAGTTAATTTCTTGGTTCTGTTGCTTCGACAGAGTCATTAGCAAAGAGAAAAACAGTCAGCTCCAATGATGCTGCCGAATGCTGTTTGTGTTCATGGGATTTTTAATAGAGCTCAAGTGTACTACTTAATACCAAGGTAAATTATGCTTGCATGGGACCAGCCATCATCTTTTATAAAACTCCTATTACAGTTTGGATTGTCAGAGTGGAAATACTAATTTTAGCAGTCGTTATGATTAATGGTCATGAACACATAGATACATAAATGTTAAGATTGGATGAGGAGAGATTATAGAGATAATTTACTGTCAGCAACTTATTTTAAAAATAAGAAAACCGATGTCCAGACGGGTCAGCATCGACACCAGGTAGAAATTAGTAGCAGGACCAGCACTAAAACACAAGCAAGCCTAAAGTAAGAATAAGTATTCTGGTAAAATGTAAAAATTATAGCCTGTGTACAGGGAACTGAATGGCAGAATAAAGGACAACTGGGAAAAGAGGGAGAAAATAAAATTAGGGTTACATTGGCACCATTTTGAACTCTCAGTTGAACCCACAATAAGGAAAAGTGCTAGGATTTCAATTATGAAGTGGAGGGCGCCTCTGCTCTGAAGTCAGGCAGCGTGCATTCTACTCATCCATCTGCTCTTTGGTGCCAGCCAAGGGCCAGGCACTGGTGGCCCTAGTTTCTGGGCATGGTGCCAGAAACCTGGGGACCTTAGGGTGCTCATTTATGAAATCGAGTGTCTGGGGAACCCAAGGAAAGAGAGAAACTAGGGAGGAGGATCTTTTTTGGAGTTGTGTTTCTGGGGAGGAGGAGGGGAACAAGGTGGGAGCTGAAGAAATGGACACGAAGGGCTGGGTGATGTCAGCGGGGGCTTATTCTGGGGATCACAGTCAGACTCACACAGCTCTAAGCTTCTGGTCGCCCTCTAGGGCACAAGTCCACCAGGCATCGGGTCAGAGGGTAATTCTACTGTCCACTTGCTGTGCAGAGGACAGCTTTCCTATAGTCGGCCTGGTCCCCAGTGGTCCCAAGTAGTGGCAGTGTAAGCCCACAGCAGCTCCAAGACATCACTTTTGGTTTCCTGGAATTAAATGCAAAAATCAACAAGTGGAAGAAACGAATGAAAATTTAAAAATGGAACAGTAATACACAGCCTCTGTCCCCTCTCATATAATCCACAGCAAGAGTGTTTGTATTTCAAAGGCATCAATCTGTTTGATGCATGAATTACTAATAGATGCATGGCTGAATAAATGAATTTTTGCTGTCTCTACTCCCGCAAGGATCAGTGGAAAATTGCAGATGACACATTTGGGAATGTGCTGTGCAGAGTTCACTGCCGGCATAGTCATCGATATACAATCTCACTATTCTGAGCCACATGAGAATTAGATAACATCTCCTAAGTGTGTTTTCTAGAATTACATGTTACTATAATGGAAAAAGAGACACCGAATTTTCTGACTTCATTGAAATGGCGATGGCATCATGGGGTGCTGATCAGAAAGCTCAGCTTGCACTCAGGTTTCAACTGGTTTGGTAATATGTTGCTCAGTCCCTTTTGACTGGCCAGTGTAGTTAACCTCAGGCTCTCCCGAATGATGATGCATTGTGAGCCATTCTTGCTAAGGCAGCGGTGGGACCCACAGGCCAGGCATGACTCTGTATGGTCAGCATGAAAATGGCTCCATTATGTTTCCTTTCAAAAAGGCTGACTTTTAAAGTGACCTCCGACTGACAGTTTAATTGCTTAATCAGAGTCTCTCTTCTGAGCCTCAGATTCATGTAGCCCTGTAAGCTCTTATTGATCTCTGGGA
This sequence comes from Pteropus medius, assembly GCF_902729225.1. NCBI lineage: Eukaryota > Metazoa > Chordata > Mammalia > Chiroptera > Pteropodidae > Pteropus > Pteropus medius. The sequence goes on along the minus strand of NW_024347790.1, from coordinate 3,607,833 downwards.
AATGCTGGTTGTAGCTCAGAGTGAGAGTGAGAGAGAAGTCAGTTCAGCAGCAGGACGGGCCCCAGAGGCTCCGACCTCTGAATTCAGCATCCTCTTCGCTCAGCACAATGGAATGTCTGCCTTGTGAGAATCAGTAAGAAACAGATAAAAGCAAGCAGAAGCGGCCCAGATCCAGTCCTCATTTGGGGAAAACATACACCAGGGCTCACCGAGCCCAGGGCACAGAAAGGGCGTGTGATGAGCAGCTGTTTTCTTTTCTGAAGCCTTTTGTACCGGTCTAGGAGAAAAAGTGAAGTGTCCGATGTAAACTGAAGAAAACCAGATGCCCCACCCCCACCCAAAGCCAGGGTTTCTGTTGTTGTTCATATTAGTTGACAGTAAGGCCCAGGGTGGGATGGGGCAGACAGAATGCAGTTTCCACATTTTGTTTTATTTTTTTAAGATACTACCCATGCTGTGTTTCCTTTTAAAACAGCGATTGTTTCCAAAACAGAGCAAGCAGACACAGGAATAATAGAACTCAGTGCTTCAAAGAGATGATGGAAAGAATTCTTCCTTAAATATTTATTGTTTTACAAATAAATCCAAGACAAAAATTAATCTCTTCCTCCGTCTCTCATTCTCATTCTTCCCTCTCTACTTCACTCCTCACCACAGAAAATTTAGTTTCCTTTTGATACATGAGGATGATCTCTGATGATCTCTGTAAAATATTTATTTTGCGTCTTGCTTTCGATAACCTGCTTTAGCCTTTTTTGCATTCCAGTGCCAAATAGTCACCCAAAGCTGTTCCAATACTGTCCCAATGTACCCTTAAAGCAAAGAATAAAGGACTTGAAACCCACAGCTCTCAATCTGTGGCCACAGGCTTTGTTTTGTTTATATGTCAGCTCAGAATCTCCTCAAATTCCTGTTTATTTGTGAACATGAAATGAGCTTCTTGGATTTTTTTCATATTAACACTGCTTGGAACAACTGCAGATTATTAGAGTTTATAGTCTGTAAAAGTTGAAGACCGAATGCAATAACGTAGAACAAAGGAAAAGGAGTGACAGTATCCTGACATGAGAATTTATCTTGGCGTTTAGTTTCAGAGGAGTGTAGCTGGAAAATGTCACTGACTGAGGAAACCGATGCTTCCTACGTCCCACCCCTAGGAAAAGCTGCTATAATGAGTCATATTTTCATTTCTGTCCTCACATTTATGATTTTAACAGCTTGGATAATTTCCTGAGGGATTCCCCTCCCTATCACTGAATATTTCCTCTGTCTTAGAGCAGTTTGAATTCCAAAATGGTAATTCCATCAGCAGCTATACTACCATATGTAATACGTGAAAATATTTCATAGATTCTCATCTTCGAAATTGACTTTGCACTCTGATGGAAATGATCTCTCTGTATCCTAAATATTTTATCCTTCACCATATATATATGTGTGTGTGTGTGTGTATATATATATATATATATATATATTTTAACCCTGATAAGCTTTAAGGCAATCAGAAGCAGTAGATATGTGTTGTGGGGCATTAAAAATGAAGTAAAGAGTAAAGACCCGTTTGAAAGTTAAAGTAGGCCCGGGGCGAGGTGAGATAGAGGCCGTGCTGGACCAGGCATTTGGGTCGTGGTTAGACCAGAAAGGACAAGGAGGGTTTCTACCTGAATCCAAGAACAGGACCAAGTTTAGAGATCAAGGATGTAAATTCTAAGTTGACGTATCAGCACAAGGTGCTGTGTCCTTTACTGCACCGTCTGCCAGGTTAGCCAGGCTGGGAGCCCCATGCGCGTTCGGCCGAGTGGCATGCACGGCAGGTGCCAGCCACCCTGAAATCCAGGACGCCGCAAATAAGACTTTCTGACATGCCACCGATGATGCTTTATGGCAGGACTGGGTAAGTGAGAGGAGGCTTCCCTTCTATTTCCGCGGCTCCCACGATTATCTTTCTGGGGGATCATGGGCACCTCATGTAGCTTCCTAGAATACTGTTCTCAATGAATTATCCTTGATTTTATCTTTTTGGCCAGTTTAATGGTAATCGGATGTCACATGGATGGCTCTACACTACTCAGTGTGTGACTGCGAGCAAGTTATTTGTTTTCTGAGCCTCAATCTTACCACTGCAAAATATAATTATAAGAAAGATTGAATTTTTTAAAATGTATTTAAAACATTTTTCAGAATGTCTAGTGCAGATAAGTGTTAGCTGCTACTCCTAATTTTTCTATTACTTCTACTACTTCTATTACTACTCATACTATGTTAAAGTTCTTCACTGATCTTTTCAGAATTTGTGGACCTGAGGTACACAGAACTGGATTCATAATCCCCCTTCATTTCTATCTATCCTCATTAGTTCATAAACATTCATTTTATTTTATCTTACTTTTTAAACCTTAAAATATGTTTTATAAATTTTCCCCACATTCTTCGATATATCATCTCAGTGAATTTTATCGCTTTATGAGTGTGTTATTTTAATACCTTCCAGAAGATTCCTAAATGAATTAAGAAGAAGAAAGTAATAGTGCAGAAAATGAAAATAAAAGCATATTTATATACATCATAATTTGTTCGCACGGAAACGTTAACTGAAGCTAAGGGCAAGCATCGTCGTACTTTGGGGACTATAAAATACTTTGTGTGTTTTACTTTTGAATTAAAATAGTTTCTTCTTACTCCAGTTTGTAAAAATTTTAACCCACACACTTAGTTGGCTTATTTTCTCCCTGAGCAAGATGAAAGTCAGTAAAACCAGAAGACAGGAGATTCAGAAGAAATATCCCCCCGCCCACCTCCTCTCCAGCAATCTGAAGAAATATATTTCAGTTTCTAGAAGTGAAAATGCAAACATTACTGAGGAAGCTGATGTTCATTTTTACCCCTCAGTCATGTGCTTCAGGCTGCAAGCAGTGACGGTTTTAGTAAGGTCATCACGAGGCACTCCGTCACCAGGGCTTTGATCGTAGAGGAGGAGGATGCGGGCAGGAGCACTGTGCACTGCATCGTGTCAGGCCCTGCTCTTTAGTTCTCAAGCAAAGCGTCAACGATTGCTTATCTTGATTTAGTGCAATTTTTAAAAGTATTGGGACACTCAGCTTTCCTTTTGTACTGGCTTTTACATTTTAGGGGGAGCACACTGCATGCTGGCGGTTGTTTGGAGATTGAATTGAAGGGCACAAATTTAGGCAGGGAGAATTTCAGGCTGCTGTGGTGACTTAGGCAAGACGTGACAGGGTCCCAAATCAAGACACCAAGAGGAGGCCCTGCGGGGAGGTGACGGGAAGGGATCCAAGAAACACGTCAGAGAGAGAATTGACGGGACACAAAGATCCTTTGGAGTGAGGGGATAGAGAGAGATCTAAAATGGCTTAACAATTGGGTATATGCTTCTGGCACTTACTGAGGCAAGAAATGAAGGTGAAGGAGGGGTGAGGGCCGGGGGAAATGACTTTGGTTTAAGATGTTTGCCTTCAAGGTTCAGATATATGGGACAGTACAAGCCATGAGCTCTGGAATGCCATTGGATAGATGAGCCTGGAATTTCCAGGGATGGCTGGTACACTTGTAGGTACTGGCCAGCTAATAAACATCTTGGAGATCATAAAACAGATGCGTATCCATTTAATTTGATGCGTTCCTGGCAGCAAAAGGCTAGATTAAGTGGTATTAATATCCATCTGGCTTAGCTACTACAGTACTATTATATGACTAGTGTATTGTCATGTCTCTGTACGTGATCACTTACATGTCTGACTGGTTAAATGCTTAAATATTTTAAATATATATGTCATTTAAAAATTTTATGTGTTCCTCATATTAAAATTTTAAAGTACAGAAAAAAAAGAAGTGAGTAATTAATGCCATCCATAATGTTGGAATACAGAGACAAACTATTAAAAGTTTGGCTTATTTCCTACACAAACATATATATATATGCAAACACACACGTGTATACTTACTCACACATAAACATAGATAGTTAAGGTAATACTGCATATCATTTTGTATCCTGCATTTTCTCCTTAGCATTATTTAATATATTTCTTCTTAAAAGTAATTTCTTTATGGCTATATAATCAACCATATGGACATACCAGAGTTCAGTTAACCATTAGTTTATTATTGACCACTTAGATAACTCTGCATTTTTTTCTTATTCTAATAATACTATGAAGAGCATATTTATATGTGAATCTTCTTCTACATTTCCTAAAACTTCCTTTATATAGATTCTTCTTTCTTTATTGAAAACTCTATTATAAAATATTTTCAATGTAACCTACATAATGCGTATAAAGTATATATGAACAAAAATATCCCACTGTCCAGACTTGCCAAATCTTAATATTTTGACACATTGGCTTCAAGTTCTTTTCTTTTTTTCCCAAAAAGAAATGAATTGCTAAAGAGATGGGCTCTGATACCATCTGCCCCCATCCCGGAGGAAACCGCTTGGGTTTACAAGTCCCATGGCTATTTTTTTTATTAAGGTATAGTTGACATACAATATTATATTAGTTCAAGTTATACAACATAGTGATTTTACATTTTGTACCTTATCATATAACTGCGGTAAGTCTGGTAACCATCTGTCACCGTACAAAGTTATTATGATATTATTGACTTTATTCTCTATGATGTCCATGACATCAGTGCAACTTATTTATTTTATAACTGAAGATTTGTACCTCTTATTATCCTTCACCTTTTTCACCCACCCCCTTACCCTCCTCCCCTCTGGTAGCCATCAGTTTGTTCTCTGTATCAATGAAATTTTAACAGTGGCAAGTAATGGACGTCTGGGTGACCACCTCCATTCCCTCCCCTCACTTCTCCACACAAGAATTCCTTGAATTCCTTATCAAGGGCGATGGGTTTCCCAGACCTCTGCGAGTCCTCTTCCTCACCTGGAGTGATCGACTGTGTCAGACTGTACTGAAGGAAGCCTAAGTTATTCCCTTGTTAAGAGACAGTTGGAATTTAGACTTCTTTTCTTTATTTCTCCAAAATACCACACACTTGAGGCTCTTTTGTGTAGTAAACTTTGACTAAATAATTTAGGCACTGACAGGTGATTACTGCAAATAGCACCATGGCAATTGAATTAAAATGTGATACTATACTTTCTTGTCCTTAAAAATCCATTGTTCATTTTTTCTTCAACCTCTTATTTCACTCCCCCTGTCTTAGTTACCTATTGCTACATAACAAATTATCCCCAAACTTAATGCCTTAAAACAACAGTGTTTATAGTTTCCGTGTCAGGAATCCAGGCGTGCCTCAACTGCGTCTTTCCCGGCTCACTCACGTGGCTGGTGGCAGGATTCAGTTCCTTGCAGACTGTTGGCTAGAGGCCTCCCTTAGTTCCTCGCCACGCAGGCCTCTCTACGGAGTGTCTCGTAACACAGAGCAAGCAGTGCAGAGCGAGCAATGAGGGACGCAAGGGAGAGTGCCAGCGAAGGAAGAGTGCCAGCAGGATGGAGGAGGCCATCTGCCACAACCTAACCATGGAAGGGACATCTTACCACTTTGGCTGTAATCTGTTTATCAGAAACAAGTCGTTAGGTCCACTCCACACTCCGGAGGAGGAGATTACACAAGACAAAAATCACTGGAGCCAGGTCAGAAGTTGCCACCCCCACAGTCCCAGTTGGGTAATTTTCATGGATCACATGCTCTACTCAGGTTCCCGCCTCTTCTTATATTTCTGGAAAACCCCACCCTTTGGACATCTTTTTGTTTTTGCCTCTACAGCTCTCTAGTTTCCTCCTTCCAAAGCTTTATTCATTTCTTAAATATCAATTTAGCTATCCCTCTGTCTTTCTTTAATACTAGAGGCTAATACCTATTAAGTGCTTAGTATGTGCCAGGAACTATCCTAAGTACTTTACATCTTTTAATGCATTTAATTCTGATGAACACTATGAGCTATGTATTCATGCCAATCCCATTTTACAAATTAGTAAGCCAAAGGGATAGGGAGGAGAGAAACTTGTCCACAATAACATAAAATAACATCTCTCCTTCCACAGTCATTCTCTGAGAACCTGTGAAGGTGTTTTGCTAAATAAAGACTGTTTTTCTCTCTAAAGGGAATTCCGGCACCAGCTTCATAGGCCTCTTTAAATATCATCAGAAAGAGAGGCTAGTCTCTCTCCCAAATGATTTTCCTCCTCATGTCACGTGGGGATGACACGTGTGGACTTTGAAAAAGAGTTGATGTTTACCCACATCTCTTTAAGATATTAACACATCAAGTATTAAAATTCATAAATGTTTGGCTCAGTCCTAACTTCTGGCTAAAGCTTAGGATATGGAGAGCCCCCCAGAACACAGTAATATGTCATGTGTTCTGAATACTCTGGGCCTTGGGGATGGGTCTGATGTCCTCTATCCTCCTCCCGCCTTCCATGCCCTCTCACAGCTGTTGAAAGGCTGGTACAGCCAGTGAGAAGGCACCTGGGAGCTGTGTGTGTGGCCTGGCCTGTGCCCTGTGATTGGATGCCTCCTGCATTGCCCTTTGGGCCCAGATGTAGAAAGCTTGCCCAGAAAGCAGCCCTAGTTGAACTTTTCCTGCTATGAATAACCTCTTTTACCCACTGTTGTGACCGCTATGCACTTACGTGCGGCAATCCATGAGAGAGAGGACAGTTTTTTTTTAACTCTTGAATTTCCTCAATTCTAGTCCTCTGTTCTGAGAGGCCATATACTCATATATGTTCTTCATTTATTTTGTATGTCAAACATTTATCGTCTGTTATGTGGCAAGTTCTGTTCTTTTAAAAAGTCTCCTATTTTTATATGATAAAATTAACGTTTGGTATTTTGTGTATGCTAGCATCTGGAATTTTTACAAAACTCTGGATATTTTCTAAAGATACCAACTTTTTGTAGAAATTAGATGACCACTTAACTGATCTGCCCGTCTTGGCAATCTCTGCAGCTGTAACTCCCCAGGATAGGAGCCACTTTTTCTTTTGTGGATTCAACTTCAAAATTTTATTTTACTAGCATCAGATCAGAAAATTAATTCCCAGGCCTAGAAAACTCTCAGCAATGGAGTTAAATGAAAATTATATATCTATAGGTTATATAAATATGTTATATGTATAGCCAATACTAATATAATTTGCTAGCTCTGCCTTGGGCACTTAATGGAAGTAAGGGAAAATACATATTGATGATTTTCATGACTTTTGAATTTTAAATAAATGGGGAGCAAGGTTTATCATGTTTTCCTTACAATTTTTTTCATATACTTTTAAAATTAAAACTTAAATTGAGAGTGTTAAGAACACTCTCAAACAAAAGAATTGCTGTTCTGAATTACTGAAAAAAAAATCAACTGTCTCTTTAATAACCTGAGGTGTTATACTTTCATGCAATAACAATTAGGTATATAACTTAATAACTCTCACAAGCATTTTAAAGAAAAATAACATGTACAATGTAGAATTTGGAGAGAGAATAATTAAGTTCTCAACTCTGCTGCTCACTAGCTGTATGATCTTGGATTATTAGCTTCTGTTGTCACTAGCTTCCATTGGAAGAGATAATACTTTAATAGCTAGCACACTCGTCTTACTTTCTTCATTAAAAAAAAATCACATGGTGTCGAGGACGAAGTTAAGATGTTTGTGGTAGTGCTTGTACGATTGTTAATTAAATTTAAGGTGCCATTGGGATGCCCTTGTCATTCAGGAACATTTGGAAACCTTCAACTTTGGGTCCATTCCTTGTAGAGCAATGCTTCAGCCATATGAATTTCAGACAAAGTCCTGTAATTCCTCTTTGGGGGCTTGAGAGCTGGGAAACATGTAGACTCGCTGGAAAATGTGCTCCTCTCCAAGGATCCCCAGGGTAGTGGCTCATTCATGTGACTTTGTGAAGTTTCTAGCCTTAACTTTCTACCTTAATTTTTTTTTCCTTACAAACATTGCAACCATTACAAGAGAAAAGGAGGACTTAGAAAAGTAAGGGACAATGTTATCTATTTACTCGCTAGACCTCTGAATTAGGAAGAAATAAAGGAGACTTAGAAGAGCCTTGCCTTTGTGCGTTCATGGACTTATAAAAATCCTTTGAATGAGGGCACTGTTGTTGTTGTTGTTGTTGCTGCTGCTGCTGGTGGGGGTGTCTATAACTTCATAGAACCCCAGTATTCCCCTAGAGTTTAAGATGCTCCTGTAAACAAACAAATCATCTTAAAAGAAGCAAGTAGTCTTGTGCAAGTAGTCTTGACTAAGAATCAATTGATATATTGCCCAGACCTTGTAACTTTGGATGTTCTAGAAAGTATTCTCTAAAACAAGATAGTATTAACATAATATTACTGACATCCTCAGTTGTTATGGGTATAACCTTAGGAAAGTAGAAAACCAAATATAGAGATGTTAAAGTCTTGAATTAAACCAATGATGATACTATTTGAGAACAGGTTAATGTGTAGATGTAGTAAGAGTTTTGTAGTGATGATTTATATGGTATTTCAGCTACTGTTAAGGTGTCCAACATGTTCAAAAGAAGCAGTCATACTAGATTGGGAACTATATTCTGAATTAGTTAAGAAAATGTAATTTAGTTTTGAATCCATCTTTAAAGATTAAATAAAAATCAGTTTTAATGGTTTTATTTATTGGACATGCAGGATTTGAACATTAAGTGAGAAAAAAGAAAAAGAAACAATAATTGCTGCTCAGAACTACATTTATTTAAAATTAATTATTGTAAAATGTTTAGCTCCATCATGAGTTAAAAATTCTATTAATGTTTGATTCATGTACTTGTGTAAATTTAACTGAGAATAGCCTCCCGATCATACTTATGTGCTAAAAAGATCACTGATTATAGTCATCACCAGATATTTAAAGTCATTGGTATGTATCTTGTTTGTATGAAATCTCTAAACCTTTCATTTTTTCCCAAGACTTTCTTATTATATATAAATGACAATTTATTTTGAATGAAACAGCCATATTTTAATTTCATATTTTAATCCCCCTCTTGTGGTTGGCCAATGGAGTCATCTACTCTATTGAATTGATATTTTGCATTGGACAAAATGAGGATTTCGATTCTGTACTCTAGATCTAGCTGTCTGGTTCAACATGACCTGCTCACTCTTAGGAATTGTATGACTCAGCCACATTCCTTAGGCTCTTTATGCATCAGTTGTCCTCTTATTAAAAATGGAGGAATTCTTGTGAGGAGAAAATGAGATACTGAACATGAAGGCCTGAGTCGAGTTCCTGGCACTTTGTAAGCACTTAATGAATGGTTGCTTTTATTATTATCGCCCGAAGAGAAAGAGTTCATTTGCCCCTGGTTTACAAACAAGAGCATTAAAAAACTCACAGTGGACACACAGCATTCCAAGGAAATGAACGAGCTTCAGTTTCCCAAACCAATACAGCAATTTCGGGTGCAAGTAACGTAAGCTCTATTCTGTTGTCAAGTATGGGACATAGCACTGGAAAGACAAAAAGCCCAGTATATTTTCTTAATTTACGGGTAATTTTCTACACCTGAGTCATATCATTATATCACTTGAATGAATGTACTGCTTCTCTTTCTTCTTGACCACGACTTTGTGAAGAACAAAGAGTACTAGCAAATGTTGGGTTTCCGAAAATGGGTTTCACTATTTTTCATCGATTTGCTCCTGTATTCATCCTTGCATCAAACATTTTCAGCACCTATTGTGGGTATGGCTCATGACGTGACTGCACTTGAGTCATGGCAGGGGAGGAAGAGAGGCTGTGACAGCCATGGTATAAGGACTTCCAGAGATCTCATAATGGTTCTGGCAGAGATGCTCCTACTGAAATCTCTAGAGTGTCCCTAGAAACGGCCAAAGACTCAGACACTCCCATGGAACTGTGTGACATGACAACAAAACTAAGCACTAGATCCAGCACATGTATGTTTCCACTACTTCACTGATGTTCAGATGGTCCATGGAACAAGGGCCTTGTAGACGTAAGTACGAAATTCAGAACCATTATTTTCCCTGTTGTCTTTCTTCGTAGGTGTTTGATGGTTTAAACTCTTTAACTACCCACCTGGCCACTATGTGCGGAAGGCAGCAGCTGACTAACCCCATCACCTCCTCAGGAAACAGCCTCTTTCTGCGATTCCGGTCTGGCCCTTCCAGTCAGAGCAGGGGCTTCCGTGCTCACTTCAGGCAAGGCAGGTACCATGTGGTCTCTCTGAGGCACAGGTCGTCTGCCTGCTCGTAGGTGCCCCTCTTGGTGCTGTAATATAATGAGACCGGCCCTTAGAAATTGATCCCAGCTTTGTACTTAACATGCAACAATTTAGATAGAACTAAGGAACTATGATTTGCAATTATTCCAATTGTTGATCCTTTCAACTTACTGTTGTCTAACTCAGATGGTGCTGACTTCCTTCGGATCTCTGTAGCTCTCAAACAAGCTTTCAAAATAATACTTAAAGTAGCTTTAATACTAGAGATATGATAAAGAGGTGTCTATCCAACTTCATTATCCATAGATAAATTACCTAGCATTTATCCAAGGTTTATGCTAGAAGGAGACACACCACTAGAAATAACAAGGCTTGCTTGTAATATAGGGTCAGATTCTAACCCTTGAGGTAGTGATTGTCCTCATTTCTGGATCCTGCCATTGTCCACCTGAAGAATTAATGTTGTTTTCCATTATTTTCTTAAACCACCACTTTTCAGTTCTTGTTAGTAGACCTTTTCACCCATTGCCTTTTATCCGATTAACCTTTACCCTACTGTCAGAGATGGAGCCCAGCACTGGAGGGATTGTTAGGTGGCTTCAACATGCTTCTGATTTTTAGTCAGATGATCCTTGTCATTTCAAATTAGTTTAGTCCGTTTAATTATTTGGTCTGTTTTAGGGCCCTTGCTTGTATTCTACAGTAAAGAGCCCTGGCTAAAGATAGCTTCTGGATCAAGGTCTCTCAAAGATGCACTGTATACTTTGGAGCAAGACAGGCTGCATAAGTCACTCTGCGATTTCAAAGAAAGAATAGTTTCTGAACACATTTTTTTTTTCATTTAATTTATCACTTATGCTTTGCTTCAGAGTAAAAAAAAAAAAAGTCCTCATAGATCTTCTCTTGAACTCACACTTTCTCCATCTTCCTTCAAGGTCAACTCACAAAAGCCCTGCTCTGATCATGCCACTGAGAGCACCAACACCTGTCCTGGCACCGCACTGCCTCGGGAATGGATCCCGAGCTCCTCTAGATGTCACGCGAGGGCCCAGGAACCTGCACTGATCTTGCTTCCAGCATCACCTCTAATAACCCCAAGTGTTCCATGCTTCAGCCAAGTCTGTGTAGATGCAGTTCTTAACCTCCTCTGTGTTTTTGCTTAGGCTGCCTTCCCCCTGCACTACCCTTCTGCACCCCCAAGTCCTCCTGCGGCCACTGTCTCCTCTGGGAGACGCTTCTCACCCTCTCACTGGCAACAAACTCTTCCTCTCCTGCACTCCCATAGAGCTTTGCACGTCTCCGATCATCCATAGCTTTGCTTGTGCAATCTTGTTCAATTGCATATTGATTTTCCTAGAAAAAGAAGTCTATAAAAGAGATTATTTCTATACTTATAATTTATGAGTAGGCAGAGTGAGTGAATCATTGCCATAGTTTTGTTTGAGTGATTCAAGCAATTCGTAGCCATTTAACCTGTTGTTCTGCATCATTCCCCACTTCCTATAATTAAAAAATATTGTTATAAATGTACAGTGTGTTCCCATTTTCTTATGGTTTGTGTGCAGCTTCCTTAGTGGAGTACTTCCTTGGTATGGATTTCAAAAACAAGGAAAAATCAACTATGTTTTCATTCATCAAATAATTGTCTTGCACAATCAGTAGAAATCAAAAATATATGACATGTGCGTGTGTTTGTGTGTCCTCAGCCTGTGGAGGCTACATCCTCACCAACTCGTTTGATACAATATCCTCTCCATTGTTTCCTGCCAAGTATCCAGACAATCAGAACTGCAGCTGGATTATTCAAGCTCAACGTCCTTGTAAGTAACAAAAAAAATGAAAAAGAATCCAGGGTGGATGGTGTCTGTGGGAAAGCCCGCCTGTGACTAATGGCCTTATCTCCTTGCTCCTAACAATTGACAGCCTTCCTCTTTCTTTTTTGAAAGTCCCAACTCCTGATATGCACGAAAACAAGCATTTCCTAATCTGATAGGAAAGTAATTTTTACTTTTTATTCTTAATTGAAAATTTGTTTTAAGTGTCAAGGCGTAGCATACGGGGGAAAAAAAACACACCCTATAACCTTGCTATATTGACAGGCATGTGAAGTTGAGGATAATCAAAAATAGTTTTGACATGTGTGCCTTGAGTGCAGTAGACGTGCAAGACAGTTGCTAAACAAATAAAGAATAAGGACCATAGATTAGAAAATTAATAACTCATAGTTTGAGAATACAGTACTGTGAGCGTATTAATCTTTAGTCAAAGTGGAAGCTAATTATAAAACCTGGTCTCTCCTGCAATGCATGTATTGAAAAAAAAAAAATTTTAACACAGGCCTAGAAGAAACATTTAGTGTTTATGTTTTTTTTTATTTTTATTTTTTGGAATCCTAGAGTCTTGTTTTCTGACCCAGTAATAGTCTTGGTGGTAAAGTTTACTGTCCACATTTTACAGACAAAGAAAATGAGGAGACCCTTAAAGGCTCAAGCAAAGTGACCTCAAAAAGGATGATCCTGGGGCCATCATGAATCTTGTTCAGATGAGCCCTACCCTTCTCTGAATTTTTCAGGAAAAATTTATGATTTCAGACATAATGTGGGAAAGGCATTAAGTTCTTGACTCCACTCTATAATTAATGACCTGTGTGATAATAGTCAAGTCACTTAAGCTATTGAAGCCCCATTAACTAATCTAAAAAATGAAGAGTTTGGCTTAAATATTCTCTAACACTCTTCTTAGCAATGTTAAGAGTTAACAAAAAGGTATCTTTACTGACAGGCCTACAGTTTGGAGGTTGGCGATATAATCCTTAGCTGATGGCAGCTGGAGAGCATGGAACCCTAAAGAAAGCAGCCAGCCTGCCAGAAACCAAGCCTTAGATAAAGAGGCCTCCTGCTTTGAGCTGAGCAGTTCTGCACCCAAGGATAATTTCTAATGAGTTGTAAAGCTTTTAGATGAAAGATCTCACTGGTTCAAAGACAGCAACAGGAAGAACAACAAATGGAAAATGTACCCAAGCACTTGCTGTTCTGCAAGTAATTCAAAGCTTTCTTTATAAATGACCTTGAACCTTCAGGGCCCTGGCTCTGGCCTTAGAGTAAAACCGACAGCGCTAGGATGTGTGTGCCAGGAGAAAGAGCGTGTCTCATTCACGAGCACCAATAAGAATCAGGATTTAAGGAAACTATTCTATTGGGAGAAATACTTAGAAGAACACAGCAATGGCTGATATAAAAATGTGTGAGAACTCTATATTCCAACAAGCTGTTCCCTCTACGCCACATAGTAAACCTCTGCAGGAGTCCACTTCTTTACTGGCATTCAGATTCTACCTGCATTTTCAAAACCTTCAATGTTGTTACTCTTCAAAGGTAACCTTTTAGCAGATCGGTTGTCTCTTTCCCTCCTCAGCCACTCAAACCCTGTGCAAATCTACCAAATTCATTTCTTCCATGCTAGAGAACCCACAGATGAAATCATCAGAGGTAAAATTTCTCTCCCAGTGTGTTTTACTTGCCAGTATTTTGTCAAATAGCATTCTCTCTTTTCTTACAGTCAATCACATAACCCTCTCCTTTACCCACTTTGGACTTGAAAGGAGCACAACGTGTACGCGAGACTTCCTAGAAATTTTGGACGGCCGTTACGACGACGCGCCCCTCCGAGGTACTGCGGCGGCATTCACTCAGTCACATCTGTGGCCTTGGCTGTGTTTCATTTATATTCATACATATGCGTATGCTGTCATTCAAGGTTAGAATGTTTCCAATAATCACAAAGCACAGCATAAGCCAAATAAAGAATATTAGGGGGTAAGAAAGCAGGATGTAATGTGAGATTCAAGAAACTCAGTTTGTTCATATGCAAGGACGTGAATAGTTTGTTTGTTTTTAATTTAAAAGTTGTAACCGCTTTAGATAGCAGTGAAATAAAATCTACCCCAGCTTTCCATAGCATTCTGTAAGAAATTTCTTATTACTATTTGACCACAGCTCTTATATTCAAATTGAGCATTTTTTTCTGGTTTTGTCCTCAGTGAAAGCAAAAAATATATATGTATATGAATATATATATATATTCATAAATTTATATATATGTATGTGTGTGTGTGTGTATATATATATATATATATATATATAAATATAAATACTCTGGATTTTGATTTGTAAGACATCCTAGTAAGACTAAACATTGCTGCTATCTAGTTTCTGAACTGTCCTCAAGCAAAATAATCTCAGGTTATTTAAACTTTCGCCATGAGAAGCTTATATTTGGGCGTCTCTTCCTGTGCTGGAAGACCAACTCCCTCAGAAGAGGGACTTCATTCTGCTCATCACTTTACTCACAGGTCAGCGCCTGCGGTGGGAGTGGGAGCTCAGTGACTACTCTGCCCTGTGCGCACTTCTGGCTGTATTGCTTGTGATTTTCACCTGTAAGCATTTGACCACGGATGAGGACGTATTATTTAGCAGACATGTATATAGAACTCACCTTACACTGAATCCTAGTGTAAGAACTTACAGTAACTCAGTTAATACTCACACTCTTATGATATAGCTTTCATAGTTAACAATATTCTCTCTTCTCGAGTGAGGAAACTGAGGCACAGAGTACTTAAGTAACTGGCCCAGGTCACGTAGCTAGGAAATAGAAGAGCTAGGAGTTGAATCCAGGTATCTGCTATAAAATTTTGCTTTTAAGTATTAGTGCATTTATTTGTGCAGGTTCCTACTGTGCTAGAGATTTTAGCATTAGTTATATTTGGACCCAGGTCATCTACATTTTTCTTATCTCCTCCTAATGTTCTTCATCATGTTTATAAATCATCTCTCCTGTGCTTGTATTTGTAGTTTATTTTAAATCCTCAGGCATTGTTTCAAACACTGACCCTGATTTAAATGTTTCTCTTAATAGCGATTTCTTGTTTGCATTGATCGCTTGTGGTACGTGCTGACTAGAGCAGTGGCTGATGCCACGTCACCGTTCATTCTCCTCATCATTATTTTCATTCTTTAGGCCGCTACTGTGGCACCACCATGCCTCATCCCATCACCTCTTTTAGCGATGCTCTGACACTGAGGTTCGTCTCTGATTCTGGAGTGAATTCCGATGGTTTCCACGCTACGTATGCCGCGTCATCCTCAGGTAAGACATGTTAGCAAATGGCACTGCTAGGTTAAGAGGAACGCGCTCAGAATCCTTGGTATGCTATTTGGGAATCTTTTAGAGTTGGAAGCTAGTTTCCTAAGATCGCCTCTGAGACTAGCCTTACCTTCTTCCAAATTAGGTTCATGTACTTGTAAATTCCAGCACTAGTGAACTCTGTGTCACGTTGTCTCTATCCATTCATCTGCCCATGGACACTTAGCGTGTGTCCCTACCTTGGCTGTTGTAACTAATGCTGCTAATAGTGAACTCTGGAAATGGAAAGAATTGGTTGGAATGATCTTGGATGACTTGCTGGCAGTGTGTTGGTGTTCTCCTCCATGACAAGTCCGTTGAAGCAGCCCCTGATCGACGAAGTTCAATGACATCTGTTATGGACAGACAACCTCTGTTCTTGTCTCCCTGGCCTCGAAATTGGACTCAGGCAGGATCTGGAGGGATGGTGGCACGTGGGTAGAAGCAGAAAGAGGAGCCGCCTGGTACTGGGTCTCTTAGCTAGGAGAGTGCTGGTTGTCAGCTGCCAGCTTCCTCATTATCAGCACTGAAAAGCCATAGAACACCTAGAAGAACCTAGAAGATGTGTGTGTGGGTTCGCGGTCTCCTGAGAGCGAGAGGCTTGAATGCTGCCTTCCCTTCTAGGCCAGGGTTGAAAATCATCCTGGTCAGAAATACCGAGAAGATTAAAACAAGTCTTTTATACGTGAAGTTAGAGTTCACAGGGAGGAAAGGCTCTTGGAAAAGAATCTACAGAGATTTCGTCTAATGCACCATACTCAGTGGCTTTTATTTTTCAGTTTTCAAAATCTTTTTCTTATTTTATATGACATAGATTTTTGTTTTAATGTGAAATGGAAATAGGGTATTTTTTGATGCCGCGACAAATCCTGTACTGCCCTTTCTCCTTTGTCTTACAGTGTCTTGTATTTAATCTTTGCTCTGGCACTCACTTTGTTTCTCTTTTCTTCCAGCTTGTGGTGGAAGCTTCCACATGGCTGAAGGCATCTTCAACAGCCCCGGCTACCCGGAAATTTATCCCTCTAATGTGGAATGTGTCTGGAACATTGTCAGTTCCCCTGGCAACCGGCTCCAGCTGTCTTTTATGTAAACTCTTTTTTATGGTGTATTGTTTCAGTGAATCTGCAGGAAGGAAGCACTATTACTAATAGGAAGGACAACATATGCGTCCAAGCAACTGTTAGAAAATACGGTGGGAACGTTAGGAAGTCTGTTACCAAATTTCCTCTATCTTAGTCATAGTTTGGGCTATAAATAGCATTAAAATTCTCTTGAGAATGGTTCTAGAATCCTGCCTGGTATTACCAGAAATGCATGCCTGAGCATTAACTCGTGGACTGTTCATTTTTAGAGAACAGTAATTTTGTCTTTTTTTAAAAAATTAGAAACATTTAGATCCTTCCAGAGAATAGTAACTCTTTCTTCCAGCAGAGATCCCATCTCAGTTAAACTTTCTTGCCTACATACCATATCCTCCCGGCGCCCTTTCCTTCCATTCCTACCAGAAAGATGACGGGGTAAGTTTTTTTAGGAACACAGTGGTTGATTTGTAAAATCACTTTCACATTCCTTACTGAACTATAAGGTTTTTTTGAATCTGAATTATGGGTGTGAAATTAACTATAGGGCTCCACCACATTCTGAGTCATCTTAGATTAAGTTAAACAGCAATA
The DNA here is from genome assembly GCF_902729225.1 of Pteropus medius. Classification (NCBI taxonomy): domain Eukaryota; kingdom Metazoa; phylum Chordata; class Mammalia; order Chiroptera; family Pteropodidae; genus Pteropus; species Pteropus medius. The sequence goes on along the minus strand of NW_024347790.1, from coordinate 3,590,767 downwards.
ATGTATTTTCCAGAAGTAGATGGTAAAAGCACAAGGTAAGTGAAATGGGACTTTTTAATCATCAGTAGAGAGGTACCTGTGGCATGCCACATGCTGGTAATAGACGCTTCATAAGTATTGAATGATAAGACTTTGGGGTTTAAATTGATATTTTATATTAGAAGTTGTTTATTACACTCTATTATATATGGTTGGGCTTTGGTTGGGATTGCCGATTCTGTTTCTGATGGGACTAGAATAAGTTACTTATTGTTGAGAGAAGAGGGTTGTTTTGAGGACTCTCAGCCTATATACCCAAAAAGCCTTCTCCTTCTCCTTGACATGTCATTCAGTGCATCAAGACGGGGTTAAAAAATGAGAGAGCAGACCTATTTGTGGACTGCATTCCGACATCTCAAGTTGCTTTCTTTCAGTCCATCAATCAGAAAAGGGCCTCTCCAGGGTACAAGTGGCATTGTGTTAAAACAAAAGTACCCTCTGAGTGCCTGAAAGGCAGTGCAAGTTTAAGTTGCTACATCCGAAAGAGGTTTTTGCTTGCTTTTGTCTCTACTAAAAGCACAAAGTTCCATATGGGAAGAAATATATATACATATAATTTTTCCCTGATATATACGTATTCCTTTATACGACATATATTTATCAAGCCCCTACTACGTGCTAGGCACATAGTCAGTTCATGTTACTGCCATGCTAGATGCTTTGTAATGATCAATATAATGATGACTAAAACATGGTCATTATCCTTATAGTAAAGTCCAAAGTCCTTCACATGGCTTAGTAGGCCTCTTGTTTACCTAATAAAAGGGCTTCTTTTTGTTTTTTTTTCCTATTGTTCTCTACCACATTTGTATTGCTGATCAATCTGACATTCAGCAGTTGCCAGGAACTGGGCCAGGCACTGGGAACATTTAAGACAGAAACGATCCCATTTCTTAATTAGTTACTAATAAATTAATGTCAAGAAACTATTTAAAACCTAAAGAGATTAATTTCATCTATAGTGGATAATCATATACATATAGGGCCACTGTTGAGATTAAAGATGTCAAATTTAAAATGTATAGTATAAGGCTGATGCATCCCAGATGTTCAATGAGTGTTAAATTCTCTCATTTTACCATTTCTAAAGTATCTTGTGTGGCAGTTCACCATTAAATTCAACATTGTCTCTCCTTCTAGAAGATGGGAGATAAACATAAAAAGCAAGTTTCATCCATTTTACCGTTTTAAGGACACTAAAATCCTCATTTTTGTAAAGACAAATGTTAGTGACTCAACTTTTTCCTTTCTCAGCCATACGAAGTTAATTTTGATTATTTTGTTACTTGCTTGAGTTTTATTTTCAAAATAAATTTTGCCAAATGCAAGATGTTCCTCTTTATGTGGATGATGAGAAGGGCTCTATAGCAAAGCCTGCGAGTTATTTCTGCCCTGGTCTAAACTGGATCCAGATGGGTGCTTGGAAACGCTCCTCTAGGGTGTGTGAGAAGCAGATTGGAAGCATATGGAGCACGTCAAGTTCTAAAACACAGGGTTTGGGTGGTGGACACGGTGGTGAAATTGAGTAGGGAGAGAAATGGGAGAGATTGTGGTTGAATCTGCAACGAAAAGGAGGAGGGAGAAACAAACACTAAAAAGGAGTTTTTTGTAAAGGAATTAGCAAAAACTATATTTTATGCTTGCAGAGCGCTTTTCTAAAGCGCTTGATCTTGGTTCAAGAATCAAAATGAGATAATGAGAAACAGAGATTGTACTATTCTTGTTCCACGTCGTATTTTTACTAACAGATCTTAGCCAAAGTGTTTGGAAAGAGGGGGGATTTGCTTCCAAAATGTATCAACCTAAGACAAAGACTTCCAGGAACAGTAAGCTTTTAAAAAAGTTTAATATGATTCTTATAGTATCATACTACCATCATTAATAAAACATCTTTTCTGCCATTTTGCACTACTAGATCATACCAGTCTGGTCCTAAAACAGAAAAGACCTGTGCTTAGTAATCTTCTGGACTATTGGACCAAACTTTAGTGTGCATACTGAAAACCTGAGATCTTGCTAAAATCCACAGTCTAGTTCAGCCAGTCGGTGGGGCCCGACTCTCCATTTCACACAGGTTCTTGGTGATGCTGCGCTTTGAGTAGAAAGGTTTTAGAGGCAATTTTATGTAAATCAGCCACTGATGAAAATTATCTCCCTTTCTCTTTTTCTTCTGATAAGCAGAGGAAGACAATTTTAGCATATTTCACAGTGCTGATACTATTATGGGCAATAAAACCGAGCCTGAATTTAAGCACCAACCATCCTAAAGATGGATTCAGAACAATTCTTGGCCCAAAATGATTGTAGGTATAAATTTTGTGTTACAAAAAAATCAAATCGTTAAGGAAGACAGTGGGCCTAAAGATAAATGGATAGTTTGTGATCTCCTGATTTCTTCTGCTACTCACTTGTCAGAGCTTGCTGCCAGGACTATGTCCAAAAAGTGGATCCACAATATCTAAACTGTAGTAACCCACCTTGTTAGGATTGTGAGAGCCACTTATCATTAGTTCAGCTAGAGACCCGCTGATGCCAGTATCTAGCTTGAGAAGCGGATGGTAGAGCAAAGCTGACTAGTTTGCTCCAGTGCTCTGGTGGGCAGTGAATGCTCAGAGGTGTGTGTGCCTGATACTCTGATTCCACAGTGGGGCCTGAGGTGGCCAGTACCTCCAAGCTGGTTGTCCCTACCCAAAGCATCTTAATCCGTTACCTGAGATAGAGCCCCAGGAGAGCTGAACATTGTGTGAAATATCGCCGTCCATGATGTTGAGCATTGACTGATAGGTATACACAGTAGAAAAGTACATTTTCCATTCTCGAGACATTTTTTTTCCCTTCCCAACAGTTTCTTTTTTATAGTCTCACTAGATTCTTTCTTCTCTTTATCTTGTCCTTCTTCTCAGCAAAAATTCCCTCTAATTACTTCTGAAAAAAGAATAGTTTGCACTCACTTCCTTTAGCTTTTTAAAATTATTACATTACTTTTTTCTTTAAAAATTAATTTTAATTAAATAAAATGTCATAGGGCAGCAAAAGTCTCCCATACACATCCCTTTACCTACTTGTCACAGAGGTTACCCATATTTTGAATTTTTATGTCCCTTCCATGCATGTTTTTATATTTTTATTATATATATATACACATATATAGTATATATACATCTATATGTATAGTATGTATATCCATTCACATTACCTGGTATTGCTTTCTGCTTTACACTTTGCATAAATGGAATCTTACTTATTTTACTGGAATTACATTGAATTTATAGATTCATTTTGGGAGAATTTTTATTGACTCTTTGTATTCTTAAACTTGGAGTATGTCTCCATTTATTTGTCTTCTTTTATGTCCTTCACTAAAATTTCACATTTTTTTCCATAAAAGTCTTATAGATATTTGACTTAAACTTTTTCTTTCTTTGAACTAACTTTACCGATTTTGCTCTCAAGATTATACTAACATCATTAAATAAGTTGGAGGCTGTCCTTTCTTTTCTATTCTTTGTTACAGTTTGTATAAGAATAGGATTGAGGAGGTATTGATTTATTGAAGTTTTGGTAGTTTCTCTATAAAATAATCTGGACTCAAGTATTTGTTTTGTTTTGTCGCTAGGCAATTTTTAATACTGACTTTTATTGATTAAATGGTCTTCTTAGGTGTCTTTTTGTTTTTGTTTTTGTTGTTGTTTGACTGATTATATTGTATTTTTGTAAAAAAATATTTAAGATGTCAGATTTATTAGCATAATGTTAATAACCTTCTTTATAATTTTAAGAATTTCTAGTGTCTTTAATGTGTCCTCTTGTTATTAGTAACATTTCCCATTTAAACTTTCTTTTATTCTCCATCAGTCTTATTAGAGGTTTATACTGTATTAGTCTTGTCAAAATATAGCTTTTGATTTTTTTATCTTTACAATATTTTCTACATTTCTATTTTATTCATTTACAATGTTGTCTTATTTCTTCTATTTGTCATTTTTTTTCTGCTTTGTTTTTATCACTTCTGAGATGAGACCCCCTAGTTCATTTTTCTTAATATTTGTTCTTTTCTACTATAGGCACTTAAGGCTATAAATTTCCTCTAAATATTGCTTTGACTACACCCCATAAGTTTTAATACATAATGTTTTCATTTTCTTTCAGCCCTAAATATATTCTAATTTCCATCATGATTTCTTGTTTAACACATGGTTTATATAGAAAGATGTTTTATGTTTCCAAATTATGGAAACTTTTGGTTATCTCTTTGTTAGTGCTATGTTCTAATTTTATTCTATAATGGTCAGAGAACATGGTTTTTAATAGTTTTAATATATTCTGACACTTGTGATTTGTGGTTAACTGTACTGATACATTCTTATGCATGTTAATGGGCACATAAAAAGAATAATTGAAGTGAATTTATAAATTCTGATTGTTGTTGGATGTTATAGCAATCTTGTTATTGTTTTGTTGCTGTTGTTGTAATCCACCATCTTATGGAAATCACTCTCTTTAATATATGTGAAGAAGAATTCTATAGTTGATTCTATGAAACTGTGTCTTTAAAGATTACTGATTTATTTTTAGGAACCAAATCTTATAGCCTATTCATACTCTTAGATCTTTGCCTTGTTTGACCTTCTCATTCTTCACCTAATTTTCCCTTGGCTCCTGTGACATGACACTGCATTTGCTTTTATCCTACTTTTCAGATCACTCCTGTGTCTATTGTTTCCTCTTCCTTTCACTATACTCAAAATATGGGTGTTCCCTAAGCTTCTGCTCTCATTCCTGACCTCTCTTTCTCTCTACTTATTAATCCCCAGTTTTCCATTTCTAAACCCCCAATCTAGTCATGCTTTCGGCTATTATTGTATGCATACAGTTTATTTCCAAGTACAGCCCCACAGTCTCTTCTGAAGTCCAAACCTACATACGATCTCCAATAGATAGCCCCATGTGAGTGATAAACCATTCTATTAGATTTAATATTGCAAAAAACAAAAAAAATATTTTTCTGCTGCCCACAGTCATTACTATTACATGTTACTGCAAGATAATATTCTCAAGAGGAGCTCTGATCACCAAATTTTACCACTCAAAATTTCTCAGTTTTTTAATATAATGAAATATACATAACATAAAAACCAGGATTTTACCCATTTTTATGTGTACAATTCAGTGGCATTACATGCATTCACAATTTTCTGTACCATCACTACTATCCATTCCCAGTACTTTTCCATCATACCGATCAGAACTGTAACCACGAAATAACAGCTCCCCGCCCCTCTGCTCCTGGCCCCTGGCAGCTTCTATTCTACTTTCTGTCCTTACGAATTTCCCAGTCCCAGCTGTCTCGTGTAATCAGAAGCATACGATCTGTGCTCTTTTGTGCTTAGCTTATTTCACTTAGCATAATTTGGTCTGTGTAGTAACAAACATCAGAATTTCATTCTTTTTTAAGGCTGAATAATATTCTAAAGAATGTGCGTATGTATAAAATGTGGTATTATATATACAGTTGTATATGTATTTATGTATATTGTTTTGTTTATCAAACAAGTTATACAGATATAACTACATATATAGTTTTGTTTATGTTATATATAGTTATACATAGTTTTATTTGTTTATATATAGTTATATACCTTTATATATTTTTTAAATATATCCTTTGGGTATATTTAGTTTTATACCCTTTGTGTATATACCTAGAAGTGGACTACGTTCAACTTTTTGAGGAACTGCCAAATTGTTTTCCACAGTGGCTGCTCCATTTTGTATTTTCACCAGCAATGCTCAAGAATCCTAGTTTCTTCACATTGTTGTCAATACTCGTTATTGTCCAAATTTTAATAATAGCCATCCTAATGGGTATGAAGTGCTAGCTCGTTGTGGTTTCGATTTGCATTTCTTTCATAACTAATGATGATGAATATCTTTTCATGTTCTTACTGGCCACTCCTATATCTTCTTTGGAGAAATGTCTATTCAGTTCCTTTGCAATTTTTCAATTGAGTTATTTGTCTTCTTAGTTTTGAGTGGCAAGAGTTCTGTTATATTCAGGATACTAGCATAGCATGTGTTTTAATTTCTATTGAGCAAATATCTAGGAGTGGAATTTCTGGAGCATTAATTGGCTGTTTTTATAAGAAACTGCCAAATAATTATTCCAAGTGGTTGTATTAATATACATTCCTACCAGAAATATATGAGACTTGTAGTTGCTCTGCATACTTAGCAATGTTTGATCTTGTCAGTCTCTCTCTCTTTTTTTTTTTTTTTAGCTATTCTGATATGGGTATGAAATAGCATCTTATTGTGACAGTATTACTTATTGTGATATTACAGTTAATATTATAATATTAATTTACATTGCTCTGATGACTAATGATGTAATGTACTTTTCATATTCTCTCATCTTTTTTTTGAAGTGTACATTCAAGCTGTTTGTTTTTTCATTGTTTATTTGTAGAAATTCCCTTTTATATTCAAGATCTGAGTCCTTTGTCAGATATATGTTTTGCCATGATTTCTCCTTTCCCCACCCCAAAGTCTGTGACCTGCCTATTCATTTTTTATTCATATATTTATGAGAAGAAATTTTTACTTTTTATTTTTAATGAAGTCAGATTTATTAATTTCTTAATTATATTTAGTGCCTTTTGCATTCTAAGAAATATTTGCCTATCCCAAGGTTATAAAGATATTCTTCTATATTTTCTTCTAGGAATATATATGGTTCTAGGTTTTATGGTTTTATCTATGAGAAATATTAAATTAGTATCTGTGTATGGAGAGAGGCAGGGGTTGAGGTCCTTTTTCTTCTCCTCATAAAGATATCCAGTTACTGCAGTTCTCCTTATTAAAACAATTTTCTTTTCCCCATTGAATTGTCTTGACACTGTGGATTGGGTGGTATTGGCTCTATATTTGTTGATTTTTCTCTGAATTTTCTTTTCTGTCATTCTTCTGTCTACCCTTACACTAGTACCATACTGTCTTGACTATATCTAAGTTTTTTAAGCATTAAAGCCAAGTTTTGAAAGCATTCATTTAGCACCTATGTGTTACAGACTCTTTATGTACATTACTAATGACCATTATATGAGGTAGATATTATTTCCTACCGTCCATTCCCTAATTTCATCATAATTGCAGCATATAATACGAGTTGAATAGGACATGCTTGAACACCAGCCTGTGTTATTACAGGAGCCATATTTTTTCTACTTTTCCAGAAATTAAGTGTATGTGCTTTTGACTGGCATTTAAGCTCTGCCAAAATTAGCCCATCATACTGCTCCAGCTATGTCTCCTAACCTCTTCTTATAAGTATTCAAAGTTCTAACCAAATTAGACTTCTTGCAGATTTCTAAATATACCCCACCTTTTTCTTCATACGTGCTATTGCTGGCGCACATTCTCTGCCCACCATTTCTGTACCTAAATTCAGCTAATGTTTCCATCTCGAAAAGACCTCTCCACCATACTATTACTGAGCCCCACAATCAGATATGGTACCTCTGCCTCAAAATTCCTACGCCAAAATTCTTGATAGCTCTAATGGCACTTAGGATAGTCTGACTCATAATATATATTTTTTTCTGTATTCTTGACCAATTTTTTTCCCCCTAGAAAGAAAACTTGAAGGGAATGTATTCATTGTCTTTATATCTCTTGACTATGTATTTTAACAAATCTGAGTGATGGAAATTGGTTAGTTACCTAAAAATATTGTGATTAAATATAAAGAAAGTTAAAAACAAAAACAAAAAAACAAACAGATTAACCCAGCATGTGGTTCAGGATAATCCCTAAGTTTATTCTGCCCATTTAATTCCCCTAAATATTCCTTTTTATTTATTCATTTATTTTTGTTTCAAATCAGAACTTTCCAGTTGGAGGATTCTCAGGACTGTAGCAGAGACTTTGTGGAGATCCGAGAAGGAAACACCACGGGTCACCTAGTGGGACGATACTGTGGAAACGTCCTCCCCCTCAATTATTCATCCATCGCTGGGCATGCCCTGTGGATCAGATTTGTCTCCGATGGCTCAGGCAGTGGCGTCGGCTTCCAGGCCACATTTACTATCAGTAAGTTGGTTCTGTTTTAGCGATGGCTTCTAAAATGAGTCCTACAAACTAGAAAGAATAACACTGTTTTCAGGAATGCTCTAAGAACAACCCTGAACTCTACACTGTTCTGTATTTATGGTCTTTGTGGAGTTACTTCATTATATGTTTGAAAAACTAAATTGTATACGAATGGCCCATCAAGAGCCAGAGAGAAGGCTCAAGGGTTCTAATATTTGTCTTAAGCTCTACTTCTAGCTAATTGTTAAATTAAACGTTGTGTGTGTGTGTGATGTTGTCTTAAAGAGTCTTTGAAGGTATTATAGTTCAGGTTTGGTATATTTCTATGGAATGTGTTTCATTTGAACCCATAAACTTTATATTCTTCAAATTAAAAACATTCGGTATTACTTTGTGATTGACTTAAGTGCTCAGATATTGTCACAACAGGGTGTTCCAATAGTATAAAATGTTAAATATTTTTATTTTCTAACTGGACTTTTCCATAGTTAGCTATTGTATATGTGGCACCCAAATGTCAGTTTCTCTTATCTGACACAATTTTTAAAAACATGTTTTGTTCTTTTGTAAGACAAAGTAAATTAGGTAAACCAAAATTAGAAAATGGAGCTGGTAACTCCTCCTCTCCCCTATCCCATGTCCCCAAGTCCCTTAGGGTCTGGGAACCAACCTTTTTTCAAATGAGAAGTTATTGTCTCTTTTCACTCCATGCAACCTCCTAAGGAGATGGGATTCCATTCACAAAATCACCCTTCTCCATGAATTAATAGATAGCACAGAAACCAAAAGGGAAGCAGTATTTCTTTCCATGCTCAGAAAAGAAATCATAGTCAATTAAAAGTCCATCCTTTTCATCGCTCCTTGCCTTTGTGTCTTTCATTTGATTAAAGAGCTGTTCTAAGTAGGTCTGATTTACTACTCTGTTTTTCCTCCTAGTATTTGGCAATGACAATATTGTGGGAACTCATGGGAAAGTTGCCTCTCCCTTATGGCCTGGAAATTACCCCCACAACTCAGATTACCAATGGATAGTAAACGTGAATGACTCTCAAGTTATCCATGGTAGAATCTTGGAGATAGACATTGAATTAGTGCAAAACTGCTATTATGACAAATTAAGGGTGAGTTTCCAAGTACAATCGCTGTTTATAACTTTTGGTGAATTGCTATTGGCAAAAATAAATTCAAGTTAATGTCTATTCAGGTATTTGCAAATCACATGGGATGGTCTGCCTTAAATCATAATTACCCCCTCTAGATTACCTGTACAAAGGTAATTCTGATATTATATTTATTTGTATCTAAGGTTTAAGATATTTTTAGCACTATTGTAATTTGTCTCTTGGGCTTTGTATAAGCATGTATGTATATCTTAATTATTTATTCTATTTTATATCCCACTATTCTCTTTATTCTCATGTTAGAGTATTAAAATTCGAAGGATTTTTAAAAAATAAATAAAGATATAAAAATTGTGGTGATCATCGCTATTCAGACATTGATTACTGAATTAATTTCAGAAACATTATCAGAATTTTCCCCTAGCTTTATTGAGGCATATTTGACAAATAAATGTTGTATATACTGAAGATTTATAACTTAATGTTTTGATATACATATACAGTGTGAAATAAGCACAATAATCAAGCTAATTAACATATCCATCACCTCACATGGTTATCATTTTGTGTGTGTGTGCATGCGTGTGTGTGTTTGGCATGGTGAGAATACTTAAGATCTACCCTCTTAGCAAATTTCAAGTATATAATGTAATACAGTGTTGTTCACAAAAGTCACACTGCTATAGATTAGATCTCTAGAATTATTCATCTTGCATAAGTGGAAGTTTGTACCCTTTGACCAACATCCCCCTGTTCTCCTCTCCCCACGTCCTCTGGCAACCACCATTCTACTCTCAGCTTCTATAAGATTGACTATTTTACTATCAGATTATTATTATTATTATTATTATTATTATTATTATTTATTATTTATTTTTTTTACTTTGATTATCTGGCACACCACAGAATTCTTGAAGGCAGCAATTCCATCCTATTCATGCTCGTTTCGCGATGCCTTGCATAGAACTCAGTACCTGACAGATGCTCAGTACGTGTGAAAATAGTTATTACATCGTTTGAAAAACTGAGCTTATATAGTAGCATCAGTAGAGAAATTTATAATCACAATTATAATGACTTTGTTCCAAATTATTTTAGGAGAAGACGATGGGAAAAATAGGAGATGTGGTTGGATAGTATCCATCCACATGTGCAGAAAAACAATGCGCCCCATGCTATGTGTTTGGGAACTATCATAAAATATATCTCTAACTAGGTAATTTAATATTTTGAACCAAATAAAAAAGATTTATCGAGTGCTCTCAAGGGGCGCCGAGCCGTTGCAAACTATGCATCTGTACTTCTGAGTCATGTGAACTCCTTTAGGACACCTGTCTGCTTCCTCTCGTCAAACCTTTCCTCTTGTTTTTTTCCCTTTCTTCTGATTCCTTCTTTCTGATTCCTCCAAAAACAGCATGACTGCTGTTTTTGTGTAACTATCCTGGTTCCTACTTTTCCATGCCCAAATTTTATTATAAATCATATAATGAGCTATATCACATAGAGTGTTTATTAATATAATTCTGCAACAAAGATAGAAATAATTTTAAAACTCATTAAATTATTGCAATCCTATATATTTAATGACAATTTTTATTTTAACTGGTATATGTTTACTCATATATTATTTATTCATTATGATAAAATTATAATAAGACATTCTTTTATATTTTAATGAAGGAAAATAGAGATAATTACCTACATCCAATGTTCTTTCATCTTTTTTTTTACATGCAGATTTATGATGGGCTTGGCATTCATTCCCGCCTGATTGGGACTTACTGTGGTACCCAGACTGCATCTTTTAGCTCCACTAGAAATTCTTTGACATTTCAGTTTTCTTCTGACTCTTCAATCTCAGGGAAAGGATTCCTTCTGGAGTGGTTTGCAATGGATACCTCTGTTGGACCTTTACCCACCATTGCTACAGGTATGTTTGGTAATAAAGGAGATTCTTTTTAGGGGCTGATATGTGTAGGTCAATATTTCAAAGGGTCCTACCCTAATAGGAGCCAAATATACAAATGAGTAAGAAGAATAACTTTCTCCATATGTTCAGGTGTTCTTTTACTTTCATAAATGCAAGTTTAAAAAATTGTATGTTTATAAATAAGTCTAGTTTCTCATTATGTTTTTCATATTAATTAGGGGTTTGATGTCCATAAGATATTCTACTTATAATTTCCAGAGGTCACTTTAGAGATCTCTGAAAATTTGGCAAATACCACACACACACACACACACACACACACACACACATAAGGATTCACTAATAGAAGTAACTACTTTCCCTCTATTTTTTATTTTAAATTTTGCCTTCAGAAATGCTTCAATTTTTCCTTAGCTGGTTGTTAACCTTCAGGTTTCGAGGTAAAATTAGCATTAACTTTAAGCTTTTATATTACTTTTTTAAAGACATCCTTAGTTACTTCAATAAGCAGTGTTGTAGGGGAACTGTGCTTTTTCCTTGAAATATTGTTTAAGCATCTTCGAAAGGCTTATATGGATTTGAGGGTTGACAGAGAAAAAAAATGAGCAAATATTTCTTGGAGGATATTCTTCATTCTTGAAATATTTGATTGGGATACATTATCATCGGATCTCACTGGAATTTTCAAACTGTGAACTTGTTCTAGAAGTAAACAGACCCCAAAAGATTAGAGGACAATGAGCCTAATGTGGACTAGTCACCCGAAGGATGCTAAACATGTCAAGTAGGGACCCTTATGCATTGCCAATAGGAATATATAAAAAATTTTACGTGGACATTTATAGAAACATTAATCATACTAGTGTCAAAGGGGGACACAACCTAAATGTCAAGCAGCTGATGGATGGAAAAACTAAATGTGGTATATTCATGCAGTGGAATGCTGTTTAGCCTTGAAATGAAGGAAATGCTGATATGGGCTAGAATATCGATGAACCTTAAAGCATTGTGCTAAGTGAATGAAGCCAGTTGCAAAAGACCACATATTACATGATTATATTTACATGAGATGCCCCGAATAGGCAAATCCATAGAGATGGAAAGTAGATTTGTGATTTCCACAGACTGATGGAGTGGGAAATAGAGAATCAGTGGTAATGGACCTGGAGTTTCTTTTTGGACTGGTGAAAATGTTCTCAAGTTAGATAGCAGTGATGGCTGCAGAACTTTAGAATATACTAAAAACCACTGAATTGTGCAATTTAAAAGGGTAAATTTTATGGTGTGTGAATAATAGCTTAATAAAGCTGTTATTTTTTAAAAAACAATAAAAAGTAATAAAAGGCTGTTGTTATTATAAGGTCATGTGCTTTTTTGAATAGTTCAGTTTACCAAATTGAAAATTATTTCAGAATTGCCTAGATATAAACTACATGATGACTAGCTATACTAAAAAGGTAAAGATTAAAATACATAGGAAAGATGAACAGAGTTCTACCTAGATGATAATAGTAGTAATAATAATAGGGTCTTCCACGTGGACGAACTTCGTGATGAACAAATAATAGGCACGCGTTAATGAATGGGTTGTGTGGCAAAATCATGGTCAAAAAGTAGAATATGATGTATTTTTCTTTACCAAAAATAAATGACATCAATCACAGCTGAATCAATGGGTTTAATAAAATATTTACAGAGTCCTTCGAGAAAATTGTTTTAATCGATTGTTTCATTTCAGCTTAAGTCTGCCACTTTAAGGTGAAAGAGCTAGTTTCTTCTTCATCAGAGGTATTTCAAAGGTGTTGCCCTTCATTCTGCAGGTGCTTGTGGTGGGTTCCTGAGGACAGGAGAGGTGCCAGCTTTCCTCTTCTCCCCAGGCTGGCCCGAAAGCTATGGTAACAGGGTTGACTGTACGTGGCTTATCCAGGCTCCTGACTCTACTGTGGAACTCAACATCCTCTCCATGGACATCGAAGCCCAAAGTACATGCAAATATGATCAACTCGTGATACGAGACGGTGAGAAACATTTATAAACAAAACAAAACAAAAAACTACCAAGTTTCAACCTTGACACACATTTAATGGCATTCGGTTATAATCATACTTGTTTACTGTCTTCATCCATTTTGCATGGAAATTCACAGAAATTGTGGTCAGCGAAGGCGTCAAATACTAGAACTGGCTACAATTCCTGAAGAACTAAGAAAGCTATGAAATTGCCTGTAGCAAAATCATCCAGATACTGTCAGGAATAGCATCGATTCTTAAGAGGAGACACTACCTTTGGCGGAAATAATATTCTGAGTTCCCAGGTGGTGCTGCTTTCTTGTTGAAAGGTTTTGGAAGTGAATCTCGGCATTCTATACCTATGACTTTAAGATTCAAGTGGGAAAAGTATTTATATTGCAATGTATCCCTTTGTCTACCGAATCTCTGGGTAGATGGGTAGAATTAAGGGCTAATATTTTTCATCTTTTCCTCTACATGCAGGTATGGTATTGCTATGCATTGAGTGAGGGATATGAATAATGTTACTATGCAACATATACAAAAGTGTGTTTCACAATTTGCATAGGATTGAGAAGATCAGTGTTTCTCACAGTGTGGTCTCTAGACCAGTAGCATCAGCATCACCTGAGAACATGTTAGAAATGCAAATTTTCAGCTCCAGCCCAGACCTACTAAACTAATAACTCTCAGGCTGAGTCCCAGATCTGTGATTTAAAAGGACCTCCAAGCAGGGCCAAGATTAGGGCGGGATCAGGCAAAGAGCCTAGTGAGAACCTGTCTCTATTTAAAACTTCAGTATTGTGTTCGTGTTACATTAAATTCAGTTTTTGAGATGTTGCACTAAAATATTACTTACCTTGATTTTGGAGATCTCAGGCACCTACTTAGAGTTCGCTCTGATGTGAGGTGCTTCTCTTACCGGACTCTGGTCCCTGCCTCCAGGTCGTTCCCATGGTGTCTTTGAGAACCAGCCCTCTACTCTGCACCATAGATACAGCACAACCTCACATGCCCACCTAGACAGCAGGTCACATAACTAGTGAAGTGTCAAACTGCAGAACATGATTAACGGGGCAGCGATTAGGCAAGCAGTCTCAGTATTATGGATCTCATTTTTCAAGAGATGCGAGAAATGTAGAATTTTCTATGAATTTCTCAAATGTTAAATTTTGACAATTAATGAAAAATGCTTCAGAGAATTTCTTTTTTTTTTCTTTTTTTTTGGATCAAACACGTGTTTGCTTTTGGCCCACCTGTTGCTAATGTGCAAGCTCTTGGTCCCCTTATCCCCTCAACCCCAGACTAAGTATGGTGAGAAAAATCATATGGCAGAGGAGCTTTATTTTCTCTCTGTGGAGGATGGACCCTAAGTAAAGACTCAAATCAATCATACAAGGATGATGAGATGATAAACTGTAACTTTCCTCCCTTTTCTCAACAATCAGCTTTCTGCACATTGCCCAGAGGAACTGTCACCTTTCCTCACATCAAGGCGTTCCTGTGGATATTAAAATTTTATATTTATCAGTCAATAAAATTCATGTGTTCTTGCACACATATTCTGAATGTTCTGAACCCAGTAGAAGCTTTAAAAATATCTTTGGTAGGTAACTGTAAAAATGGGTAAATTATAGTTATTTTTTTAAAAATCACTTTTATTGAGTTGCTTTTTGTTCCACCAGTCACTTTTCTTGGAAGCCTCAAACCTAGCGAGCTGTCCTTTCCTCCTTCTGTGTGATCTTTCACAGATTACTAAATGGCTCCAAGTCTGTTCTATCATCTCTGAGAGAGAGACAAAAATCCACCTCATGGGGCTGTTGTGAGGATCGGGGAAAGTAATGAATACAAAATTTTCTAGCAGAAGTCCTGGCCTTTGGTAGATGGGAAATTTGACATAGTTTAATTTAGATTTCAGTTTACTTTGATAGAGATATTTCTAAGAGAGATTTTTATCATATGCTATTTATAGAATGAAAGTGTTCTTGCTGAGACATAGAGCTACTTCAGAGAGCTCAACAAATTGGAGTACAAGCCAAAACAATTACACAATTTTCAATTTGTTACATGACCTATCCATATAAATTCCTTTTTATTCACTAACAATGTGAGTACGTGCCCAATTGATTCATTCTTTCCTCATTTGCCTGTTTTCTCATTCAAGAAATAGTTATTGAATGCCTATTCTGTTTTAATTTTGGGTTTTTTTTTTTTTGCAATTGCACTTTTAGTGGTAATATACTTTTAGAATTAAATTTTATTCATTCTTTGTCCAACCATTTTTGTTTGTTTGTTTGTTTCAGAGTGGCAGGGTCATATAATATTCTGAAGCAAATATCTGGAGCCAATTGGCCATAAGCAGTGATGCTTGGCCAGTTGTCATAGCCTCTTGGCCCTAGGGTGGCTGTGGACATCCCTGAGCCACCCCAGTGGCTTTCCTTGGGGAGCTGAAATCATTCTCCCACCTGCTTATTAATTTTGCAGAGTTGTCCTGTTTCAAAATTGAGTTTTTTCCAGACCATGTTCCAACAAATTTTGCATACCAAAGATTTCCAGAAACTTGAGATCCTATGAAACTACTCTGGGCCTAAAAAAAAAAGAAGGAAAGAAGGAAGAGAGGGAGGGAGGAAGGAAAAAAAAAAGAGAGAAGAGAAAAAAATTATATCAAAAATCAGTAATCCTTTTATTTTTAGATCTGACTTTAAGATTTTTACTATTATTTAATAGCATAGTTTGAGCTTCTGGAGTTAATTGTCCAAGCTTTCAAACCCCTGTTGACTTCCGTGCTCTATGGTGTTAGGCAAATTATATATCCCCCTAAAGACTGTTTCTTGTTCCAAAATGGGGGTAATAGTGATACCTACCAAAAATGTTATTGTGAAGATAAAATCAGGTACTACATTTAAAGCACTCACAGTGGCAATAGTAACTGCTCAGTAAACATCAGCTACCAGCAATCTCGGTGCTGCAGCATCCACATCTCTAAAGTGAGGATGTTGGAGTAGAGAGAGAATCACCGAATTCCCTTCTAGCCCCACTCCTTCACTGTTCTTTGACTCGCCACTTCTTTCTCTTTAAAAATCAGGTTCATCCCTGCTGCAATTCATATGCTGAGGTTATGGAAAGCTCTAGAAATAGTGCACTATTTATTATGGATACTGGGGAAAGAACATTGTGGTTATTGGGTTATTTACCAAATCAGTTAGTTAATTGGTGAGTAATTATTTAGAGATAAGCATTGTTTCATCAGTCTGGGTGAAGTTTAGAAATCAAAATCAGTAAACCCTCCCCAGTCTCACTGAGAGATAAAACATACACACATGAAATAAACAACAAGATATAATAACTTCAGAATTTGATGATACAGATAAATAAAGAATATGTCAGTGAATACGATTTGGGGTAAAATATGTAGCAAAATAGCATAGTGAAGAAAAATGCAAAAGGTGCAAAAGGCGTTAGATATAAAATTTTGAACTGTAAGAAATTTGAAAGTTTCCAGAGGTCAAAAAGCCTCTAAAGAAGGCCTTTTCAAGCATTTGTATTTGTAGGGTTATACACCTTTACATTTGTAATTACAGAAAATCACTGGTTTTCTGCAGTAGTTAACAATGACTAAGTTGGTCTCAAAAAGGATTCATTCTGCTTGTTGAAAGGACAAATTTCCTCATGTCTCATATTCTTTTTTGCTTATTATTATTTTTTTTTAATAAACTTGAAATTCATTACCTCTCTGCCTTAGGAAAAAAATAATGTCTTTTCCCTTCCAAGAAATGTAAATTGGTTATCATCTCCTTCGCCTCCTTCTGGCTTTGACTGGGACATTTGTTTTGACTGAAACTTATGTCCAAGAGAACCTAAGGGGAAAAGGGCCGTGGGGTGCCCGAGCTGTCCTTTGTGATTCTGGAAGAGCACACTTGCTAAATCCATTTGTTTCTCATCCTCCACACATGGACATAAATGTGTTCTTTTAACAGCAAAACAAATAAACAACAACAAACAAATGAAAGTGAAAACAAGGAATCCAAAAGCCACCTCTAGAGCTGAAGGCACACATCTCAGCAAATGACCTATAACGTTAGTATAGAATCTGAGGCTGAAGAACCACCCTTTTTTCTCTTTTTGATACTTGACATCAGCAGTCAGAATAATTTAGATTATTCTCACACACGGCAGCAGCACTGGTCCACAGACACTTCCTAATCCAATGGACTCTGATTTTGAGTTTTAGTGCCAGGAAGAACTGTCAGCCAATTTTTAGAAAGACACCGGAAACTGTCAAAGAAGTCTTTATCAGCACAGGTAAAGAAGAAGGCAGGAGGCACCACTGCAAACTGGAGCCAGAATGATGTAGCCCCTCGAGTGTCCTTGCGTTTGAGAACCCCATTATGACCTAAGGACGGTGTCATTTTGAGAAAAATATGTGATCCACTCTGGCTGGATTGCAAACGATGGTGGCAGAGAGCCTGAAGACCTCATATTTTCATGCTGATGTTTCCTTTCTTTGGTCCTAGGAGACAATAACGTGGCCCAGCAGCTAGCTGTTCTCTGTGGCAGAGAGCTCCCAGGACCCATCCGGTCCACTGGAGAGTACATGTGGATCCGGTTCACCTCGGACTTCAGTATAACCAGGGCGGGCTTTAATGCATCCTTTCACAAAAGTAATGTGTCCTAGAGTTTGTTTTAATCCATTTTGTCTCATCTCATTTCATCTCATATAACTCTTACTCACTCCCTAGTAAACCCTGCTCATTCTTCCATGTGAGGGCACAGGTTTATCATGTCACAGCACACGGGTCTCTGCCCGGCCTCTAGATGGCTAGCCTTATATCAGATTCTGCGTCCTGAGCCAAAAAACTGTGGCCAAGTTGTAAAAGAGGATCCCTTGCCTGCAGATCTCTGGGTGGGGTATCTTCCCTCCATAGAGGCACAAGAGTAAAATCTTTAAAACCATTTTTCAGCCTAGCTGCAGGCTGGAACTAAGAGATAGCACAAAGCCATAATACATCAAAGGAGCAATAAGTCAGAGTTATCATCAGTCTAAGAAATAACCAGTCAAATTAATACAGAAGATACTTTCATAAATCCCTTGGTTGAAATAATTCATTTGAAGGGTGGCAGGTAGAGTTTGCTGCTCTAGAAATATGAATTCGATGAGTCAGAGAATGTGCACAGTATATGGCAGGCTATCATGTGTATTCTCATTGAGACAGAATTTGACAAAACGTGAAGTCCAATAATAATTTTCAATCCAAACTAGATTAAAGATCAAGAAGTAGTCCATGGAATATGGAATATCAAAAGATTCATGTTTTTAACCGAAAAACATAATTTTAAAGTAGCTTATCAATATAGACTTTAAAAACTAATAATTTCTCCACTATTTTGTCTGCCTTTTATGGACTAGGGAGCAACTGAAGATAAATTGTCTTCCTCACAGTCAAGGGAGGCAGGCTGCAGAGTGGTTTAAGAGAATTGTCTTTTGGAGTTAGACCTAAGATGAATTTCTACCTCTGCGATGTAACTAGTTGTGTGCACTCTCTACACTCACTCACTGATAAACTGTGTGGTCCTTGACAGCTGGCAAATTGATGGCTGCTCCGCCCACAGTCTCCCCTCAACTCCCAACCTCTCTCTCCCTGTCGCGATACATTCTCATGTATGTACGTATGTATGACAGCTCGGGATATATAAAGTCACCATGTGGAAGACTGAACTCTTGACTCCCACCATTTTTCACTCCCTCACCAGCTTTCCCAGGCTACACTCTTCCCGATTTTAGTACGTGGAAAGTATATTCTTCCAGTTAAGCCAAAAAGCTTGGCATCATTCCCGATTCTTCTTTCCTCACTGCATAAATCCTAATCGTCGACAAATCAGAATGGTTCTACCCTCACGTTTTGTATAGATTCTAACCACTTCTCGCCATTTCTACCCTACCATCCTAGTCCAGGCATCTGTCATCTCTCCTGGGCACCCGGTTCTGCTTTTCCCCCTCGATTCTGCCTTCCACTTACAGTCTAAGTGTTGCGGATAGAGTGATTCTTTTAAAATTTAAGTCAGATCCTGCCTTTCTGTTGCTCAAAACCCTTCAATGTCTTCCTCTTCTTATTAAAAATAAGTCCTTTCAGTTTCCTACGTGATCTACCCTGCTACCTCTTGGATCTCTTATTCTGCTTCATCCATTCTGACTTCCGTGATCTACCACTAACACAGCAAGCTTTTTCACCAACTGTTTTCTAGACTGGAATGCTCTTCTCTCACAAAGCTCTACGGCTCAATCTTTCATTTCATCTAGATCTTGCTCAGATCTGACCCCCACAACATGGCCTTCTCTAACTTCCCCACACAATATCGTACCACTGTCCCTCTCCTCATTCATTTTACTTGATAGAACTTATCACTATGTCATACATGTGTTTATTGTATGTCTTACATCTATGACATAATCTCTGTGATAGTTAGTAACTTGTCTCTACTGTTTACTTCTCTATCCTTATCCTGTTGTAAATGTTATTTCATGAGTTTCTTTCCTTTTTCAATTAAAAAAAAAATTTAAATTTTTTTTGTTTCTTCTTGGGAAGGTTGTGGTGGATACTTGCATGCAGACAGAGGGATTATCACATCACCCAGCTATCCGGAGACCTACCCTCCTAACCTCAACTGTTCTTGGCACGTCCTGGTTCAGAGAGGTCTGGTCATTGCCGTCCATTTTGAACAGCCCTTCCAGATTCCAAATACAGACTCCTCTTGTAACCAGGGGGATTACGTGATGGTAAGTCTCATGTGCTGCCTTTTCTAATTACTTTCTCTGCAGGATTCATTCAGAAAAAAAAATGATGAGTTTTCTTTCCTGTGTCATAAATCGATAGAACAGTTGTATTCCATCTTTATCGGCATGAAAGAATTTGTTTCATTTTAATTTGTGTTTACAGCTAAAAAATGGACCTGATATCTATTCTCCACCCTTGGGACCCCATGGAGGAAATGGTCATTTCTGTGGCAGTCGTCCTTCATCCACTCTGTTCACCTCAGATAATCAAATGCTCGTTCAGTTTATTTCTGATGACAGTAATGGAGGGCAAGGATTTAAGATCAAATATGAGGCAAAGAGCTTAGGTAAGTATTTTCACTGAGAATAATATATGTACTTTTCCTGAAATTGCTTGGTCTTATTTAAATAATGTGAGAAAAAATACATAAAGTTTTCTTTTCTGAACTAAGAGTAATAATCTTAATATTAATAATAATGCTACCTATTAGCAAGTACTTAGTTGATGCTTGACACATTCAATATCTCCTCGTGATTACTTTTTTAAGGAAAGTATCACTGTCCCCATTCTACAGAAAGGTAAAATGAGGCCTAGATTTTTCCAAGGTCACATAGCAAGAGAATGAACACAGTAAAATTCTCCATGTGTATAAGTTGAATTGATGATCTTAAGTGGTCCCCTGAAATTTCTTAGATTATAAAATGTCTAATTATAAGTGACATTCAGTTATGGAAACATTGTAAGAATGATAATTACATTGTTTTGTAATCATTTGTACGTTTCCTTTTAAATGAACACATAATCCTCTGATTCTATTATTACCCATTTAATTATATATTGCAGTAATGATCTTTACTTAAGTACCTTTATTTAATTATACTTGATTATAATTATATTTAATACTACTGTAATGATTTGATTTTTGTGACATTTAATTTTATATGATTAATTGAATAAATAAGTACATAAGCAGAGCTTCAAACAAGGGAGTAGTATCGGTAGAGAGCTTGTCTTTGCTTGACCTGCCAGTGGATGTCAGGATGATACTACAATCTCGATCTCTCGATCCTGAATATGTTTCAAAATACATATTAATCTATGAAGCCATATGTTTTATTGCACATTCTCCAAAATATGAGAATTTAAAGTAGCATAATATCTTCATTTTGGGAAAGGAGGAGAAGTAAGTCTCCGTCAACTGACACGGAGAATCATCTAATAGCTCGAGTGGGTTCCATGACCATGGGGAGTGTACTTCCGTCACTCCCCAGGACACGTGGCTCTGGCTATTGAAAGGGTCCTCTAGAGATACAGCTCGGGGACACTGGTGCCATTCCAGCACAGGCCAGGGGTTTCCTGTTCCTCCTTGTCTCCACAGCGCATGTCAGATGCCACCCTCAGCCAGCTCTACACTCCCATCTTTTCCCAGGCTAGACTCAGTCTTGGATTATATTTTTAAAGTCAACATTTAGGGGAATTCTAGTACACTAGGGGTCTATTTGCAAACAATATTGCTCTTTTATTCCTTTGTAGACCCTCTATTCATGCAAGAATGGCATGGCCAATGCCTTCTTCCCATCTTCTGCCCTTAATATTGAACCGGAAGGTCTTTTGATTGCAAAACCTATTGCTGGGCAACCCCAATAACATGATCACTCTCATTTCTCCCAACTTTCTAATTTGGCCATTTCCCCTGCCTACAGTCAGCCCCCTACTTGCCCCATCTATCTATCTGCCACACCTACTTCAATGCCACTGCCATTTCTCAGCCTTTAACATGTGGTATTTGGGGAACAGCTTTGACCCCAAATCCTCCTAGCTCTAAACCATCTTTCCCTAGAGACACTCCTTTAGTATGGTCGATTGAGATTTCCATGTCCCTATGCTCGATGCTTTTTATTTTCACATGATATTGGCTTATTAATTAGTTAACCAAACATTTATTTAGTGCTTCGCACTTTGCAAACTACCAGGTTTTGTCAAGGAGTTTACAGTGCAGCGGATGGACAAACAAAGGCACAGTTAGAACATGGCATGATGAGTGCTAGACAGAGGAATGCATCATGAGCTCTGTGGACATGTTAGAGAAACACCTAGCCTGGCTTAGAGGATAAGAGAAGGCTCCCAGAGGAAAGAGATGAGTGGAGATTTGCCAGTCAGTGAGGAAAAGATGTGACAGCATATGAAGTCTGAATGGTTGTGTGATAATAAGGCATATCCAAGGATTTGAAAGAATTCACCACTGCTAGAGAATAGAGCCCAAAGGAGATGAGTCTAATGGTGATGAAGCAGGCAGGAATCATAACGCTAAGGGCTGTAGATGCCGCCATAAGGAGTTAGGATCTTAATAGAAAGGCAATGTGGAAACCTTGAAAGATTTTAATACAAAGGCTGAGTGCTGTGATCACGTTAGAAACTTCAGTGTGACTATAGCACTGAAAACACATTGGAGGTAGAGAGACCAGATGAAAGAGTAATTCAGGAAATAATTATTAGGTCCTGAACTGAGGCAATGGTAATAAGAATTTAGGAGGGAGGACATATTGAGAGATATTATAAATATGGAATTGAGTGGCTCTGGAGGTCAGTTAGATGTGGAGACGGGGGGAAGGCATGGGAGGCAGCACGGATGGCCCGTAGGTTTCTGACTGCATGGATCTTTTATCTCACATTGTTAAAGAATTTGCCATGTGACAGACACTATAGTAGGTCCTGAGGATATAGCAGTAAACAAATAAAGTTCATGAACTCATGGAGCTTAATTTTAGTGTTAAAGTACAAATAATAAATAAGATATATAGTATGTCATATAGTAAAAAGTATTAGGGAGAAAAATGAGGTAGTGGAGAAGGATAGGGAATTAGTAAGAAGGGGAGGTGACACTCATTCACTCGTATGTAGACCTCTGGGTGGCGAGTAGTTAATCGGCTTGGCTTGGGGCATGTTCACTTTGAACTCTCAGAATTACTTCCACGTGGGCTGTTGGAATGGGAGTCGGAAGGTGAGAAGAGGAATCTGGATTGACTCTAGAAATATGCGGATCGTTGGCAGTCTGCGAGTAGTTTAAGTCATGAGGATGGATGACATTAATCAGAAAATTATTTAGATTGAGAAGTGGACCTGCAGAGCGATTCCTGGGACCTTGCTCTGGAAAGGCCTGGAAAGGAGCACACAAAGACCAAAGGAGAGATTGGCAAGAGGGATCAAAGAAGAAGGAGAAGAGCTTAGTGTCCAAGAAACTAAGGGACAAAAGTGTAAAGAAGGAATATGTGGCCAATCATGTTAAATGCGGTGGATATAGAAGGAAAATTTAAAAATATCCTCGGGCACACCACTGTGAGGCAATTGGAGACCTGGACAAAAAGGCTTTCGTAGGTTGAAAAGTGAAAGGAGGATGAAGAGGTGCAGAAAGAGGGTGGTGAGGAAGTGAAGAAAGAGACTGTAAATTACTTGGGCTTGTGATATATAGAAAGATTAAAGGAGCAGGTGGGGAAGAGAGAAAAAGAGAGAGAGACAGAGACAGAGACAGAGATTCAAATCATAGGATAAGTAGATAAGTGGAGGGGTTAAATAGGTCAGGGTCCCTGAGAAGACAGAGTGAAACGGGCACCCAGCCCAGAGGTGCGGGAAGGCAGTGCATAGGCGAAAAACAAAGGAGCGTGGAGATACAGATGAATTTATAGAAGATGGTGACAAATTGACGGAGTTCTCATCTGACTTCTACTTCTTTCTAAAGGAGAATTCAGAGTCCTATTCTGAGACTAGAGAAGGAATAACAAGAAGGAAGGGTTTGAGGAGTATAGTCAAGTTTCAAATAGCTGTTGTGGTATATATTTAAAAACAGGAGGATTGCTTGGCAGTGATGAGCGTGGAGAACATCAGTTTCCATGAATGGTTTGAATTGAATATAACCACAGAACTGGGATTTTGCAGGGAGAGTCCGAAGGAAAAACCAGGAGTGAGGGAGTTAAAGGCATTCAAAGGAATTTACAGTTCAGGGTTTCAAAGATGAAGGAGTTCTGGGTAATGACAGAATTCAGGATATGACAAGTGGCTGAATGATAGCAGAAATAAATGTTAATAGAATTTAGCAGATCTGGTGTCTGTGAGGCTAAGTTATGGGACAGGTTAATTTCATTGGAATTGTTAAGTACCCAGTTTACCTAGTTCATTGCTTGGCTTGTTTGCAGAGATTGCCAAAATAATGTTCATTTATAAAAGGAAAGTATTTTTACCTAGTACTTTGGTCCTTTAGAAAAGTATTAAAAGTTCATTTATCTTCTTGCAAAAAAAAAAAAAATGGCTAATAAATT